>NC_080180.1:45572664-45930789 GCF_950295315.1 Erinaceus europaeus | reverse complement strand
GATGAAGCTTGGTGGCCATGCATAGCTAACATGGAAGAACTATAATTTAACTGAAGTCTTTGTACAGACAACAAACCTGTTTCTGCAGCCACTATTGTTAGTCTCTTGATTCATAATGACTTAAGCACACTTGACATCAACTGCATCAAGATGTGACATGTTTTATAAGAAAAAGGAAAAAAAAAAAACTTAAGATAAAAATATTTTTAGGTATTTTCTCAGACAAACTGGCTTTTAAATAAATTTGCTTCCATATTGGTTGGATAAGACAGAGCAATTAAACAGAGTGGGAAGTGATTATAAAGGCTTCAGGTATCAGTTCTGTATTTTCCAAAGCCAAATATGTAAATGCTAAGGAAGGAAAACAAAGAGAAGATTTGACTCTTGTAATTTAATATTGTTATTAAAACTTTAATGTATCCTATTCTTTAACATTTGGTGTTAATATAAAAATTACTTGGCAATGCTTGACATTTGAAATAAACTTTTTTTCTATTGTTTTATTTGCAAGTGGTCCAATTAATTTTGCTTAGCTACAGTTTGGTCATAAATAAAAGTAAATACACTGTCAAATTGTGAGGTTCAATTTTCCCCCTTTAAGAAGGCCAGGTGGTTTTTATACAGTATAAACTTGTCCCCAGACAGTGAATGAACCTGTTTTTAGTATGTCTTTATATATGTATAGGCATATGTATGAACCTGTTTTAATATGTCTATATATATGTATAGACATTTATATGATATATATATGTATCACAAAGCATTTAATCTATGCAGATAAATGCTTCTAGATTTTAAATGTTAATATTTAAAATCAGAATATTGGAAATTCCATTTTAAAGTGAACTTTCAGAAAAGGATTAGTTGTAAATGAAATTAGCAATGTCTTGAAAGTATCTTTAGATAGGTGTTCACTGATCAAATCTTATAAACTAAGTCTTAAATTTTTTGTCTTTAAAATTAGAAGCATTGTCATAAATCTTATATTATGCATAATTTAAGTACTTTAAAATCACCTTCTATTAAGTTTCTTCCCATTACCATAACTATAAATACCCAAATATATTTTTATATGTATTCCTTAGATGGAATGGCTATTTTAATATTCCCAATGTGGATAAATAATCACATTTCTGTAATTTTTGACTAAAGAGCATATATCCCTCTAGTTATAAAACTTAAAGTAACTCTCTTTTCTTCTATAAATGATACTTTATTTTCACCAAAATTCTCTGAGATAAAACTAGTTTAGGGTTTTCAACCACGGTCAACAGCCAGTTGTCATTTTTTCTTCTAGTTACTTCTGCCAGTGCCCCCTTTGCATAGCACTTGATATCTTCAAAGTGCTTGAAAATCTCCTTATTTATTTTACTTCACAGATAGGGAAGAAGACTGGAGGGTTGAAAAGCAACCACTTTCATTGAACATTGTGGCATGTGGTGTTATAATGATAGTCAATAAAGTTAGCTGTCCCCAAACCCAAATTCCAAGGTAATGCAATATAACTAACCTTAGTGCATTTCTCCTTCATCAGGAATGTTGGAGGTGCATTTTAAGTTTTAATAATAAATGCTAGAATGACCAAATTGCAGACTAATTGTTTCCATATTGTACTTCAAATGAGTTTTTCAAATGGAAAAAGATGATTATATACAATTAATGCTATATCTATTGTACCTCTGGACCTACTCTTCTGAAAATTATAGCTTATCAATTTTTCTCTGTCAAGCTTGAACTAGTGTAAATAATTGAAATAATGTAAAGTTATATTTTCATGTTTTTATAGATACAACATGACAAGAATACATAATGTGAGAGTATTTCAACTATTGGGTGATGTTGATTGGATAATGCACATCCCAGTTACAAGCAGTAATTATAGATTAATATTCATGTAACGGTGCATCAATATATTGCTATCTAAATATGTCTGTGTGCATATATGTGAAAAATGGTCCCAAAAGAGTGGTGACAGCTGTCTAAAGGTTTTTTTTATTCACTTTATATAAAAACTGTTATGGAAAGATCCGAAATGTTTATGAACTATTCTTATGTAAATTTACACCTGTCCTTTACTGTACTTTTTGTTTACAGTATAATACCTTATTTTCTGCTGTGTAAAGTGGATGTCAAACTCCAAAAAGACATACACTTTCTACAACTATTGAAGATATTGGAATTTCCAATTTTTCATGTGTACTATGTGAGAAAATGCTTTTGATTTTATTTTTAAATCTAACATCGGATGGCTTTTTTGGAGTGTTGTAAAAAAAAAAACTTCAATCATACATAAAACATGTTCTTACAAAAGGCAAAGATCTTTATTTTTATTTCCTTGGTAGTACCTTAAACTCAAAATAAGAAGCAAACAAAAGCGTGTTCAAACAAATTCAGTTATTTCTGCTGAGGAGGACATCTTTGCTCAGCTTATGTGTCAGTTGATACAACTGTGACAATATAGAAATACCTTTATAAACTAAAACAGTTAACATTCCTGCTGTTCCACACAACACCTATGGTCACTAAGTGCTTTATCCATGATTTAAATTAATTTCACTTCTGCTAAAATGTTATAATCTACTCTCATCTACCACTGCACTGCTGTCAGTTAAGTTGTAGCTATAGTGAAGAGAGGTGACTTGTTTTTTTAAAAAAATCCATGACACATTTCCAAATACACGTATTTTAAAACATATGTTCATATTTCACTGGAAGTATTAGTGAAAAACCAAGACTTGCCATTTTGATTGCTTATCAAACATGACCACTGAAATGTCATAATTTTAGAATGTGCATCTGAAATGGATTCTTCTTATGATCTATTTATGATATTTCAGAGATTCAAGACTGTACTTTAAAATGATTTTATATAATATGGAAAATTTTGATACTTTTAGTATTTAATAGATGAGAGTAACCTTGGATCTATTTAAAGATAGAGCAGTCTTGACTCTACTGTGCCAATACTCTGAATATTTTGGTGGCTCTGAGAGTTATTTGGACATATTAAGAAAAGCATTAATGAAATAATAATCCTTCTGGAAAATATCCATGCTACACCTAGAGAATACCTAAAGCCAGACCAAAACAAAGAACACCTGTTGAATTAATTAGAGCACAATATATTGTGTTTTCTTCCCTTTTGTCTGTTTCCTTGCTACGCCCTAGTGTTATCAGAATAGTAGATTTAAACAGACGTTTCAAGTATTGCATCCATCTTAAAATGTATTTCTGGGTTTTCATACTTGTTTTCTGATAGTTGCGCTTTGAGATTATACTAGTCTTTTATGAATATAATTGCAGTGGAGACAAATATAGTCACTCAACTCAAATGGCATATGCAGGAATTTTGATTGAATTAACTGTGGGTTCTCTACATTTATTTTAATAATAACATGGATTGCTAAAATATGAACTTGGGCAAGTATTTGTAAAGTTACACAGGTTTTGTATAAATACCCAATAAGCTTATAAATAGAGGACTTGTGTAAATACCTATTTAAACATAGGCTAAGTGTGATCTAAGGAGTACTCAAATTTGTTTTGTCTTTAGTCACTTATGAAAGATGGGTAAGGAGCCACAATTCAGAATGAGAAATTAGAGATTTATTAAGCAGTTTGCACAAGCTGTATTATCTTTTATAATGGAGTTCAACCTTTTAATGTCTTCATTTGACTAGAGCAAAACATTAGGAGTTTTAATGGATTTTAATTAAATTACATTTATATCAGCAGAAATTCATAGGCGGTACTTAAAGGTACATAGAGGTTCAAACTTATTTATGGCAGTTATGACATTCAGTCAGAGACACACAATCATTGCAAATGACTTTATACTCAATGAAAGTAGAAGAGTATCTAGAATCAGTCTGCCTCATAGGAAGTTGCTTTTTGTTTATTTTTATGGTGTGTACTTAAGCAATACACCCCAATTATTTTGTTTTATTTTTGCTTCTACTCACTGGGGCTTGGTGCTTGCACTATGAATCCACTGCTTCTTCTAGCTGACCTTTTTTTTTTTTTTTTCTATTTTATTGGATAGGACAGAGGGAAATTAAGAGAGGGAGGTGACATAGGGAGAGAGAAAGATAGACACCTGCAGACCTGCTTCCCAGCTTGTGAAGCGACCTTCCCACTGCAGGTCGGGAACTAGGGGCTCAAACCCAGATCCTTTCCAGCGTCCTTTTGCTTAACCCAGTGTGCTTAACTCAGTGCCCCATCGCTCCCCCATAGGAATTTTTTAATTGTTTTATACCTTTTATTTATATTATTTTTTTAAAAAACATTTATTTTGCATAGAGACAGAAATCAAAAGGGAAGAGGAAGATAGAATGAGAAGCACCTGCATCCCTGCTTCACCACTTGTGAAGCTTCCTGCCTGCAGGTGGGGGCTTGAACCTGGGTCCTTCACTCAGCATATATATAGATACATATAGATATATCATCTTACTTTAGATTTTACATTCTAAGCACAAACCCAGCTTTTATTTATTACATGTAAAATGATCTCTTCTTATTTTAGTTTCATTCATCTTGCCTCTCCCTGCCCTTCCCCCAGCCCCCTTACACAGTCTCACCTATTTCTGGCTTATTTTTGAAAGATTTTGCTTTTGAGGGCACTTGGAATACAATTCATCTTGTCAAAGTGGGACTGACAATTTCACTGCTTTCTTAATAACTGTAATAAATGACTAAAAACTTCTCATGTGAAATAAAAAAAATTCCTGCTAAGTTCTATTTCTGCATTACTCATATGTTCTGAATCAATAATTGCAAATCTGCTTTATTCCTCCATGTACTTAAAGAGTCCCACAATTTATAGCATTTTTGCAAGAAGTGGCAGGACTCTCAGTAAGGCAGGAAGAGCAAAAACTCTATTTTTATGTTTCTTCATCAGAATTCCTTTTATAACTCACTTTACCACAAGCACAAGCCAATTTTTCCATTTTAATTCCCCTCTCAAGCGTTTCCAAATTATCAATGTTTTTCTTTTCAGCCTAGGTACATGTTAACTTTGGTATCTCAGGGTCAAATTCCTTTTTTTTTTCTTTTGGATATTCTTAAACTCACTGTTGCTTTACTGGATATGCCTGAATTCACTGAATGAATTTGGTCATTTTTGTTTCTTTTTCTTTCAGGTTAATGTGCCAATTTCATTTTATTGTAAAGTGGAATGTGGGGGAGTGGATTAAGCACTTGGGAGGGAGTCAAAACCAAGATTCTAGCTTTATCTCCTCCTTGTTTCACGCCTTCTTTTCTCCCTCTCTTCTCAACTGGAGCATGTGGATACTAGGACTGTCATATGGGAATGACAAAGAATTTTAATATGATTTAAAATGTAATGAAACACGGCTCTTCTCTAAAAAATGATTTGAAGAAACAAGTTCATGTACTGGAGTGCAACTTGGTGTAGAAAAGGATTTTGGAATTCAGTTTTAAATTTGATTCACCATCTCAAAATGCTAGAAAAGCATCTATAGCTTTCATTTATTCATTATATCTGAAAACTATTAAGTGAATGTATCTTGACTAAGTTTAAACTGAAAGTAAGGGCTTAATTTTAAAACTGTTCTGAGGATTATGATGTTTCATTTTAAGTAAGTAGCTCTTTTGACCCCAGTTCATCTAGGAATAGTATTACCAATATGTGACAGCTGAGGGTTACACATTTCAACCCAATAATTTTCAACTCAGTATACCCATGGTTTTACTCAATATAGATATCCAACAGCATTTATCAGTAGTCTTCTTAGATATGAATAAAAACTTCTTAAAAGGTTTCTTAGATTATATAAACTTTATAGATTCTTAATTAATTTTTGGCATTCA
This sequence comes from Erinaceus europaeus, assembly GCF_950295315.1. Classification (NCBI taxonomy): domain Eukaryota; kingdom Metazoa; phylum Chordata; class Mammalia; order Eulipotyphla; family Erinaceidae; genus Erinaceus; species Erinaceus europaeus. Next base: position 45,924,960 of record NC_080180.1, on the reverse strand, counting down.
ATCAGCATTTCAGTCTATTTTAAAAAGTCAAATTAAATCCATTAACAAATACTATGATTTGGTAATTCAGAGTCACTACAGCCTGCATGGCACATGTACTTCTACAATTCTTCTTTTAGATAAATGTTTAATTCAATTAAGTGTCAGTATATTTCTGGTCAGCAGAAAAAGAGCATTTTAAAATGCATCACAAATAATGAAAATAGGCCTTTTGAAAGAAGTTGGTAATTTCTCAACTCTGAACACAAATTAAGCAATTATTTGTGAAAAATGCTTAAAATAAATTTTCCTTTTCCTCATTTCTTATTTAAACATTTACATTAAATCACACCTAAATTCAATGAACATATACTATCTCAGAAAGAACAGGTTGGGGCCATTTAAATTTATGTTAAATTTTTTCATCCAAACCATGTCTACATAATTATATTTAGGAATTTGTACTACATATGTTATAAATATACATAGTCATATATGTTATCACCCCCTACATTATCAAATTAAAAGTAAAGAAGTCCATAGTAAGATCAAGATAAAAAACCAATTAACAACTAAAGCACATGTTCCATTTACTTTTACTTCTTATAGTACAATTCAGAGACTTTGTAAAGAACACATTTCCTTCCAGCATCTTATGAATTTTGTATTACAAATAATCACACACTTGTTGAAATTTTAAGCTACTGGTTTCCCATACAAAAACAAAGAAAAAAAACAACTTTACAGATAAAAAGCAAGTAGCTTCATGAAAATGATTTGTTTATAAAAACAGAGATCTGGGGAGTCAGGCGGTAGCGCAGCGGGTTAAGTGCAGGTGGCGCAAAGCGCAAGGACCAGTGTAAGGATCCCAGTTCAAGACCCCTGCTCCCCACCTGCAGGGGGTTCACTTCACAGGCGGTGAAGCAGTCTGCAGGTGTCTATCTTTCTCTCCCCATCTCTGTCTCCCCCCCCCATTTCTCTCTGTCCTGTCCAATAACGACGACATCAATAACTACAACAACACTGAAAAACAACATGAGCAACAAAAGGATAAATAAATAAATAAATAAAAACAGAAATCTGTAGTATTATGCCTTAAGTTTGATTTGCCAATGCTCTTTCCTTCTTATTTTTCCCATTCTGCCTCAGATTAGACTGGTAATATTAACTGATCAGAAAGCAATTTTACTGAAGTCTAAGTCATACTTTGAAATCACATGTGTAAGAAATTCCACACAATTCTGAGAATATAGATAACACCCATCATTACACATCCTTCTTGTAATTATGTGCCTTAGTTCTTCATGAGGATTTATGTAGGTCATCATTGTGGAGCTATCATCTTTATTTGATGTTCTTTTTAAATTAAAATGCTTCTGAGAGTTATATTTATACTTAATCTGTATCTTAAAAGCCTTTCAAGTGTGTTTTGTTGTGTATTCTCTTGTCAGTTATTTGTGTTAAAAAGTAAAAATGTCTCTATTTTTATTTAATGTTCTTTGTGTTTTTGTGATGTTCATATGTGTATTAAAAAAAACTTCCACATTTTCTGTAGTATTTATTATTTACAACATTGTTGACAAACATTGAGAGTTTAAACTTAAAATATTAAGTGTTTAAATTATTTTGGAATTTTAAGGGGAGTTTTAAAAAGGAAATATACAGCTAAGGCATTAAAGGGCAACTAAACTCAAAGCCAAAATTATGCCGTTTTCTTTCATTTAAATACTGTTTGAACTTATTTGCATCTTTATATTTGAAACTTTAAGATTTGCATTCATAATTAGTTGTCACAGTATCTCTACATGGGAAATAAATTTGAAACCATGTAATGCTGTCTCATTTCTAGTTATTTATCAAAAGATAAGTAACGAAAAATTATACTTAAGTAGTTAGAAAAATATATATATATGTAAAAACTATATTCCATATAAGTGTTGGTTGTAGTTGCTGACACCCTAAGAGAATGAATTATAGTAAATTATTTGCAAAGCTAAAGTAGCTTCAGGATACTTTTGCTACTTCATGCCACTCTTACTGGAGAATAGTGAAGTCATTTGCTAGCTATAATAGCTAGTAAAAGAAAAATCAGGATTGCAAGCCAGGGGTGGTTCTATATCCCAATCCAATTATTTCTTCCTCTACTAAACAAGATCTCTTTAGCTATCCATATATTAGGAGAAAGGGACTCTTGTGTTCAGAGGAGCATTTAAAAAAAAATTAGTGTTGACTTTTGAATTAAGATGTACTCTTGCAATTGAATTTGTATCTAGAAACTTTCCTTATTCTGAGAGTGATAGCTTATATAGAATTGGCCAGAGAAACATGACAGTTAATGGAAATACAGTTTTAAATGTTACCACTATGTAGTTTAAGTAAATTCATCCATTTGTTTTTTTTTTCATGTCTTAAATATTTGGAGAGAGGAATCATCCAATATAATAATTGGAAATATATATATATATATATATATATATATATATATATATATATATATACCCATCTTTGTGTATTGATTTCTCTAATGCCATTTTTGAAAAAGATATCAACACAACTGTGCTGCTATGAACATTGGTATACAAAGGTCTTTTCAGATATGTGTCTTTCTTTTCTCTAGATAAATTGGTAGGAGAGGGATGCAGGGTCATAAGGTAGATTCTAGAGTTCTGTTGAATCTCCAGGCTGTTTTTCATAGGGATTGAACCAATTTTCATCCCACCAGCAATGTAGAAGAGTCCCTTTTCTCTCACAACTTCTCCAACAGTTGGTGTTTCTGTCTTTTTTTAATGTATGACATTCTCACTGGTGTAAAGTGGCATATCACTATTTTTTTTTATTTGCGTTTCCTTGATCATCAGTTACTGAGCATTTTTTCATATGTCTGTTGGCCATTTAGGTCTCTTCTTTTTAAAGTTGTGGCACATATACACAATGGAGTACTATGCAGTTATTAAAATAATGAAGTAATCTCCTTAGCAATATTGTGGTGAGAACTTGAAGGCATCATGTTGGGTGAGACAACCCAGAAAGAGAAAAAGCCAGTACTGAATGATCTCACTCATAGGTAGTACTTAAAAATAAAGAGGGACAGACTGTTATGCCACTGGTGAAACACACACATCACCATGTATAAGGACCTGGGTTCGAGCCACAGCTCCCACCTGCAAGAGGGATGCTGCATGAGTGGTGAAGCAGGCCTGTAGGTGTTTCTCTCCCTCTCCCTAATCAATTTGTATCCTACTTATCTAATTGGGAAAAAAAAAAAAAAAGGAAATAATGGCTACTGGGAGCTGTGGATTTTTATTGACTACACTGAGCTCCAGACAATAAAAATTAAAAAAAAAAAAAGAATAAAGGAGAGTAAGGGAGGACATATGATGAAACTTGGACTGGGTGTGGCATACTGCACCAAAGCAAAGGACTCTGGGGAGGAGTGAAAGGTACACGATGAAGGCACATTTGGGTCCTGACTGTGCCTGTGTGTTAAAGACTACACTGTAAACCACTGACTCCCCAATTTAAAAGAAGAATTATAAACACAAATCCAGTTGCCATTATATATAATTTGCTTCTGGAACATATGAGGATAATTTAAAATGAGCAAAATATGGGGAGCAAATGTTGATTATAGATTATAGTGATAAAAAGATAGTTTAATGTTTATTTTTTAACATTTATATATATGGTGATTTTTAGTTCTATTGGATTATAAACCCTTAAGTTTCTGTGTAGGTTATAACAACTACTTAAACATTTTAAGTATCTTGTAGTATTGGTCCTCTCGCCATGTAGTCTTCCAAAATGAGGAAATCATTTGATAAGCATTAAGTATCATTTCTTTTAATCTTTATATCTCATTTGACACTGTAATTCACAAGTACCCACAGTGGAATAATTGTCTTTTATCTGTAGCCTTGTGTATTAATAAGATTTGGAAAAATATTTCATAAAAATGTTAGTAATCTCTCAAGTAGCATGTAAATAGTTTTCTTTCTTGTTAACTCTATCCTGAACTTCCCATACCCCCTGGACTCCAAACAAAAGTAGTTAAGTACTTTCAGTGTTAAATTCTTTTGAGCTTAAGACTCTAATACAAGAACAATGCTTTACTTTTGATTATTTGCTCAGACACTTATTTTCTCTATTACTATTTTTCCCTGAAGGCAAGTAACAAATATGTTTTCCTCATCTTTGGTTGGGTAATGTACCTTCCAAACATGAATATTGTGGTTTAGGGGCCAGGTCGTGGCACACCTGGTTGAGTGCACAAGTCACAGTGCACAAGGGCCCAGGTCTGAGCCCCTGGTCTGCATCTGTAGTGGTGAAACAGGGCTGTAGGCATTTCTCTCTCTCTCTCCCTCTCTATCATTCCCTTCCCTCTCAATTTCTGTCTGTCTCTATCCAATCAATAAATAAAGGAAATTAAAAAAATTAGAAAAGCACATGTTTGCAAGAAAAAATATTATTATGGAGTCCATGGTATTGTTAGAATCTTCATTTTACAAGTAAGGAACCTGATCAGAGAAATAGCTCACTGGATAAGGTGTGTTTCAGGTCATGCTCATGACCCAGGCTTGGATTTTGCCATCATGTTGGAGTTCCACAGATCTGGGGGAAATGCTGGTGCTATGATGCATGTCTTTATATTTTCTCTATCTGAGGGAAAAAGTATCCCAGGAGCAGTGAAATCACACATACAGATTCACCAAGAATAATAAAGAATTTGAGGTTCTTAGGCACAGAGAGGTTAAACAATTGACTAAAAGTCACATAGTAAGAGCCAAAGAAGTTTTGTTTCTTGCCCCCACCCCCACCAAGTTTATTGCTGGGGCTCAGTGTCTGCATGACTCCACTGTTCCCAGAAGCCATTTGCTTCTATTTTGGTTAGTGGGTCTTAGAGATAGATAGAGAGAAAGAAATAGTGAAAGAGAGACACCACTCATGAAGTCCCGCCCCACCCCACCACCACCCCCACCACCCTGCCGTGGCTGTTTCCAAGTATTAACTCAAATTCAGTCCCTGGTCCTTGTACATGGTAATGTGTTCACTCTACCAGGTGAGCTGCCTGCTGGTCTTCCAGAACTTCCAGAGTTTTCATACCTGAGTATGATGGGTTCAGAGTTAGCATGTATAATCCTCATGAAGATTGCTATACTATGACGAGAAAAATGAATCAGGATTGGAGTTTACGAACATGTGGCCTGAGTATAGACCTGTCATGAGCACTCACATATCAGAGTTAAAGGCAGTGGACTATAAATAGTGGGGAAAAATGAGTATGTTGTGAATTGCCGGTGGGGTTGTAGAACACTGGGTAAGAAGACCGTTCTGATAAGTCACTTAGACTAGAACATGATTCCTGACAGTTCTGCCCCAGTAATACCAATATTGTTGCATTGCCATGTAAAGAAAGGGCATCACAACAACTGCACAACTTTTGTTTTGTGGCTGAGTTCAGAACCAAGAGAATTGCTTAGAAATATGGGAGAAATTTCAGTATATATGAGTACTATTCTCTTCTCCAAAGAAACTTACTATTGAACATTATTTCTACATAGTGCTGCTTAAAAACAGTCATTCATCCTTTCTAATCAGATCCTTGCACACATATCCTAGTTCAGTGAACATTAATTCTGTTTGGCATGCTCTACAATCACTTTCAAAAATGTCTGTTTTATTTCAATTTCCTCTTAGTCTCTTCCGATGAATACCCTTTACTATACTCAGTATGAACATATATATTCACAGGAGAGGTTTTTTCTTTCAACTTTCCTGAAATTAGGGCAGGGGTGGATAGCATAGTGGTTATGCAAAGAGACTTTCATGCCTGAGGCTCCAAGGTCCCAGGTTTAATCCCCTACACTACCATAAACCAGAGTGGAGTAGTGCTCTGGTGAAAAGAAAAAAAAGGAAGAAAAGAAAATTCAGCTTTGCTGAAATTATACTCAATCTCTGGAAAAAATCATTTTCCTTTACAAGTTCAATCATAATTCCTGTGCTTTTCCCCCTCCTCAGTTATGTGTGTTTAGCTTTGTTCTCTTTCTTCAATTCTAGACCAATATATCCAACTGTATATTAGATAAGTTATATAATGTTAAGAACAGTGACTTACATGTATTAAATGTCAGCTGTCATTTTAAATATTTTATGTATTCTAAGACTGTTAGTACAGAAATAATAATAATTGTAATTATTATTATTATTTTTATTTAAGAAAGGAGACATTAACAAAACCATAGGATAAGAGGGGTACAGTACCACACAATTCCCACTACCCGATCTCCATATCCCATCCCCTCCCCTGATAGCTTTCCCATTCTCTATCCCTCTGGGAGTATGGACCCAGGGTCGTTGTGGGATGCAGAAGGTGCAAGGTCTGGCTTCTGTAATTGCTTCCCCACTGAACATGGGCGTTGACTGGTAGATCCATACTCCCAGTCTGCCTCTCTCTTTCCCTAGTAGGGTGAGGCTCTGTGGAAGCGGAGCTCCAGTACACATTGATGGGGTCATCTGTCCAGGGAAGTCTGATCAGCATCTTGCTGGCATCCGGAACCTGGTGGCTGAAAAGAGAGTTAACATACAAAAAGCCAAACAAATTGTTGAACAATCATGGACCTAAAGACTGGAATAGTGCAGATGAAGTGTCGGGGGGGTATTCCCTGTGGGTTCTTGTGTACTTCAGCCTTCAGGTATATATTTTTCCCTAGCTTATGGGCATGTGTGAACATATGCTCTCTCTCAGGGGACCTGGACTATATCTAGGTTTGGGGACTTTACTGGGGAGCAGAACACCTGGAATGGAATTAGAGAATACTATGGGAGGAAAGGTCTCACCTGAGTGATGAAGCTGAAGGGTTGTGATTCCACACCTGAAGTCTCTGGTCACAGTCTGAAGTGAATTATGCTGGGGTGGCACTTGTTGCAGTGATTGGGTTGCGATCTGAGGATGCAATATTATTTGATTTGGATTGAGAGAAGCATGCAGGAAAGTGGGCCCCACCCTAAGGTTCCAGGGCTGGGGGAAATATAGGCTCTATAGTGGAAATGTGAGGTTCCTGCTGTCTCAGGGTTCAAGAAGACAATGGATGGTTATTGTTATCGTCACATTATTTGGTGATTGGGTTAACTTTGGAAAGTCCCTTTGTTAGGGTTTGGGGTATAATACCCAGCATCTTGAATATAGCTGTGCTACCAGTTGCTTCTGTTCTCCCTGGTCTAGGTTTTTGAGAGAGTCAACATATCAAAGACAGCCTATGTATTAAAAAGACTCAGTCTGTGTTTTAAGAAGTTCTAAACATAATAATTATTTATATGGCATAATAATTATAATTATTATTTATTTCTGAAAAAGAGGCAAAATAACATTACATAACTTGTGTTCTCTCTCAACCTCACTCCAGGTTGAAATACAAAGACTCAAAACTGAGTTCACTATCCTAGTTTTAGAAAGTCTTTTCTTCTTGTGACTAAGTTAATTTTTAGTTATATTCAGCCCTTAGACCACTATTCTCAATGTGAGTATTGCTATACGCAGAAATGCACAGATTACATTTCTGTAAACAGAACAGAGAACTTTTTAGAACCAATCTTTTCCCTTTCACAAATCACATGTGAGAACATACTCAAGTACTGATAACGAGTGTTCTGATCATACACCCAACGAACTAATATCCTGAATTATATTTCCTTTAAATGTAATTTATTACACCAATGAAGCATGCAATATTCCTTTGTCTTAATCTAAGATCTAAATTGACTTATATCAAAGACCCTCATGTCATCTGTAACTTTGCTTACATATTTATTTGCTCAATAATTAGGGTTAATTATTATGTGGCAAGTTCTATGGCACAAATATATTGTTGTATTCCACTAAAGACAGTTATGTCTCATCTAGTTCATGTGAAAAGCAAATTGTCCATGGTTTTCTTTACATTCCTTTACTGTCACTTGTTCGTTATACATGGCAGAATCCCTCTTCTATCTATGTCATAGTCCTAATTATATCTCATGTAGATTTGTAGTACTTTTTATTTCATGCTGTAGGTAGATACTTTTTATTTTATTTAGCAAGTATTTGAGCACTTGTTTACAAAACATGAGCCTTTGAGTGTGATTAACTTTTTGAGTAAGACACTGAGTCTTTGCCCTTTCAGAAATTCTAACTAGCTAGAGAGATTTTGGACAGAAATCATAAGGAAAGCTAAGACTTACAATGAAGAAGAATGTACCTTGGGAACAAGGTGAACTTGATCTAATCTGGACCATCTCTGACCGGTTTCCTTAGGGAAAATGGCATTTAAAACAAGAAGTGAGGATGTGGGTGTTATGGAAAAATGAGAGAATGCATTAGATGAAAAGCACTTAGGGGCAGAGAGGAAGATAGAACACAGTGAATTTTGTAAACTGGAAAATACCAGTTAAATCTGGAGCACAGAGCCCAGGGAAAATATTTTTTCTCTTACTGATGAGCTGTGGCCCCTTTTGTCTATCCTGTATCTCTTTGCAAGTCCCGGAATAATTTCATTCACTACCTATCCATCTGCAACGGCCACGTTGTCTTCTTTCCAGAACATGTTGCTCATGCGAACAAAGGTGACATTTGCTCCTTACAAACTGGGAGTCATTAACAGGTGACCAGTGAAATGTAGTTAGGAAGCACAAACATACTCAGGAATCTACAAAGTATTAGAACCAGAGCTCGCAGAGACCCTGATCTGTCTGTTTCATGTTTTTCACTCTTCTAGTGAGTCAACACCACTGAGGTTAGAACTGTGCCTCGTTGTGCTTTCCTGGTAAGATGATGACTTGTACACAGAATTTTCCAAGGTCATATTTGGTTTACCCTGAAAGTGTTTTTTATACACAAATACCTCTCCAATGATCTTTTTTCATTTTCTTTAGAAGATCAAATGAATTTTTTGACAGATAAAGTTTCCATAATTCCTTTTGATCTGTTTTATTAAAAGCTTTCAAATGAAATTTATTTCTAACAATATAAGTTCCCAGACAAGTTTCTAAAAAAAAAAAAAACAAAAAAACCTCTATAATCAATATTTAAAAGAATAAGCACCTTAAGAGAATATGGCTATTATAAAACCTTACTTATCTAGGAGAGAGGCAGAGGAGGAGAGAGAGAGAACCAGAATATCACTCTGGCATATAAAATGCCAGAAATTAAACTGGAAACCTTAAGCTTGAGAATCCAATGTTTTATTTACTGAGCTATCTCATGGGCCCCAAATTTGACAGAGTATTAAAGCATTTTTGTGATAGTCTATTCTGTTTCCCAAATGACCTGACTACTGCAATGCTATTAATCACTTTAGTTGGGTGTCCTCTATCTGCTCGATCCAATGAAAACTAATTTGTTGGAATATAGGATTTAAACCACAGTTGTCTAAGAAATTGAAATTATTCCATATTCCAGTCAAGGAAAATGTTACATAATGAGTTGAAGCTACTGTATTTACCTCAGTAGACTCTCAAAGTATAAGTTAGTTGACTTTTAATAATTTCTATTTTTAGGTGCTGAAGGCTTTATGTTTACTGCATTTATATAGCCCATTATCCATATTTTCAGCATCTTGTAATCAAAGAAATAAAATATTTATCAGAAATTATAACCAGGAAAAACTGAAGTAGTTTAACTTCTCAGTAAATTATTTGACTTTCTAGGTGAAAGAAGTTACATCTACATTAGAGTTTATCTAACTTCAACTTCCACAAGTCAGCTTTTCTAATTGTTTTATATTCATTTATTCTCTAACAAATTCTTACTCACAGATATCCATTGTGTTCAGTATGCAACAAGTAATGAAAACAGAGGGACTGATTGATTACCTGTCAGGGCATAATTATTGTAAATCAATAATTATAATACAGTTTATGCAATAATTATTTGACCAAATATTTACTGTACACTTATTAATAAAAGACACATTATTCCAGATGCTTGACATAATTTTTCATTCTCCTGAAGATTGTTCTCTTTCTTTAAGGAAAGCAGATAATCAGCATTTGCACAGGCAAATCCAATAGTGATCAGTTCTATTTATGTTGTTATAAAATCTAAAAGTCATTAGCTTAGCCACTGCACTAAAGCTATGGGAATAAATAAAAAGACCAGCAGGGAAGTTTCTGAGTCTTGGAACAGCTAGGATTTAGATGTTGGACCAGAAAAAAATCTGAAAAGAAGATTGAAAAAGAACCAATACGGTTGGAAACTCATCAGGAAACTGGTGTTGTCTTAGCATGAAAAATACTGGAGTTTCAGGAAGAAATGAAATTCCTCTCTCAGTCTTTCTTTTTAAATTTTTATTAATAAAAAGGAAACAGTGACAAAAACCATAGGATAAGAGGGGTACAGCTCCACACAATTCCCACCATCAGAACTCCGTATCCCATCCCTTCCCCCTGATACCTTTCCTATTCTTTAACCCTCTGGGAGTATGGACCCAAGGTCATTGTGGGGTGGAAGGTCTGGCTTCTGTAATTGCTTCCCTGCTAAACATAGGCACTGACAGGTCAATCAATACTCCCAGGCTTTCTCTCTCATTCCCTAGTGGGGCGGGGTTCTGGGGAATCAGACCTCCAGGACACATTGGTGGGGTTGTCTGATTGGCATCATGTTAGTATCTGGAACCTGGTGGCTGATATAAAGCAAACAAATAGTTGACTAATCATGAACCTAAAGGCTGGAATAGTTCAGATGAAGAGTTGGGGAGTCTCAGTTTTGTAGATAGTTAATAGTCTTATTTTACTTATATTCCAAAGAGCCCATGACCATACTACTTTTTTTTTGAGCCTGACATCTGATATGCAGGTGGATGCAAGTTATTGTCTGGGGAAATGATGTCATGGCTGGAAAAAGGACCAGAAAGCTGCATCAGAGAAGAGAGTAGCTTCCAAATATGGGAAAGGTGTATAAATATTGTTGACTGTAAACCCCATCAATTTGATCTGATCTCGGGCCCATATTCAGCTTAGGAGCCTATGCGACCTCTGAATTCCTGTAGATCTTATGTAGACCACATTCTGTGGTCACGAGTAGGAACATTCCAAGCTGCCCCAATTTCAGGACCCATCCTCCTCAGGTGGAACATGAGTATATTGTCCAGCCTCCCTTCAGAGGATGGAACATTCTCTACTGTTGTTGATCAACATTGAGAGCAAGGTCCTATGGGGGCCCACAAAGGGGTCTATTGTATTATTCCTGATAGAGATGATCAGTAACAATGGAGAGAGGGATTTATTCGAGGTCTAGGCCCACCAGTCATGTCTGTTTGGGAATCTCAGGACTCCCTGACTAGGGCCCCAGCTGATGGGGTGGCGTGATAGTGATTGAACCAGAAAAGCTGAATCTGGTCACGTAGAGAAGGAGAGAGTTAAAGTCCTTTTGATGACTATACAAACAATACAAACAATCAGTGCATATTGACTATCATGTATTTATCATTCAGTCAATAAAAAAACGAAACTCAAAAATACTTTTATTTTTAAAAAAATTTATTTATAAGATGAAAATATTGACAAGACCATAGGGTAAGAGGGGTACAATTCAATAAACTTCCCACCACCAGAACTCTGTATCCCATCCACTGTCTTGAATGCTTTCCTATTCTTTATCCCTCTGGGATCTAAGAACCCAGGATCATTATGGGGTGCAGAAGGTGGAAGGTCTGGCTTCTCTAATTGCTTCTTCGCTGAACATGGGTATTGGCAGGTCTGTCCATACTCCCAGCCTGTCCCTGTCTTTCCCTAGTGGGTCAGAGCTCTGGGAGGCGACGTTCCAAGAGACATTGGTAGGATCACCTGCCCAGGAAGTCAGGTTGGTATCTTGGTAGCATTTGCAACTTGGTGGCTAAAAAAAGCACTGAGATAAAGAGCAGAGCCAATTGTTAAATACTCAGGAACCTAAAGGCAAGAATATAGCAGGTGAGATTTGGAGTCTCCATTTTGGAAAAAGCTAGGAAGTCTGTTTTAGGTATATTCCAAGGGACTCATGACTTTACTATTTTTTGCTTGAGCCTGATTGCTACTATGCAGGTGGACCAAAGGTATTGTCTGGGGATATGGTGTCAGAGCTGTGGACTAGAAAAAGGACAAGAAAAAAGGCTAGAAAGCTGCATCAGGGAAGAGAGTAGCTCCCAAATATGGGGAAAATATATAAACATTGTTAACTGTAAGCCCCATGGATTTCGTCTGGGGCCCATGTTTGTCGCAGGAGCTTGTGTAACCTCTGCATCCCTGTAGGTCTGAGCTCGCATTCTGTGGTCATGTCTAGGAACATTCTAGGCTGCACTAACTTCAGGACCCATCTTTCTCGAGTGGTAGAGTATGTTGCCTAACCTCCCTTTGGAGAATGGAACATTTTCTACCATTGTTGATACACATTTAGGGCAAGGTCCTATATTTTACTGGTTCAGGGAGTTTTTTTCCTCCATATTAACATGAAGACAAATGCCAAACAATAAAAAAAAGGGGGGGAAGGGTGGTTGTTTATTCAGTAGAATGTACCCAGGAAGCGCCTCGTCTCCATTTGTAGTGGGAAAACTTCACAAGTGGTGGAGCAGTGCTGTAGATGCCCCACCTCTCCGTCACCACCCCCCACTCAATTTCTTTATGTCGGTCCTTGTGCTTTGCGCCACCTGCGCTTAACCTGCTGCGCTACAGCCCGACTCCCCCCACTCAATTTCTACCAAGAGAGAAACAGAGATGGAGGAGAAAGGGAAAGGGAAATGGAATGGTAAAAGAGGGTGAGAAGAGAAGGGAGAGGGGAGAGGGGAAAAGGGAAAGGGGAGAGGGGAGAGGAGAAAAGAGAAGGGGAGAGGGAGAGGAAGAGGGAGAGGGAGAGGGAGAGGGAGAGGGAGAGGGAGAGGGAGAGGGAGAGGGAGAGGGAGAGGGAGAGGGAGAGGGAGAGGGAGAGAGAGAGAATGACTGCAGAGAGCAGTAGAGTTGTCCAGACACCAAGATTCAGCAGTAACTCTGGCAAGGTGGCAAATTAAATAATTAATTAAAATTTCAGTACCTAGGTGGGGGAGATAGCATAACGGCTATGCAAAAACTTTCATGCCTGAGGCTCTAAAGTTGTAGGCTCAATCTCCCCATACCATCATAAACCAGAACAGTGCTCTGATAAAAACAAACAAAGCAGTTCAATGCTCTGAAGACAATTAAGCTGATTATTTTGTTAATAAAAATAAGAGTATCAAATAAAATAGTAGCTCTATATTTCTCTATACTTAGGTAGCTAGAAAAATACGGAGAGCAAAAGTACCTATTTCTTACAGTGGAGAAGATTATTTGATATTCTAAACTGAAGTACCTAATACACTGCTCAACCTAAGCTGAGAGCTCATCCATGTCAATTTCAACTATGAGCCTCCCCGAGCCAGCAAAATAGCTCACCTGCACAGTACAACTGTTTTTGACACGTGGAATACCCAGGTTCAAGCCCAGTCTCTAATGAATTAAAGTAAATTTTGGTGCTGTAATGTTTTTCTCTCTCTGTCACTGTCTCTTCTATTTAAAAAAAAAAGTAAGTCTGAAGTGGTCAAACCCTGGCACTGGCAAAAAGTAAATAATAATAACAATAGGAGTTTTTTCTTATAGCAATAGTCTGTGCAAATGTTATTATAAGGATTATGGATGAATATATTTACATAAGTAATTTCTTATTGCTAGTTATGAAGACTACTTCTAAACTTATGATATGATTAAGAAGATTTTTAGATAACATTTTGCATGAATCATTGTCTTCTCTGATTGACATTCCTTCATAAGTTTAATTGCCTTGCCTCAAATTATGGACGATTATTTTTATTCATGAAATCAAATTACAGTTTCACAATAATGGCCCTGATCTGATATCAGTCATTTTATATCCAACTTTGAGCACAAAGAATAGCATATTCTTTTTTTTTTTTGTCATTTTTGACTTTATTTTGCTTGTGTTATAAAATGATATCATATAACTACATTAAATAACATGGCAAAATAAATAAAAGGCATAATGCCCATGTCCAGTGGAGAAGCAATTACAGAAGCCAGAAATCTCATATTCTCAAAAAGAATTTTGATCCATACACCCAGGGGGGAGAAGTGATAGGGGGAAGATGAACAGTGGGTTCTGAACTCCAACTCCACCAGGCCCCAGAAAGAGAAGAGGAAAAGAGAGGACATTTAGAAGTAGGGAATTAGTAATAGATGTATATGTGACTTGGAAAAGAAGATGTGACCATGGGGAAAAAAATGGGCAAATGTATATGTGTATGTGTATATGTATAAACAGATAGTTATAGAAATAATCGTTAACATATATCTGTGACATTGAGAGAAACACTCTAGTTTCCAATGGAGGGAATGAGGGTACAGAGCTCTGGTGGTAGGAACAGTGCAGAATTGTACCCGGGTTGTCTTATAATTTCATAGATCAATATTAAGTCATTAATAAAATTTTAAAAAACTTAAAGAAATAAAAGGCACTCTTGTTTTTTATTTAATTATTTTCCCTTTTGTTGCCCTTGTTGTTTTTCATTGTTGTTGTAGTTATTGTTGTTATTTATGTCATTGTTGGACAGGACAGAGAAAAATGGAGAGAGGAGGCGGAAGAGAGAGATAGGCACCTGCAGACCTGCTTCGCCACCTGTGAAGCGACTCCCCTGCAGGTGGGGAGCCTGGATAAGACCCGGATCCTTATGCGGGTTCTCCTACTTCGCGCCATGTGCACTTAGCTTAACCCGCTGTTCTACCGCCTGACTCCCAAGGCAGTCCCTCTTATAATGTTCCTTTGTGCAGTATTTTCCTTAAATTTTTAGGAATTATGAGAGGAAAGTCAATTATAGCATGAAAACTCCTTCAAAAAAAATATCCGAAGACATCTTTACTATGCTATTTTTGCTTACACAGAAATGAAATTTTGGTAAAGGAAAAGACCCATTTACACATTTTAGGGAGTATCTTCTTTCCTAAATCTCATTTGTGTGAACATTCTTAAAGACTTAGGAACAGGCTGGGGTTATAGATTGACCTGCCAATGCCTAAATCCAATGGAGAAACAATTACAGAAGCCAGAACTCCTTCCTTCTGCATCTCAAAAACAACTTGCATCCATACTCCCAGTGGGGAAGAAGTGATAGGAGAAGACAATAAGAAGGTTCTGAACCCCAGCTCCGTCAGACCCCAGAGAAACAGGATGAAAAGGGGAGAGATATTTGGATGTAGTAATAGGGTTATTTGTGGCTTGTAAGGGAAGAGAGGATGGAACAAGGAAGAAAACAGGGGAAACATTATATACAAACATTATATATACAAATGTGAACAGATAGTTGCAGAGAAGACAGTTAACCCATGTCCGCAGCCTTGGGAGAACTGTGGTTTGCCGTGGATGGACTTGGGATTCAGAACCCTGGTCATGGTGTCGATCCCTGTTGACAGTTAATTTTGTAAAGCAATATTGAACCACTGATAAAAAAGAAATAAGGAAATAGGTGATAAAGAGGATGATTTTTTTTTTTCTGGCTAAGTATCTTTTGGTGTTTTAGAGGAATTAATATCTAAAGGACAGGAATTTCCTTTATTTGCCTCACTATAATTGAATGAAGCTAATCTCTTTATAAAACAATTGTTAAAGAAACTGGAACATCAATAGATATAATGGCATGAGTCATAAGAAGTTTTCTTTTTTTAAACATCATCCTTGGTTTTTAAACATTGCTCCTTTAGTTATGTATTTTTTAGCCAAAGAAAATTTCATTCTGTAGCAATTGTTCAGGATTTTCAAACTCTTCTGCAAGCAAGATATCATTCTTTGAATAGCTTCAAAAGTCACACCACCATTATTAACCTTCTCTTCTACTTGTGTATTAAGATGGGAAGACAAGGAAAAGTTCATTTGAGGCCAAACTCTCTAGGCCTGATACAGTCTCTGCTGCTTTAGAACAAGGTTATCTACCAGTGACGGTATCAATTTACAACTGATCCTTCCTGTTTTTATTTTAGGCACTGGATAGAAGTTTCAAGGGAAAGACAATACAACCAGCCCTAATAGAGTAAAATTGACCTCACACAGAAATATTTACCAACAGAAACAACTAATAATTTCAAATTAATTATATACATAGAATGTTTTATATTTTATCAGAAATATATGAAAAGGAAGTGATTTTATAAAATTCACTGAAGTGCATATACAAAAATGAAGTGATTCTCTTTAAATTATGTTTGCTGTTGAAAAATACAAGCAACTCAAAATTCAAAATTTTTGTTTTATTTCACTTGAATGAGTATATGTATATATTATATACACATATATTTAAACATTTTTTTGTATTTATTTTCCTTTTTGTTGTCTTTATTTATTGTTGTTGTAGTTATTATTGTTGTTGTTATTGATGTTGTCGCTGTTAGATAGGATAGAGAGAACTAGAGAGAGGAGGGGAAGACAGAGAGGGGGAGAGAACGACACCTGCAGACTTGCTTCATCACCTATCAAGCAACTTCCTGGCAGGTGGGGAGCTGGGGGCTGGAACCAGGATCCTTACCCTGTCCTTGTGCTTAACGCCATGTGTGCTTAACCCACTGTGCTACCGCCTGACTCCCTAGACACATAAATATTATAAATATCTAAAAATATTCCACAGGGGCCTGGCGGTGATGCACCTGGTTAAGCGCATATATCACCATGTTCAGGGACCCAGATTCCAGTCCTTGTTCCCCACCTGTAGGGAATCCTCTTTATGAGTGGTGAAGCAGGTCTGCAGGTATTTTTCTCTCTCTTTCTCTTAGCTCCCCATCCTCTCTCAATTTCTTTCTGTCCTGTCAAGTAATAATAGAAAGGAAAAAAAAAAGAAAAAGAAAAATGACCACTGTGAGCAATGGATTTGTACCACAGGGGTCAAGCCCCAGCGATAATCCAATGAATATATATATATATATATATATATATATATATATATATATATTCTGACAAGTCTTTTTAAATGTATTTAGCAAGCATTTAAATGTATTCCAGCAAGTCTTTTAAAACGTATTTATTTATTTTGTCACCAGGGTTATTGCTGGGGTTTGGTGTCTGAACACAAATCCACCAACCACTCTTGGCTCTCTCTCTCTGTCCCCCACCTCACCCCACCCCACCCCCATAGGACAGAAAGAAGTCCAGAGCGCAGGGAAAGACAGGCATGAACAGAAAGGGAAACACCTACAGAGTTACTTCACCTTCCAGAAGCTTGCCCCTACAGGTGTGGCCCATACATTAGCAATTGTAGATAGCGGAGTGACTTTGCATGGGGGATCTAATAGCACCACCAAGGAAGTCTGGAGGCAGATGGTGACCTCTCCCTCCAACCCCAGAGTCTTTTACTTTGCAGCATATTTTCACCACCTATGGATGCATCCCTGGAATCTAGCTACCCACTAGATAGCTGGTTCAGGCACCTGGAGCCACAGTTAACAGGAAACTGAAAGTGAAGCAAGTAATTGTTTACCTGGTTGCAACTCCCCCCTGCCCCCAGGACTGTTCACTGGTACTTGGATATTGTCCTTTATGCAGTGGCAACTATAGATATGAAGAACACACACGCACGCATACACATATGTACATAGAACAAATATTTCATGATACTATTATCAATTTCACTCTACATTACCAATCTGCTGTTATGAAAACATCTCAATACCTACATTAAGTAGCTTTTGTCATAGTAAATTAGTTAAGACGATAATAAATCGAGAGATAAAAATAAAAAGATTATAATAAATCATTGATTTATCCTGCAAAAATTCTTTCAGCATTTAATTTCCTTATGTTTTAATTATTAGGGGCTTTTGCCTATTCCACTTTGACTAAGCAAAACTTGAAGTATCATAAGCACTGCATGTTTTCTTTGCAGAGGTTCTCTAATAAGTTAAAAGGAAAGAAAACCGACCAATTGTAATGTGGTTGATTGTACATTTGTCTTATGCCAGAGAGATTGGAAAAGATATTTCTGTCTAAAAATCAAATATAGTAACTGAATGACTGACCAGGAAACAAAAGGACATTTTTATCACCTGTAAAGTAAGATGAAGATTTTACCAAGAAATGCTACATAAAACAGATTTAACATATATATATATATATATATATATAGTAAATATATGTATATTATAGACATTTACAATAATCATTGTAAAATAAATGTATTTCTGTAGGGTAATATCTAATTCTTTCTTTTAAAGTCACATTTCTGATGTTTATTATTGTCATTGTCATTCTAGCTTCCCTTGGTCCACACATTTAATATTAAAAATTTTCAAATATTTTATTCAAATCATGGATATGATAGCTATTCCATGAGCTAAACATCATATAGGAATTAGTCATATGAATATGTCAACCTTGTATTTGAAATGGATCCATTGCCTCACCTTCATACTTCTATATTTTGTTGCCTACAAACACCTGTAATTTTTATGTTCATATATATATCAAAGGCATATGCTTTCTATCTCTGATATTGGTTTAGGGAAGTCCATAACCTGTCTAATTTCTGAAAAAGAATCATCAGTGATCTGGTAAACTAATAGAGAAATTCCATGAATTCATAAAGAGTAGTTACGAAAGACTTTAGAATCATGCTTTCCTTTTAAGATTGAAAGCAAGGAAAAAAATGTTCACTCAGAATAGCTTTGGAAGTTTTAGCCAATAAAGGAAAAGGAGGGTTGGGGAGACTGCACAGTGGTTTGTGCATTTCACTTTCATACCCGATGCCCTGGAGGTCCCAATTTCAATTCCCTAGCAATGAACAGAGCTGAACAGTACTCAGGTTTCTCTCTCTGTCTCTCTTATAAAAATGAAATAAATAGGATCGGGTTCCCAGAAGATGGTGGACTGAGAAGCTGCTAGTGGCTTGAGCTCTGACCATATCTTCTGGAAATGGTAGGATTTTCTGCCTTTAGTAGGCCAGTCAATAAGGGGTCCTAGTGGTGACACGAAGGAGGTGACTATAACTTAATTTGGGTAAAAAAATAGAGTAGAAAAAAAGGGAAAAAAAATTTTTTTCTTTTAAAATAAACTCCCAAAGCGCACCTCCCCCCCCCCCATAACCAGTCCCTGGGGACCAGCTCCTAGTAGGCTCCCCTGCTGAGCTTCTTACTTTACCAAGATTCCTGTCCCACCAGGGAGTATCATTCATTCTAATTCTATTCACTTCTGAAACCTCTGGCCTTTTTTCTTTCTAAGTAGCCAACCCCCCACCCCACCCCACATAGCTAATTAAATAATTAAAAATAAATAAATAACTCTTTCCTTTCACCGCTCTTTTATTACTGTTCTTTTTCTTATCTTTTTCTTTTTTCTCTCTCTCTTTTTTTTCTTTTTCTCATTCTTGTCATCCTTTCTTTCTTAATCTTACAGCTTCCAAAGCCAGAGGCCCCATCCCTCCCACCACCAAAGAGTGTGCTTTCACTGAATAATTGATACAAGTTTGGGAATTACTTTGGGGAAGAATTCTGACTCAGAGTGGACTCTCACTGCGAGTGTCTCTGCTCAACTTCCCTTCCTCGTTTAGATACCCCTAGAATATACAATGGATAGTAGATTTGCATAACTGTCTATTTCAGCTATCCTTGTCTAGTCCTGAGGTTTTTTTTTTTTTATTTTTTTAAATTTTTTTTCTTTCTTTCTTAACAATCAGCTGCCTCTGATCATGAGGTTTGAGGTAATCTGGGACAGGGTTTTTTTTTACCCTGCCATATTTTATTATTAATATTATATAAAGGCATATATCTTCACCCCCCTTTAGGTTGATCAAAATTAACTCTTAGGGTATCTTTCATTGCTAGGGTAGTGGGCATCTTATCTATTGTGGGAGGAACTTGTCTCGTTACTCCTACCTCCTCTACAGACTCTCCCCTTCCTCCTCCTCCTAGCTAATTAAAAAAAATAAAATTAAAATTAAATTAAATTAAAAATAAAGTAATTAAAAAAGCAAACTTTCCTTTCACTGCTCTTTAATTACAGCTCTTTTTCTTTTCTTTTTTCTCTCTCTTGTTTCTTTTTTTTTCTTTTTTTTTATCTTGTGATACACTTCTTCCTTCTTCTTTGCTTTTCTGAATTTGTGAATTATTTTGGGGAATAAATCTGACTCAGAGTGGACTCTCTATGTGTGTATCTCTGCTCTACTTCCCTTTCCCCTCTTGTTACCCCTAGAATATACAGTAGGTAGTAGATTTGCATAACTGTCTATTCTTGCTATCTCTTCTTTCTTTTCTCTTTCTTCTTCACTGGGATTTGGTTACTATTTTTTCACGGACTGGAGACATTAAACTACTTCAATACTTGCTTCAGTTGCTATTGCAATTCCTGAGGTTGGTAAATGCAATTGTAATAAAGGTATTTAGTACAGTGTTGCTTGTACTCAAGACACAACAACTGAGGAACAACAAAGCATAAAAAAAAACACATAAATAAAAAAAAATGGGTAGATCAAAAACAAATAAAACTGCTACTCCAATGAATGAAGACAAGAGCCCAGAAGAAACTACAAATCAGCCAGAAGTAACCATAGATAAGAAAAGTATGCAAGCAATAATAAACTTATTAATCACAGAAATGAAAACAACATTGGAGGAAAGGAATGGCAGTATTAGGGAAACAACAGTTGAGACCCCCAAGGAAAATACTGATTATCTTGAGGCAATTAGAGAACTGAAAGCTGAAATAGCTGTAATGAAGAAAGAAGCTGAGGCAAGGGAAAGCAGACTAACAGAAGCAGAAAACAGAATTAGTCAGACAGAGGATGAGTTAGAGAAAACTAAGAAAGAGGTGAAAGAGCTCAAAAAGAGATTGAGAGACACTGAAAACAACAACAGAGACATATGGGATGATCTCAAAAGAAGTAACATTCGTATAATTGGCCTGCCAGAGGAAGAAAGAGAGGAAGGGGAAGCAAACATTCTAGAGGAAATAATAGAAGAAAACTTCCCAGACCTGAATAACAGAAGGACATCAAGATTCAAGAGGCCCAGAGAGTTCCAAACAGAATCAACCCAGACCTGAAGACACATCATAGTCACAATGAGAAGGAGTAAGGATAAAGAAAGGATCCTAAAGGCTGCAAGAGAGAAACAAAAAGTCACATACAGGGGAAAACCCATAAGATTATCTGCAGACCTCCACTCTAAAAGCCAGAAGAGAATGGCAAGATATCTATCGAGCCCTGAATGAAAAAGGGTTCCAACCAAGGATAATATATCCTGCTAGACTTTCATTCAAACTAGATGGAGGGATCAAAACCTTCTTAGATAAACAACAGTTAAAGGAGGCAACCATCACCAAACCGGCCCTGAAAGAGGTTCTAAAAGACCTCTTATAAACAACAACATCACTATAATACTTGCAATATATCAGAGCTAACAAAAAATTTTTTTTTGAACAATGGCACTACAATATATTAAATCCATAATATCAATAAATGTCAATGGCTAAAATTCACCCA
Source organism: Erinaceus europaeus (assembly GCF_950295315.1). Taxonomy (NCBI): domain Eukaryota; kingdom Metazoa; phylum Chordata; class Mammalia; order Eulipotyphla; family Erinaceidae; genus Erinaceus; species Erinaceus europaeus. The sequence goes on along the minus strand of NC_080180.1, from coordinate 45,903,499 downwards.
GCAAAAGGCACAGAGTAGGGGGATGGATCAAAAAACATAACCCAACCATATGCTGCTTGCAAGAATCCCATCTGTCACAACAAGATAAACACAGACTTAAAGTGAAAGGATGGAAAACTGTCATACAGGCTAATGGACTACAAAAAAAAGGCAGGAACAGCCATTCTCATCTCAGACACAATAGATTTTAAATTAAATAAAGTAATAAAAGATAGGCAAGGACATTACATAATGATTAGAGGATCAATCAGCCAAGAAGACTTAACAATTATTAACATCTATGCACCCAATGAGGGACCATCTAAATACATCAAGCACGTACTGAAAGAATATCAAAAATACATCAATAGTAATACAATAATAGTGGGAGACTTCAATACCCCACTCTCACACTTAGACAGATCAACAAAGCAGAAAACCAACAAAGATACAAGAGAATTGAATGAAGAGATTGACAGACTAGGCCTCTTAACCATTTTCAGAGTCCTTCACTCCAAAAAACTGGAATACACCTTCTTTTCAAATCCACATAACACATACTCAAGGACAGACCACATGTTAGGCCACAGTGACAGCATCAATAAATTCAAGAGCATTGAAATCATCCCAAGTATCTTCTCAGACCACAGTAGAGTAAAACTAACATTTAACAACAAACAGAAAATTATTAAAAGTCACAGAATTTGGAAACTACACAACATACTCCTTAAGAACCACTGGGTCAGAGATTCACTCAAGCAGGAAATTCAAATGTTCCTAGAAACAAATGAAAATGAAGACACAGCCTATCAAAATATTTGGGACACAGTTAAAGCAGTACTGAGAGGGAAACTTATAGCCATACAATCACATATTAAACACCAAGAAGAAGCTCAAATGAATGACCTTACTGCACACCTCAAGGACTCAGAGGAAGAGGAACAAAGGAACCCTAAAACAACCAGAAGGACAGAAAACACTAAAGTTAGAGCAGAAATAAACAACATCGAAAATAAAAGAACCATACAAAAGATCAATGAAGCCAAATGTTGGTTCTTTGAAAGATTAAACAAAATTGACAAACCCCTAGCCAGACTGACCAAACAAAAAAGAGAGAAGACTCAAATTAATAGAATTGTAAACGATGGAGGAGATATCACAACTGACAGCACAGAAATCCAGAGAATCCTGCGAAACTTCTATAAAGAACTATACACCACCAAGTTAGAGAATCTGGAAGAAATGGAACAATTCCTAGAAGCATATGCCCTTCCAAAACTGAACCAAGAAGAATTACAATATCTAAATGCACCAATCACAGACAAAGAAATTGAAACCGTGATTAAGAATCTCCCCAACAACAAAAGTCCTGGACCAGATGGCTTCACAAACGAATTCCACAAAACTTTCAGGAAACAGTACTCATACTTCTGAAGCTTTTCCATAAGACTGAAGAAAAAGGAATACTCCCTTCCACCTTCTATGAAGCCAACATCACCCTGATACCAAAACCTGATAGGGACAGAACAAAAAAAGGAAACTACAGACCAATATCTCTGATGAACATAGATGCCAAAATATTAAACGAGATCTTGGCCAATCAGATACAGCAACATATCAAAAAGATTGTTCATCATGACCAAGTGGGATTCATCCCAGGAATGCAAGGCTGGTTCCACATCCGTAAGTCAATCAGTGTCATTCACCACATCAATAAAAGCAAAGCCAAAAACCACATGATTATCTCAATAGATGCAGAGAAAGCCTTTAACAAAATCCAACACCCATTCATGCTCAAAACTCTACAAAAATGGGAAATTCCTCAAGATAGTGGAGTCTATATATAGCAAACCTACAGCCAACATCATACTCAATGGACAGAAGCTGAAAGCATTCCCCCTCAGATCGGGGACGAGACAGGGCTGTCCGCTGTTACTCTTATGTTACCGTTACTCTTCAACATAGTATTGGAAGTTCTTGCCATAGCAATCAGGCAAGAGAAAGAAATCAAAGGAATACAGATTGGAAGGGAAGAAGTCAAGCTCTCACTATTTGCAGATGATATGATAGTATACATAGTAAAACCTAAAGAATCCAGCAGAAAACTACTGGAAGTTATTAGGCAATATAGCAAGGTATCAGGCTACAAAATCAATGTACAAAAATCAGTGGCATTTCTTTATGCAAACACTAAATCTGAAGAAGAAGACATCCAGAAATCACTCCCATTTACTGTTTCAGCAAAATCAATCAAATACATAAGAATAAAGTTGACCAAAGAAGTGAAAGACTTGTATACTGAAAACTATGAGTCGCTACTCAAGGAAATAGAAACTGATACCAAGAAATGGAAAGATATCCCATGCTCATGGATTGGAAGAATAAATATCATCAAAATGAATATTCTCCCCAGAGCCATATACAAATTTAATGCAATACCCATCAAAGTTCCACCAAGATTCTTTAAGAGAATAGAACAAAGACTACAATCATTTATCTGGAACCTGAGAACACCTAGAATTGCCAAAACCATCTTGAGGAAAAGAAACAGAAATGGAGGCATCACACGCCCAGACCTTAAACTATATTATAAAGCCATCATCATCAAAACAGCATGGTACTGGAACAAAAATAGGCACACAGACCAGTGGAACAGAATTGAAAGCCCAGAAATAAATCTCCACACCTATGGACATCTAATCTTTGATAAGGGGGCCCAAAGGATTAAATGGAAGAAGGAGGGTTTCTTCAATAAATGGTGCTGGGAAAACTGGGTTGTAACATGCAGAAGAATGAAATTGAACCACTTTATCTCACCAGAAACAAAAATCAACTCCAAATGGATCAAAGACCTGGATGTCAGACCAGAAACAATCAAATACTTAGAGGAAAACATTGGTAAAACACTTTCCCACCTACATCTCAAGGGCATCTTTGATGACTCAAACCCAATTACAAGGAAGACTAAAGCAGAAACAAACCAATGGGACTACATCAAATTGAAAAGCTTCTGCACATCCAAAGAAACTATTAAACAAACAAAGAGACCCCTCACAGAATGGGAGAAGATCTTCACATGCCATACATCAGACAAGAAACTAATCACCAAAATATATAAAGAGCTCAGCAAACTTAGCACCAAAAAAGCAAATGACCCCATCCAAAAATGGGCAGAGGATATGAACAAAACATTCACTACAGAGGAGATCCAAAAGGCTAACAAACATATGAAAAACTGCTCTAGGTCACTGATTGTCAGAGAAATGCAAATTAAGACAACACTAAGATACCACCTCACTCCTGTAAGAATGGCATACATCAAAAAGGACAGCAGCAACAAATGCTGGAGAGGTTGTGGGGACACAGGAACCCTTTTACATTGCCGGTGGGAATGTAAATTTGTACAGCCTCTGTGGAGAGCAGTCTGGAAAACTCTCAGAAGGCTAGACATGGACCTTCCATATGATCCAGTAATTCCTCTCCTGGGGTTATAGCCCAAGGACTCCATAACACCCAACCAAAAAGAGGTGTGTACTCCTTTGTTCATAGCAGCACAATTCATAATAGCTAAATCCTGGAAGCAACCCAGGTGCCCAACAACAGATGAGTGGCTGAGAAAGCTGTGGTTATATATACACAATGGAATACTATACAGCTATCAAGAACAATGAACCCACCTTCTCTGACTCATCTTGGACAGAGCTAGAAGGAATTATGTTAAGTGAGCTAAGTCAGAAAGATAAAGATGAGTATGGGATGATCCCACTCATCAACAGAAGTTGAGTAAGAAGATCTGAAAGGGAAACTAAAAGCAGGACCTGACCAAATTGTAAATAGGGCACCAAAGTAAAAACCCTGTGGTGAGGGGTAGACATGAAGCTTCCTGGGCCAGTGGGTGGAGGGAGTGGGTGGGAGGGATGGGTCACAGTCTTTTGGTGGTGGGAATGGTGTTTATGTACACTCCGAGTAAAATGTAGTCATATAAATCACTAGTTAATTAATATGAGAGGGGGAAAATTAATTGTATGTCTCGAAGTTTTTAAAACACAGACTGAATCTTTTTAATAAATAGGCTGTGTAATTGATATGCAGACTCTCTCAAAAGCCTAGACGAAGTAGATCAGAAGCAACCAATAGCACAGCTATATACAAGATACTGGGTACTGTACAGCAAACCCTAACAAAAGGACTTTTCAAAGTTAACCCAATTACCAAATAATGTGATGATAACATTAAATATTGATTGTCTTTTTGAACCCTAAGACAGCAGGAACCTCACATCTCCACTATAGAGCCTCTACTTCCCCCAGTCCTGAAACCCTTGGATAGGGCCCACTTTCCCGTAAGCCTCTCCCAATCCATATCAAATAATACTGCATCCGCCGATCACAACCTAATCAACACAACGATTGCCACCTCAACATGCTTCACTTCAGACTGTGTCCAGAGAATTCACATGTGGAATGACAACCCTTCAGCTTCATTACTGGGGTGAGACCTTTCCTTTCATAGTATACTCTAATTCCATCCCAGGTGGTTCACTTTCTAACAAAGTCCCATAACCTGGATATAGACCAGGTTCTGTGAGAGAGAGCATATGTTCACACGTATCCATAAACTACTGCAAAATATATACCTGAAAGCAGAAGTACACTAGCGTATGCAGTGAGTATCCCCCTAACACTTCCTCTCCACTATTCCAAGTTTTGGGTCCATGATTGCTCAACAATTTGTTTGGCTTTGTATGTTAACTTTCTTTTCAGTCACCAGGTTCCAGATGTCATCAGGATGCCGGCCAGGCTTCCCTGGATTGAAGACCCCACCAATGTCTCCTAGAGCTCTGCTTCCCCAGAGACCCACCCTACTAGGGAAAGAGAGGGCAGACTGGGAGTATGGACCGACCAGTCAACGCCCATGTTCAGCGGGGAAGCAATTACAGAAGCCAGACCTTCCACCTTCTACAACCCACAATGACCCTGGGTCCATGCTTCCAGAGGGATAGAGAGTGGGAAAGTTATCAGGGGAGGGGGTGTGATATGGAGATTGGGTGGTGGGAATTGTGTGGAGTTGTACCCCTCCTACCCTATGGTTTTGTTAATTAATCCTTTCTTAAATAAAAGAAAAAAAATGAGATATATATTAAAAAATAAGAGATATATAGTTTAGAAAGTATGAAATAAAACTGTGCCTATTTGCATATACCATGCTTTATTATATAAGAAATCTCAAAATGTGTAAAAAATAACCTACAGTCACTTGTAAATATAATCAACAAAGATACAGATCAACACATACATATGTTTTACCATTATTCATAATACCAACAAACTGAAATTAAGAGTTCAATGCCATTTATAAAGTTTCATAAAGTTTGACATATAAATTAATACTATATATATATATATACATGCACATATAAGATTTATTTGCTGAAAACCACAATACTGAAGGCAAAAAATCCCATAGTATCAGAAGAAAGATATACATACACTTCACTAGAATGAAACTACCTATCTAGAAGTAGAAAAACACCAGTTTTCTTAAATGCTTTTAATAATATTGTATAGCAATTTAATGGTAATTAATTTTAATTAAAAGTAATTTCAACGAATGATATTATAAGATTTGGAATATCTGTAGATCATAAAAAGGGAAAATATCTTACCTAAGTTGTATAGGTTATATTAAAGTTTATTAAAAATGAATGGTGTAAATATAAGGTTATGTTACTTTAAGGGAAAGAATTGAGAAAGTCTTCAGAATTTAAATTTAGCCAAGTATGGTTCATAAAAGAAAAGATTTAAGATTGAATTTCAATATTTTAAACTTTGATTAGTGAAAGAAAGTGAAAAGGCAAGCTCCAAACAGGATGAAAACATTTCCACATCATGGACCTGATGAAGGACCAGCACCTCTCATCTGTCTATAAACACTTGAAACTCAATGGTAATCTTAATTAGAAAACTGAAAATAATAATAATAAGAATAATTCCACTGAAGGAAAAGATGTTCAGAGGTTAGATAAAATCATGGGAAAATTTAACATAGTCATTATGCAAATGTTAATTTATGTAGTATGTTATGAGGTCCCTCTCTCAGTACTTTTCAAATTACTGATCACTCTTGCCTGGATTAACTTGTGTGTAAATAAGGTACTCAAAGGGTTCACAGTTGTGGAAACAGTTGTTTCAGTATTATTTTAATCCCTGAATTGGAGTATAGTGGCTTAAAAGCCTCTTTTGTTCTTTTTCTTGGGCTTTTAAAATATAAGTGGGCTTCTTAGCTTAATCACAGACTCCTGACCAAGAGATAAAGCAGGGTGGGGCAGAGATAATCCAGTGGTTATGCAAAGAGACTCTCACAGCCCCACTGCTAGGTCACCCAGATATAGATCTTCTCTTGAGGTTCCTGGTTAGTTTACTGTTCCCTGGTGTCAGCACAGGGCCTCCCCCCTCCCCCACTGCTCCAGATTCTGAAGGCAGTAGCGATGGAGACTCACAGTTGCATTTGATGAGTCTTAGGGGAGTCCTCTCCTCCCTTCAGCCGTCTTTTTGTTGGTGAGACACACTGAGATGGTGTCTCAACTGGTGAATGGCTGGACTGTTACCTGCCGCTTAATCTCACCCTAGGGTCCTCTCTGTCCACAAGCCACACATGTTTGCACTAACTGGTGATTTGGTGGGTTCCTGAAGTTGTTCTAGTCCTGTCTTGTTGTGGTCCCAGGTGGTCTCCTTTGGTATTCCTAGTTGACCCAGGAGAGAAGATGAGAGGAGAGAAACACAGCTGCTGATGCTCTGTAGCCCCGCCTCCGGAAGTCCCCGAAAATGTTAATTAAAACATTACTGAAGTGCTATAGAACATGATTATCAGTGTGATGAAAACAGTAGAGGCAATATCAAATAACAACAAGAATGCAGAGAATCTTGACCACTCATACATAGTGATGGGTGCATAAATTAGTGAAATAAAACAGCAAAAGACAATTTGGCAGTATCTTTTAAAGCTAAACATGCAACTACTATGTCATTTAGCAATTATACTTATAGCTTTTTATTTCACAAAGTAAATGAAGAGTTTTACTCAAAACTCTAGACCATAAATTTTTATAGTTTTATTGGTAATAACCCAAAATTGTAAATATCAAAAATGCTAAATGTGTGAACTAACTATGACATATTCAAGTCATGGAATCCTATTTGACATATCAAAAAAAAAAAAGAACAAATTAATAATACCTTAAAGAGCCTAGATAAAAATGGAAGGGAGTTATAATGAGTGAGAAAATTAATCTAAAGATTATATGTTATGTAATTCTATTTATAAAATATTCTTTTTAATGGTTACTCAGAGTTAATTGAGTGAATGAGGAAGAAGGAAAGTGGGCATCATGAGATTGTTTTATGAAGATGGGTAATTTCTCCATCTTGATTATCAAGGCCAATACTCTAGTAGTGATCATGTACTGTCATTTTTTTATGATATTCCCACAGGTTGTGGAATGTTATCTCAAGACACAAAGTTTTATAATCTTTAAACATAAAAAATTTAATGTAGATTAAAAATTCAAACTGATTGAGAAAGATCAATGAAAATACTGTCTTAATTTTTTAATTAATTTTATTTATTTATTGGATACAGACAGCCAGAAATTGAGAGGGAAGGGGTAGGGGATAGAGAGGAAGAGAAGCAGAGAGACACCTGCAACACTGCTTCACCACTCACAAAGCTTTCCCCCTGCAGGTGGGGGCCGGGGACTTGAATTTGGGTCCTTGCACATTGTAACATGTGCCCTCAACCAGGTGCGCCATCACCTGGCCCCCAAAATACTGTTTTCATTAATAAAAGTAAACCAGTAGAAAAATGTCAGAGACATGCAAAAAAAAAAAAAAAAAAACAGAAAAATGCAGACCTATTATTTTTTTAAATATTTATTTATTTTCCCTTTTGTTGCCCTTGTTTTATTGTTGTAGTTATAATTGTTGTTCTTGATGTCATCACTGTTGGATAGGACAGAGAGAAATGGAGAGAGGAGGGGAAGACAGAGAGGGGGAGAGAAAGATAGACACCTGCAGACCTCTTTAACCACCTATGAAGCGACTCCTCTGCAAGTGTGGAGCTGGGGCTCGAACCAGGATCCTTATGCAGGTCCTTGTGCTTTGCGCCACCTGCGCTTAACCCGCTGTGCTACCACCGCCCAACTCCCACTCAGGCCTATTATTTTTTTATAATATAATCGGTAGAAGGAAAGCCTGCAGAAAGTTGAGATATTGTAACAGTGGCTTGTTAAAGAAAATAAATGGAATAGCCAACATTGTGAATGGTTTGAGTAATTCAGTTTCACTTACAACTTGGGCTAAGGTGACCTTCTGAGCTTCTTCTGAGTTCTGTGCATTTTATGCCCAATAATAGCTCTCAGCTTTACTCTAGGAAAAAAAAAGGAATGGCTAATATGATTAATCTTGGACCAACACCAAAGAACATTTCAGTGACAAAAATGTTAATTTTTGAAAAGCCTGACAATAAATACAAAGGAAAGCCTAAACCGTATATATAACATATAAATAAAATATAACATTAAGATACAAAATAAATAATGATCTTTTTTCCCCCAGAAAATCGGATTACTACTTCCAAGATTTCCAATAAATGCTTAACAACTTATCTCAAGAATTTTTTTTTAAATTCTGAGCTTTTTGCTAAGTGCTGTGCAGGAATGAGTGTAAAAATAATTTCATTATATATAAGTAATTGAGTACAAATTAAGATAGAAGAAAGTAAGTGTTAAAATGCTGATAAATAGAAGCATGTTCTCTAAGGACAAAGATGGAATTTTGTTATTTCCCTTACTTTCTGTCTTGGTCCACCCAGGATATTATTCCAAGAACACCACAGATAAGATGGATTATCAACATCAGAAATTTATGTCTCACTGTGCTGGAGGTGGGGAAGTCTACAATCTGCTAAAATTCTACTTCCTGTCCATAGAGGGCTATCTTTTCATTGCATCCTCACATAGAAGAAGGGGGAAGGATTCAAGGAGCTCTTTGGGGTCTCTTATAAGGGCACTAAGACCATTCATGAGGACTCTGAACATTTATTTGACTAAGTTACCTCCAAAAGGTTCTAACTTCTACCACAGTAAACACTGAGAATTATGTTTCAATTTAAGAATTTGGCAGGACACAAAGCAGTCATTCTTTGGCACTTTAATCCTCCCAAGAGGACTCCCTCACTCAATCATTTCCACAGGAGTCTTGATCTCTGATTCTATTTATAAAATATGAAAGGAACCAGATAAATTTGCATTGCATTCTAAAAATGCCAAGTATGGGGGGGGGGAAGCACAAGGTGTGAGGAATCTATTGGTGGATGAAGCTGGAAAAAGATGACATAATTGGAGTAGAACAGCTTTGAATTCATATGAAAGATTTAGAATACTTTTTTTCTGAGCATATTAAAAAACCAATTACTAACAATTGAAAAGAGCAAACAGGAAAGCTATGCAAAAGATCTGAAAAAAAGAAAAAGAAAAGAGTGGGCTGGTGAGATAGCATAATGGTTATGCAGAAGTCTTTCATGCCTGAGGCTCTGGGGTCCAACATTTAATTCATAGCACCACCATATAGCAAAGCTGAACAATGTTCAGGTCTCTCTGTTTCTCTCTCTCTCTCTCTTTCTTTTTTTCTTTCTCTCTCTCTCAATAAATAAAATATTGAGAGAGAGGGAAAGAAAGAGAGCATATGTACTTGATTAGGCAATCCTGTTAGACAATGTGATTGGTAGAAAAAAGAAGACTCCTAAGGCCAGAAGAATCTTTGGGATGTCGTAACAGAATTATAAAATGGATGTAAAGCTGAAGAAACTGTTGAAAACTGGAGACTGGTGTGCTTTTTGCTGAGATAAGGAACTGTTGGAAAACACTAAATTCTGCACATCTTAGTGCATGGAAAGTATTCAGGTAAATCTATTTGCAGATGTAAATGAGGAAGCCATCAAAATAAAGAAGAAAGAGACAAATGCTAGAGTTTAAGGAATTAGTAAGAAAATAGCAAAAAGAAATACCAACATTTAGTGTCATGGTGTTGGTGTAGCTACGTTTTCCACAAGTTGTAGAGAGATGATGGAGAGGTTAGGTTTATGAACATGAAACAAGCAAACTATTATTTGAGCACATATGTTACTATGTGCAAGGACCTAGGTTCAAGCCCCCAGTCCCCACCAGCAGGGGGAAAGCTTTGCAAGTGGTGAAGCAAAGTTGCAGTGTCTCTCTGTCTCTCTCCTTTATCATCCCCATCCATCTTGATTTCTTGCTGTCTCTATACAATAAATAAATGAAGATAATACAAAAGAATAAAAATACAAAAATTGTGGAAAAATAACCAGTGAAGAAAATTTGTAGAAGCAAAATATATCCTTGCATTTAGAAAAAATCACCACATTATACTGGTCATGAGTTATTCCTCACCCAGTAAGGTATGTATTCTCCAGGTTTGCAATCAATGTCCAAGCAATGACACCACAAAGAAGTTGCTATAGCAACCGAGGGAGCTTTGGAACTGTGGTATCTCTCCTGTCTCTATGTGCATGTCAAAGTGGACAGGAACAGTGTAATCACACATATGAGGCCCTGGCTCCATCAGAATTTACAACACACACACACACACACACACACACACACACACACACACACACACACACACACACATATATTTTTAAAGATGACCCCCTATATTTTCAGTAGATAGGCAACTTGCATTTCAAATACCAATCTTGGGGGCGGGCTGGTGGCACACCAGGTAGGGAGCACAGGTTAGTTAGCATGCGCAAGGGCCCATGCTCAAGCCCCCTGTTGCCCACCTGCAGGAGGAAACTTCATGAGTGATGGAGCAGTGCTATAGCTCTTTCTCTCTCTCCCCCCACCTCCCTCTCCCCTCTCAATTTCTTCTGTCTCTAACCAAATTAAACTAAAATAAACAAATAATAAAACATTAAAAACAAATGTCAGCCTTATTGGGGTCTTCAATATTTACCTTCAATGTGTTTTTCTAAAAAAATTGGAGACAAGATGGATAACAGACAATGCAAATATCTAACCACACATGAATCACCATGCAGCGCCTTCCTAGTTGTCATGCAGCATACCTTTGTGGATAGATACTTCTCCTTTTGATTTCTCTATTGGCTTATTTTTATCTGAGCTAATTAGAAATCTTTTATAAACTGAAGGGAACCAGAGGTAATATCTAACACCAAAATCAAAACTGTCTCCAATAATAAGTTTTATTTATCAAGTGTTTATGTGTCCTATTCCATATATCTATAAAAGAGTGTTCGTTTTAACCAGAGTACTGACTAGCTGTGGCTATTAATAGTGCTGAGGATTGAACCTGGGACTTCTCCCAGGCAAGTTCTTTGAACTAACACCAGTCCAATGAAAAGTTCTTTTTTTCTTTTTTTTACTCCCTTTGTTTTCTTTAGTTGATCATTACATTGATTTTCTTAAAATATGGCTCATGGTACCCCCTACTCTGAACGTGATTTACTATTACTGAACTCTTTCATCTTCTTCTTCTAGCGTTTGCCCTTCTTCCATAGCCAGTCAACAGCGTCAGATTGAGCCTGATGTAAATTTTCGAGACCTCCTTTTAATCTGGAGAGGTGGCAGTCATTGACTATGTGGATCATAGTCTGTCTGTAGCAGCAGGGGCAGTTTGGGTTGTCTCTGGCTCCCCAGCGATGGAACATAGCGGTGCACCAGGCATGGCCTGTTCGATAGCGATTGAGGAGGGCCCAATCATAACGTGCTAGGTCAAAGCCGGGTTGACGCTTGCAGGGGTCTGTGATGAGGTATTTGTTCTTTACCTCAGCTGACTGCCAACTCTGTTTCCAAGAGTCTGTAACAGAGAAGTTCAGTGTAGGTGTAGGGGACCAGATTGGGTGACGAGACGTCAAGCGTTGGACAGGGTGGGCGAAGATATCCGCGTATATTGGCAGGTCCGGTCGAGCGTAGACGTGGGAAATGAACTTAGATGATGCCGCATCCCGACGAATATCTGGCGGGGCGATGTTGCTAAGAACTGGCAGCCATGGAACCGGGGTGGAACGGATGGTTCCAGAAATTATCCTCATGGAGGAAAATAATTTGGAATCGACCAAGTGGACATGGGGCTACGGAACCATACTGGGGCACAGTATTCTGCAGTGGAATAGCATAATGCCAGAGATGATGATCATCGTGTGGAAGCGCTTGCGCCCCATGAGGAGCTGGCCAGTCTTGCAATGATGTGATTCCTCGCGCCCACCTTTGCTGCAGTTTTTATGAGATGTTCGTGAAATGACAGGGTGCGATCGAGAGTAACACCAAGATAGACTGGCTGGGCTTCATGCTGGATTCTCGTGTCGCCAAGCTGCACATTAAGCTCACGCGAGGCCGAGGCATGGTGTAGATGGAAAACAGATGATACTGTTTTTGCAGTGCTAGAGATTAGTTGCCATTTTTTTACAGTAATCAGATATCAGAGACATGTCTTTTGTGAGTGTTTCCTCGAGGATGTCGAACTTGGATGCCTGAGTTGCACAGCAGATGTCATCGGCGTAGATGAACTTCCTTGAAGAAGTTTCTGGAAGGTCATTGATGTAAATATTAAATAGCGTAGGAGCCAGAACAGAGCCCTGGGGTGGCCACTTGAGACAAGTCTCCATCTGCTAGACTTGTCACCCAGATGCACCCAGAATCTCTTTCATGATATACCATGGCAATTAAGATAAAACTTTCAAATGTCAATAGTCTGAAAAGATCCCACAGGGCCCATCAAAATTCTCCTGTTGGTTTGCCAACTGGACTGAAGTCCTCTCCCTAATGTCACATCCTAGACCTAGATTAGTTGCTGCTCCTGTGATCTTCCATAATCTTCCTTATCTCAGAGACTTCAGGCAGGGTATATGCACTCTGAAACACTCTTTTATCTCCTAATTAGCTGCATTATATCACTTAAGTGTCAGCTTAAATGTTAACTTCATAGAAATTCCTCATTCTACCTTCTCCTTTAATTCTGCCTCTTACAAATCCCTAATTTTTCTACTCCACACCACAGCTTAATCATTGTTAAATACATACTTGCTTCTAGGATTATATTCCTTTCACCCTGTTCAACCAGAGTTCTTTTTTTAAAAAAAAATTTTTTATTGTTGTTGATGTCGTCGTTGTTAGATAGAACAGAGAGAAATGGAGAGAGGAGGTGAAGACAGAGAGGGGGAGAGAAAGATAGACACCTGCAGACCTGCTTCACAGCCTGTGAAGTGAATACCCTGCAGGTGGGGAGCCTGGGGGCTTGAACCAGGATCCTTCCGCAGGTCCTTGCGCTTTGCACCATATGCGCTTAACCCTCTGCGCTAAAGCCCTACTCCCCTTCTTTTTTTTTTTTTTTTTTATAAAAAGGAAACACTGACAAAACCATAGGATAAGAAGGGTACAACTCCACACAGTTCCTACCACCAGAACTCCATATCCCATCCCCTCCCTTGAGTGTTCCTATGTGTTCCTATTCTTTAGCCCTCTGGGAATATGGACCCAAGGTCATTGTGGGGTGCAGAAGGTGGAAGGTCTCGCTTCTGTAATTGCTTCCCTGCTGAACATGGACATTGGCAGGTCGATTCATACTCTCAGCCTGCCTCTCTCTTTCTCTAGTTGGGCAGGGTTTTGGGGAATCAGAGCTCCAGGACACATTGGTGGGGTTGTCTGTCCAGGGAAGTCTGGTTGGCATCATGTTAGCACCTGGAACCTGGTGGCTGAAAAGAGAGTTAACATATAAAGCCAAACAAGTTGTTGACTAATCATGAACCTAAAGGCTGAAGTAATGCAGCCTTTAGGTTAATGAAGAGTTGGGGGGGATGGTGTCTCCATTTTGTACATAGCTAGTGGGCATATTTTAGTTATAGTCCAAAGGGCCTGTGGCTAGACTAGTTTTTTTTTGTTTGTTTGTTTTGTTTTTCCCTCCCTTCTGAGCCTGAAATCTGATATGTAGGTGGATCCAAGTTATTGTCTGGGGAGATGATATCATGGCTGGAAAAATGACCAAAAAACTGCATCAGGGAAGAGAGTTGCTCCCAAATATGGGAAACGTCTATAAATATTGTTGACTGTAAACCCCATCGATTTGATGTTATCTGGGGCCCATATTCAGCTTAGGAGTCTATGTGATCTCTGTATCCCTGTAGATCTGAGCTCACATTCTGTGGTCATCAGTAAGAATGTTCCAAGCTGCCCCAATATCGACCCATCTTCCTCAGGTGTAGCATAGAGTATGTTGTGCAGCTTCCCTTCAGAGGATGGAACATTCTCTACCGTTTCAACCAGAGTTCTAAGCATTATATCATTGTATCCTAAATGTCTGTAGTAGGATTTGAACTATAGAAGATAATACAAAATATTGTTAAAATAAAGGAATCCTCAGAGAAGGGATCTTAAATGGAATCAATTGAACTCTAAAATATCACATAGAACATTATAAGCTATATCCATATTTATATTGATAAGCACACACATATATTTGTGTTCATGGGTTGTATCCAAAGGAACTAAAGTCATGAGATTTTTTTTTATTTGTTAGGTAGAGACAGAGAAATTGAGAGGGGAAGGGGAGATAGAGAGGGAAAGAGACATAGAGACACCTGCAGCCCTGCTTCACAACTTGTGAATCTCTCCCCCTGTAGGTGGGGACCCGGGGCTTGTCTCTGTCATCTACCTAAAAGAAAAAAAAGGAAAGAAATGTGTTGAAATAAGAGTTCATATTCCATAATATGAAATAATTCAAAGTGTATAAACACAAAAATCTAATAAAAATCATAGAAATATTCCCAAACTGAGTATATTAAAATTCCAACAAAATGTGTCTAATATTAGACTTACTTCATTTATATGAGTCTAGTTTCAACATACAAATTTCTTAGTTTTCTTAGCTGCTTAAAGTATTGGTAAAGTAATATTTTAAATAATAATGAAACTAATAATAGTACCTCTAGCATTCAGTATTGTTGGAAACGATGGTGTGTTAATATCTATAGTCTTCCTTAGGAAGTATTGAAAGAAAGAATGTTTTTCAAGGTGATTTAGAAATAGAAAGAGTTTATAACAAGGCTTAAAAGTATTTACTTATTTGTTAGTAACAGAGAATCAGACCATCACTCTGGCACTTGGGATGTCAGGAGTTGACCTAGGGACCTCATGGTTAGGAGTCCAAGGCTTTACCAACTTCACCATGACCGAAAGCAGGCTTTTAAAACCTCAAAGTAACAATATATGAGTCCAAAATTGACTCTAACCCTCATACAGAGTTTAAATACAAATTCTCACAGATTGAAAAATGAAGGCGATATGTCTCTAGGAAGAGAGATGCAGAAAAGCTTGACATTCAGTGTTGATGCCTGCAAGAAAAGCATACACTATGTGTATGACATGCAGAAATGTTAGAGTGGAACTAAATTACAACCCCACACAGGCATTAAAACATTTGAGGGAAACGAAAAAAAGCTTACTCTATGGCCCAAGATGTAATGCAGTGAATAAAGTGTTGGATTTTCAAGTCCAAGGTTTTGAGTCTGAAACTCATCAGCTCATGTGCCAGTGATGCCCTGGTTTGCTGTCTTTCTTACCCTCCTCTCTTTCTTGCTAATAAACTAACAATTTCTTTTTAAAGAAAAGAGAGTTGATTTTAATAAACAGTGGCCAATAATTTTTCTGGAAGCTAGTTGTGGACCAAGGAGTAGGTAAATTAAAAAAAAATTATTTAAGGAGTCAGGCGGTAGTGCAGCAGGTTAAGTGCACGTGGCACAAAGCACATGGACCAGCCTAAGGATCCCGGTTTGAGCCCCCAGCTCCCCACCTGCATGGGAGTAGCTTCACAAGTGGTGAAGCAGGTCTGCAGGTGTCTTTCTCTCCCCCTCTCTGTCTTCCCCTCCTCTCTCCATTTCTCTCTGTCCTATCCAACAACAATGACTGCAATAATAGCTACAACAATAAAACAACAAGGACAACAAAAGGGAATAAATAAATAAATATACAAAAATTATTTTAAAATATTTATTTGCTTATTTACTTACATGAAACAAGGATAGAACATATTCAACCTCAGCCTATAGGCCTAGGTATTAGGGTTCAAACCTTGACCCTTAGCAAGCAAGTCCTGTGCTCTAATAGGTTTCACGACATCCTTGGACTACAATGGCATTTTATCAAGAAATAACTTGGTGTCTGACAGAAAATACAATTGGTATGACCTTGGAGCTGCCAGAGGGGATAAGTCATTAGACATGCAAGCTTGAGGTGCTGAGTTCAATCCTTGGTATTGCATAGATGTGCCAGACTGACACTCTGGTTCTCTCTCTTGTAAATAAATCTTAAAATAAACAGTTCTTCTACATTTATGTCTTCAGATTGCTGTTGTTCAGATTCAGATTTTTACAACTACCGACATTTAGTTGTTTAACACTGACACTAGAAGTGTTATTTCTATTTAAGTCACATAACTAATTTCTATTTTTTTGTTCAACTTTGGCACTATTAAATTGTACTTTTCTGGTTATTATAGGTAAAATTTTCAACATCACACTGTTGAATTTGGTGGTTTTGCTTGTATGTGGAATAGAGGGAGTTTAAACACATGAACTTGCCAAAAAAAAAAAAATGTCAAACTGTCCTACTTTATTTGTGAGGATAATGGTGGTTATCTAGAAGTGGACAGGATACTGAAATTTGGTGGTGGACGTGGTGTGGAACTATGCCTCTACAATCTTATAATCTTACTGAAATTTGGTGGTGGACGTGGTGTGGAACTATGCCTCTACAATCTTATAATCTTGTAAATCATTCTCAGATCATTAGTAAGAATAGGAAAACGTATTAAAACCTATAAAAGATGATAGAATTAAATGATATACATTTTGTTTCAAATACATTAAATACACCTTATACAGATAGAGTGGAGCACTTTTTCTGTTCCCAAGAAAACTGAAAATAAGAAACCTGGAAGTATTTAGGTTTAAAATATAACACTGTTGTCAAAGTATACTTTATCAAGATAGTCAAGACTAAAACTTTGCCAGTTCTAATGCAAGCTCAAGAAATTTCTAATTATCAAGAGTTATTTTCTTCATCAGAGTCCTAATTTTTGTGCTATAATTATACATATATTGACTTGGTGCTAATTAAATCTGTGTGGATATTACTCTGCTTGTAATTTGGTGACAGATTTAGATAAAATAATTACAAGTAAATTACTTGCTAGAAAAAAATCTAAATGATTTTAAATAATCTAGATTATGATATGAACAATAGAATAATTTAAAGAATAAACATTGTTATCAGAGAACAGCTATGTCAGAGATCCAAAGAGATAAGGTTTTCAGATAAAATTAATCTTTGTAGTACATTCTTTGTCAAATATCCTATAATTATAATTTAAAACATTTTCAAGGGTTGGGCGATGGTACAGCTGGTTGAGCGCACGCGCGCGCACACAACACACACACACACACACACACACGCACACACACACACACACGACCATATGCAAAGGCCCTGTAGAAAGTTCCCTGTTTCCACTTGCAGGAGGGAGGGACGCCTCATAAGTGGTGGAACAGTGCTTTAGACATCTCTTTCTCCCTCCCTATTTCTGCTTCCCCTCTCAGTTTTTCTCTAGCCTATCAAATAACAAAAATAAATAAACCCTCTTTCATGTTATTCTTTTGACACCATGGTCTTTTTATTCTGTGTCTTGATGTTAAGTATCATTATTTTAAAATGTTCTGATATTATACTCTATTAAATGTTAATATTGATTGCACTTTTCAGTGCTCCTCAAATTATATGTTAAAGTTTCCTTGTTTTAGAATCACCTAGGTTGTTTGTTTAATATCTAGATCCCTGGATTCAATCCAAAATTTACAAAGTGAAAATATTTGTTCTCAGGCCCAATAAATTTAATGTGGTAAGAGTTTAGGTTGATTGTTATAAAGTTAATAGCTTGAAATCTCTTGGGCTATTTTAATTAAATTCCTTTGACATAGATCATTTTATTTGATTTGTGATAATTCTGTTCTCTCAAGTATTTGTTTTGACATATACTTTCATTCCTCCTCAGTGCTGGGTAATTTAGTGCACATTTTGAATTTTGATATAATTGATTGATTTACTTTCTTTTCTTCTTCTTCTTCTTTTTTTTTTTTTTTTTTTTGCCTCCAGAGTTTTCACTGGGCATTCGGTTCCTACACTAGGAAGTACTGCTACTGGAGGCTATTTTTCCCTTTTGCTGCCCTTGTTGTTGTTATTATTGCTATTGCTGTCGTTGTTGTTGGATAGGACAGAGAAAAATAGAGAAACGGAAGATAGAGAAGACACCTGCAGTCTTGCTTCACCACTTGTGAAGTGAGCCCCCTGCAGGTGGGGAGCCAGGGACTCTGAACCCAGATTCTTAGGCCTATCCTTGTGTTTCACGCATTGTGTGCTTAACCCACAGCACTACCTCCCAGCCCCTGATATATTTGATTTTTTTTTCTGTTATAGAAGGTAACAGAATGTCAGGTCATTTGTGGTGATGACAGATCATATAGTAAAAATCTGAAGTCTTTTGCTGCAACAGAAATGAAGTTTTTCTTCCAGAGAATGTCTGTGCTCACCTTTTTACCATGCCCTAACTTTCTTATGCTTATTTTACTATTATTATTTTTTGTACTGCTCAGCTCTAGCTTGTGGTGGTATAGGGAAGTAAACTTGGGACCACTGGTGCCTCAGGCACGAAAGTTTCTTTGCATAATCATCTTGCTATCTCCGGCCCAAACATTTTTCATTCAGGTCACAATTAAGCCAGTGTCTTTTTTTTTTTTTTTTTTAAACCAGAGCATTGATCAGCTCTAGTTTATGGTGGTGTGGGGGATTGAACCTGAGAATTTGGATCCTCAGGTATGAGAGACTCTTGCATAACCATTATGCTATCTGCTCCACCTTATGTTTTAATCTACCTAAAATTTATATTTCCTATGAACTTGCAAATGTCAGAATAGCATTCCATTTTTCTGACTTTACACTCAAAAATTCTGCATGAATGGTAGACTGTTTACAACATGGAATCAATTCATCCTTTCTGGAAAGGTTTTTAAATGAGTGTGAATAATCTAGATTACTCTATAAAACAAGAGTAGAATCTTTTTGCTCCCTAATTTTAGATTTAAATTATTTATATCTGACTTATAGAGGAATGACTTGCACATAATAGAACTTTTTTATTGTTTTTATTCTTATTTTCTTATTTTTTATTATTTTATTATAACTTTAAATTTTTCTTTTCTTTTTAAATTTTATTATTTACTTTATTTTCTTGTTTTTATTTATTTAATTAATTTATTTTATTGTTTATTATTTTATTATAACCTTTTTCTTAATTTTTCTTATTTTCTTATTATTTTATTATAACTTTTTTTTATTGTTTTGGAACCAGAGCCTCAGGCATATGCAATTTCAAAACTCCCTTGCCTCTTTTTATATGAGAGTAAGAAGTGGAGGAGGCATCATAACACCTGAACATCCCCATAAGCATGGCGCTCCCATAAAGTGTCAGGGTTTGAAGGATGTGTTGGGAGAAATCCTTAGCTCAAAAAGTTTCTAAATTTTTTTTTTTCTCCAGTATCCTTGTGGTAGAGGGTATCTGGAAGTTTGGGAAATCTGTGAATTTTCAAGATAAATTCTATTTCATGAACAACCAAAAAAATTCACACACTTAGATTTACTACAAACACATTTTGTAACATAAAACAAATATTTTAAGTCACATATTTTCAAGAGATACTTCAATAAAATTAATAATACTTCTTCTTCTAGTGTTTGCCCTTCTTCCTTAGCCAGTCAACAGCATCAGGTTGAGCCTGATGTAAAGTTTCAAGACCTCCTTTGAATCTGGAGAGGTGGCAGTCTTGACTATGTGGGTCATAGCCTGTCTGTAGCCACAGGGGCAGTTCGGGTCGTCTCTGGCTCCCCAGCGATGGAACATAGCGGCGCACCGGCCATGGCCTGTTCGATAGCGATTGAGGAGGGCCCAATCATAACGTGCTAGGTCAAAGCCGGGTTGACGCTTGCAGGGGTCTGTGTGGTGTTTGTTCTTGACCTCAGCTGACTGCCAGCTCTGTTTCCAAGAGACTGGAACAGAGAAGTTCAGTGTAGGCATAGGGGACCAGATTGGGTGATGAGACGTCAAGCGTTGGACAGGGTGGGCGAAGATATCCGCGTATATTGGCAGGTCCGGTCGAGCGTAGACGTGGGAAATGAACTTAGATGATGCCGCATCCCGACGAATATCTGGCGGGGCGATGTTGCTAAGAACTGGCAGCCATGGAACCGGGGTGGAACGGATGGTTCCAGAAATTATCCTCATGGAGGAAAATAATTTGGAATCGACCAAGTGGACATGGGGGCTACGGGACCATACTGGGGCACAGTATTCTGCAGTGGAATAGCATAATGCCAGAGATGATGATCGTCGTGTGGAAGCGCTTGCACCCCATGAGGAGCTGGCCAGTCTTGCAATGATGTGATTCCTCGCGCCCACCTTTGCTGCAGTTTTTTTTTTTTATTATTATTTTTTTTTAATATTTATTTTGTTTATTCCCTTTTGCTGCCCTTGTTGTTTTATTGTTGTAGTTATTATTGTTGTTGTCGTTGTTGGATAGGACAGAGAGAAATGGAGAGAGGAGGGGAAGACAGGGAGGGGGAGAGAAAGATAGACACCTGCAGACCTGCTTCACCGCCTGTGAAGCGACTCCCCTGCAGGTGGGGAGCCGGGGTTCGAACCGGGATCCTTATGCCGGTCCTTGTGCTTTGCGCCACCTGCGCTTAACCCGTTGCGCTACAGCCCGACTCCCCCATTTGCTGCAGTTTTTATGAGATGTTCGTGAAATGACAGGGTGCGATCGAGAGTAACGCCAAGATAGACTGGCTGGGGTTCATGCCAAATTCTCGTATCGCCAAGCTGCACATTAAGCTCATGCGAGGCCGAGGCATGGTGTAGATGGAAAACAGATGATACCGTTTTTGCAGTGCTAGGGATTAGTCGCCATTTTTTTACAGTAATCAGATATCAGAGACATGTCTTTTGTGAGTGTTTCCTTGAGGATGTCGAACTTGGATGCCTGAGTTGCACAGCAGATGTCATCGGCGTAGATGAACTTCCTTGAAGAAGTTTCTGGGAGGTCATTGATGTAAATATTAAATAGCGTAGAAGCCAGAACAGAGCCCTGGGGGAGGCCACTTGAGACAAGTCTCCATCTGCTAGACTTGTCACCCAGATGCACCCGGAATCTTCTGTTTTGGAGAAGAAACGATATAGTGTTGGCCACCCATGGAGGCAGGCATCTTGAGATCTTGACCAGGAGACCACGGTGCCAGACCGGGTCATAGGCTGCTGTGAGATCAACAAAGACAGCACCCGTCTTTAAATTCTTCTGGAATCCATTTTCAATGTAAGTTGAGAGGGCCAGGACTTGTTCGCAGGTAGATCTTCCTGGGCAGAAACCAGCATGGGCGGGTGATAGGAATTTCTCTGTAAGAGGAGAAATACGTGACAGAAGCAGCCTCTCAAGGAGTTTGTAACACATGGAGAGGAGAGAAATTGGTCTATAGCTGGCAGCCAGTGTTGGGTCTTTCTTTGGTTTCAAAACCGCTATTACCTTCGCAGGACGCCAAACTTTGGGCATAGACTCAGATTCCAAGATGTGGGACAGGAATGAAGTGAGCCACTTCTTTGCCGCGGGGCCCAGGTTAAGAATGAGTTCTGGGGTGATGTTATCATAGCCAGCAGCTGTTCTCGGTTTAACCCTCTTCAAAGCGTCTTCCAGTTCAGACAGTGTAAAGGGAGAGAGTTTTGGAGATGGACAAGATAACCAGAAGTGGGATGACCACTCATGGGAAATTTCTCTTTTCCAGACTGGGTTGATCTTAGCACGTCCAACTTGAGTTAGGTGACTGGCCACTGAGTTTGGAGATACGGGAGGATGGGAGACGGGAGAGGGTTGGCTACCGGTACCCAGTCTGTGAAGAAGCTTCCAGGCCTTCCTACTTGAGTGGATGAAGTTCAGACTTTCCGTGAGTTGTTGCCAGCCGGCTTGGCGTGCTGCATCCAGGGAGGCAACGAGATGGTCAGCCACATCTGGGTCGCCTGACTCATCATACAGCTTTAGTAGTTGCTCACATTCAGCATCAAGACAAGGCGTATAGTTAGCACGTCTCCCACGAGGAATGGCTTGGGAAGCTGCTTTGAAGATGGCTTGTTGGAAGCTCCTGTAGGAATCTTCAGAGGGGATAGAGTTAATTGGAATTGCAGGAATAGATTTGTTGGTAAGGTCACTGAACAGACGCCAGTCTGCTTTCCGAAAGTTCCATCTTTGTTTCTCCGAGCACAGAATCAGTGGGAGCTGGAGACCAATGTGGATGATAGCTGGGCGGTGATGACTGTGCGGGAAGACCTTGAGAACGTGTCTCGTAGCGGGAAAGGCTTGGCCGTTGACTGTGCTAATCCAGCACAGGTTGGGTGAGGAGTCTTTATTCCATCTAGCACTGTGAAAAGAGCCTGGCTGTTTGGGATCATATAATAGGGAGAGGTCATTCGCTGAAGCCCAGTCGGCTAAGATAGAGCCGTCAGCACGAGTGGAGGAATATCCCCAGTCTTGGTGATGACTATTAAAGTCTCCAACATAAACAGCTGGGTGATTCGGGCTAGGCAGGACCTCATTATCCCATGAGGCACTGGGAGGCTTATATACGTTGATGAGCTCAATAGTTCCAATAGTAATGGAGTCGTAGAAGGTCGAAGAGGCCGTATGGTAAACGTCCGCATGACACTATTTGGGGTAGATGGCTCGGCCGTGTTTAGGATGGAGATTATAGCATATTAAATTGAATCCACTGATGGTGAATCGAGCAGCTTCATTGACTGCTATATGTGTTTCTTGTAGGCAGATAACATCTGCCTGATGCTGTATCGCCAATTGACCAATAAGAACACGTTTGGCAAAGGACAGCCCCTCAACATTAAGTTGGAGGACTCGAAGAGCAGGACCAACAGCTTGAAAGCTGTCAGGAGCTGCTTGTTGCTGGCTTTGAAAGTGACTGGGATCCATGTGGATTCAGTCGGCTAGGAAGATCGTCAATTTCCCCAATGAATGGGTACTCATGGGATGCACCACGGGAAGGTCGATCCAATACATCCCATTAATAATACTGGAGCAACTGTTATCATAATTCATTATAGAACTTACTTATGCAGTTCTCACATTCCTCAAGGAAAAGAAACTATTATTCTCACTTTTCAGTGTGATTGTGAATGTTGGAGTTAAGGTCTAGATCGCACTGAGTTCATATGTTCATTCAAATTGACAAAATGTGACATTTATGTAAAAATACCATGAGCTCCTAGTAAAAAATTTATCCATGAAAGATCTTATGACCAATCTGAATTGTGTTTTAGAGTAGATGATTTATGAAAGAAATGTTAGAAGTACTGGGTTAAATGTAGAATTGATCACTGTAACTGCTAACCTCCAGAAGTATTTGCTTTACCAGAAAAATGATTTGCACTATTAGTGGCTAAAAATCTACAAGTTTATGATAGATTTTTAAATTGTCTCATCAATAGAAAGTCTAGCTCAGTACTACACTGAAAAAATACGTGGTGATCTCATCTGTCTTTTGCCAATTTTCAAAGGAATTAAAAAGTAAATGGGGTAGGACGGGCAGGTGGTGGTGCACCTGGTTGAGTGCACATGTTACAATGCACAAGGACCCAGGCTTAAGACCCTGATTCCCACCTGCATGGGGAAAGCTTCACAAGTGGTGAAGCAGAGCTGCAGATGGCCCTGTTTCTCTCTCTCTCCCTTTGTCTCCCCAGTCCCTTCTCAATTTCTCTGTCTCTATCCAAATAAATGCATAAACACAATTTATTTTAAAAAGCAAGTGGGGATTGGAGAAGTGATTATATTGACAGAATGAGTCTGGATACCATTTTTAAATGGCAAGAAGAGAAGTAAATATATTATGATTATTTGTAGTTTGATGGTGGACATGGTGTGATAATACATATTTGAAGAAGTATAAATCAATACTCCTGAAACATAACGGTGTTTAACAGTGTTGCAAACTAATGTTAACCTAATACAAAAAGAGAATTTTTTTATAATACAAATAGTTTTAAATACAAATAACTGAAAAATGAAGAGGTACTTATGATTTGATAATTTACATACAAAAGATCATAAACTAGTATAAATATGTTTAACTTTTGCCACATTCATGAGAAGCATTTTTATTTTTATATTTATAAGAGATAGAGAAACAAAACATTGTTCTGATACTTTATGCAGATCTGGGTATCAAATCCAGAGAGACTCACACATGAGCTTCATTGCTGGAACAAACCCCTAGGTCCTCAGAGGGATTTAAAAAAATAATTAATTTTTACCATTGTGTACCTGGGTCCTAGAATATAATTTTTCAAAAATTCTTCCTCTTCCCAGTAGTTTTGAAATGACTCTAGATATATAGTTATGCTAAAATAAATTGTAATTCTTCTGACTTTATTTCCACTTCTAGCTGCTGTCATATTGGTATTAGATACTTTAATTTTTTAATTTATTTTTTATTTAAGAAAGAATAAATTAACAAAACCATAGGGTAGAAGGAGTACAACTCCATGCAATTCCCACCACCCAGTCTCCATATCCCATCCCCTCCCCTGATAGCTTTCCCATTCTCTATCCCTCTGGGAGCATGGACCCAGGGTCGTTGTGGGTTGCAGAAGGTGGAAGGTCTGGCTTCTGTAATTGCTTCCCCGCTGAACATGGACGTTGACTGGTCGGTCCATACTCCCAGTCTGCCTCTCTCTTTCCCTAGTAGGGTGGGTCTCTGGGGAAGCGGAGCTCCAGGACACATTGGTGGGGTCTTCAGTCCAGGGAAGCCTGGCCAGCACCCTGATGGCATCTGGAACCTGGTGGCTGAAAAGAGAGTTAACATACAAAGCCAAACAAATTGTTGAGCAATCATGGACCCAAAGGTTGGAATTAGATACTTTAATTTTAACTTTGTTGTCAAGTACATGAAAGTGTAAACTTGGGCAGTCTTCTGAGTAGATAAGGGATGAAGCAGCCATTGCAAAGAGAGGAGAAAGGAGGAGCTTATTCTTGTAGTCAATTCAGAAGTGATATTATTATTATTATAACTTAGTTGAGCAGTGAAATAATTGTAAAAGATGATAAGTGTTGTTATTTGTGCTGTTTTATATTGTTTCCTTCTTTCTTTGTTTGACTTGTTCTAGGCAGCTCTCAGCAGCCCACCAGACTTAATCTTTTGAGATTTTTTTCTTTTTGCAGCAAATAAAGGGAAAGGAAAATCTGTAAACTCAAATGCTAAGAGTTGATGGCTTAACTCAGTTAAATCTGATAGTAGATTTGAAAATAAATTGCTCCTAGTAGAGTTGACTATTTATTTATTTATTTATTTATTTATTTATATGAGAAAGATATGACAGACCAGAACATTGCTCAGCTCTGACACGTGGCTGTGTTGAAAACCAAATCTGGATCTTTGGGAATCTGGGTCTTTGGGAAATATGAACTAACTTCTCAAATGACATAGAGGTGGAGTCTTAGGATAAAACTAAAATCTTCTACTCTGAGTCTGATACTCTTTTGAGCCTCTGGGATTTCACTGCTCCCAACCAAATTCAGTATTCAACCAAAAGCATATAATCAAGCAAAGAACTCAGAGGAAACTTTCTTTTCAAAGTTTCATTCATCTGGGTAAATTTGCAAGCAAATGGAGAGTAACAGATGGAGAATGAAGTTGAAGATGCAGAAATGTATATCTGTCACAAGAATAAATGAATTTTATTTCTTCACTGATCACTGATATCCGCCCCCCCCCCCCCCCGGCCAAAAAAGACACATGAACTTCTTTCATTGCTTCTCTGAGGAATGACCCTTCTGCCATTTCTGCTTCTCAGCTCAGTACCTTCCACAGTTCTTTCTCAACAATCAAGCAAATTCCTGAATTCAGGTCAAAGTTTTGGTTAGAATAAAGAAGAAAAAAAAACTTCCTTTTAATAATTCTGAAAGATCCTTCCAGGCTTCAGGAAACAGTTCACCTGGTAGATGAGTAAATACATGCATAAAGACCTGGGTTCAAACCTCAGCATCACATGGGAACACTATCAACAATGCTGGGGGAAGTCTCACAAAAAGTAGAGCAGTGCTGCAATGTTTCTCCTTTTCCAATTTTCTCTTTCTCTAAAATGAAAAGGATGATGGATTTGGCCCTGGAGCAGTGGAACCGCACATTGGGAAATCACTTGCTGCCTAGATATATGAATAAAAAAGGTAAATAAATATGTCAATGTCTTCTCAGGACTAGAACAACTTTTTGTGTCTTCTATGCCATTTCCCCAATAGAAGTAGTTAAACACTCCTGATTTTTTTGAAATATTTATTTATTATTTACTCCCTTTTTGTTGCCCTTGTTGTTTTATTGTTGTAGTTATGATTGATGTCGTTGTTGTTGGATAGGACAGAGAGAAATGGAGAGAGGAGGGGAAGACAGAGAGGGGGAGAGAAAGATAGACACCTGCAGACCTGCTTCACTGCCTGTGAAGCGACTCCCCTGCAGGTGGGGAGCCGGGGGCTTTGTGCCACCTGCACTTAACCCGCTGTGCACACTCTTTATCTTTAATGTTCTGCTTGGATAAAGAGGAAATTAGGTTAGAAAGACAGTGTCATGGTGAACAAAGGGTTGGAAGGACGGATTAAAAGTAGAAATTACTGAGCCCTGTAGCCCAGTGTTTTGTTCTCTGTGTATGAGTGGTGGCCTGAAAATGCAGCTGTGAGAGCAAGATTCCAAGGTGAGACTTTTACGGCTACTCCGGGCATCATTTGTTGTTGTTGAGAATAATGGACTTAGTGCTAATTTACTGTTGTTCACTGCTCTGGACAGACTTTTGTTAGATAGAATGGGAGAGAGAAAGATAGAGAGATAGATATAGATAGACAGATAGACGGTAGACCATAACACTGAAGGTCTCCCTAGTGCATTGGGGACCTCACTGGAATTTGCCAAAGCAGTCACCCTCTCAGATATCTTGCCAGTTTCCCTTCATTTCTTGCAGCAGAATAACGAAAATCTTTCACATAGAGAAATAAATAAACTCTAATTCTCTCCCCACACAGTGATTTACTAGGTAACTCTCTAGCTAAATAAATTATCACACTTTAGATATCATATATATTTGTTTTGATTTACTACAATATTTAACATCAAGAAGATAGTCTAGATAATTTTTTACACTTTTTTCTCAAATGGTTTTGGTTAAGTTTAGCTTTTCTTATTTCAGTTCTAGAATTTTTGAATTATACTTGTCTTACTTTAACTATGGGGAAGTAAAAGTTGGGGCGGAACCAAGATGGTGACTTGGCAACAATAGCTGGCGTGAGCTCTAAAAGGAGGCAGCTGACAACCTGGCATTCTCTGGCTAGTGTAAGATACTGGGTCGTCAGTAGATGGGTGA
Organism: Erinaceus europaeus; assembly: GCF_950295315.1. Lineage (NCBI taxonomy): Eukaryota > Metazoa > Chordata > Mammalia > Eulipotyphla > Erinaceidae > Erinaceus > Erinaceus europaeus. The sequence goes on along the minus strand of NC_080180.1, from coordinate 45,875,930 downwards.
ACAAAGGGGTGGTCAGGGTGACACCAAAAAAGAGTCCTATAACCCACTGGCAAACAGAAGCCAAAAGGACAGAGAAAGGAAAACCTTTGGCTTATTTCTGAACTCACCCCTCCCCCACCCCACCCCAGGAAAGTGGAAGTTGTTTCTGTTATTTTTTGCTCAAATAGCATCTGTCTGCACATCGGTCTAATCAATTTATCTGGTGTATACTAAGATAGAGATTTGCCAATCCACGCTTGTGAAGTTACTTAACTATTTCACAGAGATGCCTGTTCTCATTTCAGTCCACAGCTATTTGCATATCTAAAAATACTGAAAGCATACTGCAGATGAAAGTATAAGCATCTGGGGTGTGGGGCAGAAACAAAATGAAAGAATCTGGAAGTCTTTATTAATTTATGTACATAGAAGAAAATATTCAAAGGCAGCTTATGAGCTAAACTAGTCAAATAGAAAAGAAAAGCAAGAGAGCTGTGTGGAGGGAGGGGGCAAGGCTGAGCAGATGAAAGAGCATTCAGGTAACTACTTAGTCATCCTTAACCAGAGAAATAACTTTTTTTGTGTATCTACAGGGACTGAAAGGTCATTTTAATACTTCTTTTGGAGAAGACAAATCCCATCTCACTGGGTGGTAGGAAAGGCAATGTGTCACCACCAACAAGGCATGGCAGGGAACCCTTTTGGAACTGCTCCATAAGTAAGACCTTACCTCCCCAGAGCCCTTCCAAGCCAAGTAGGAGTGCAAAAACCACAGTCTCAGGGTATATTCGATCTCTAGGACTCCCACTCACATGCCATTGCATAGCTGACTACCCTAGTACAGCTGGACAGGAAAAAGCCAACTGGATCTTTCTCCTCAGATGGTTTTCAAAGAATTATGTGGTATTGAAACTGCGTGACTCCAATTAAAAGAAACAAAAAGCACAGGCCGCGGTTAGGAAGTGAAGAGGCTGGTGTTGATTATGCAAATAATCATCAGAGAAAGGATCTAGGCAGAGGCCAACTGTACAGCACAGGCAGGGAAAACACACAATCCCAATAATAAAGAAAAAAGAAAATCAAAGAGAATCCACTTTTTCCTGTACATTTGAATGTAAAAGTCTGCTGTTTTGACAAAAGGCATCTACGCATTTTCCTTGTGCAATAACTTCTAATTTACAGTTAGCATTACATTTTATGGTATTTGCTAACATTAAAAAAAAAATCATAGTGTCTCCACCTGCAGAGGGGGAAGCTTTGCTAGTGGTGAAGCAGGGCTGCAGGTATCTCTTTTTCTCTGTCCCTATCTCTCCCTTCTTTCTTGATTTCTGGCTGTCTCTGTCCAGTAAATAAATAAAGATAATAAAAAATTATTTTAAAAATTTTAGGAAAAGGATTAGGAGAAATAGCAGAATGATTTGCACAACAAACTTCTTTTCATGCCTGAGGCACTACAAGCAATCCTGGGTTGAGTGCTTGGCAACACCATAAAACATTTAAATTTTTTAAAAAGGAAAACAACCAACTTGATAATGGATATTTCCTTTCATCATTTTCCGCTTTGTTTTTTGTTTTGTTTTCTTTTTCAGTCATCTCTGGAGTTTCATCAATCTTTTTTTTACAGATACAAAGAGATAGGCTGGGAAGGGAGAAAGAGAAAGAGAGAGGGGGGGGAGAGAGAGACTACAGCACACAAACTTCCTCCAGTAGAGTTAGGCTGACTTTGGACCTAGGTTGCTTGCTTGGCCAAGCAGGGAAACTATATTTAGATTGACTATTATTTTCTCCTAAAGATCATCATAAATGATCCCAATTACAAATTTCATATCCTAAATCACCCATTTCACCTCAGACATATTTATGAGAGTAAAGATTTTTCTTTAAGAAAAATGTATTTTATGAACAAGTGGTATCACCATCACCTGGGAGGTTGTTAGGGTAAGAATCTGAGTTTTAACAAGATCCCTAGGTGATGATGTGCATATTAAACTGTGCACTTCAACTGACTTACCTACATGTGCAAACTAGAGAAAGGTGTACGGGGATTTGGAATTAAGTTTTAAATTTTATCCAGATTTTGACTTTAAAAACACACTGTGAAGAAAAACTAAAAAAAAAAAAAAAAAAACTTTGGGGCCAGGTGGTGGTACACCTGGTTGAGCGTACATGTTATAGTGAACAAGGACCCAGGTTCGAGCCCCAGTCCCCACCTGCATGGGGAAAGCTTTGTGGGTAATGAAGCAGGGCTGCAGGTGACTCTCTCCCTCTCTCTCTGTCACCCCCTTCCCTCTCAATTTCTGACTATCTCTATCAAATAAATAAAGATAATAAAAATTTATTTAAAAAAACTTCAGGAAATATCATTATAAAATTATGCTATAGCTATCTATTATTTGATAATATAAGTTCTTATAATCATTACATTTGGCTTATACTGCCCCTATGCATTATTTTTTTACTGAAAATACAGGTTACATTTTATTTAGAAATCAGATGTTGGTTTTAATCATTGAGTTATAAACTAAACAGTGCCCTAATTGTTCCTGCCCTCCCACCCCCATTCACTGACTGGTCTTAGCCCTGTAATAAGTTTATAACATATTGTTTCACTAATGAAAGTTGGAGTCATTTTTAACTATATTTTCTATTCACTTTCAAGTTCTTTATCTTTGGGTGGGGGGGTACCACTGAGCTCTACTGTATAGTTTAAAAAAACTGAAGATCATTTATGTTTTCAGAACATTGGCTACATGAAATAAAATAAACTGGAAAAGCTAATTGCTGTAGAGTTGTTATTCTCTCTAACTTATGTGCTGAATTTTGTCACTATTTAGATATTATTAGTGGTAAAATGCATGCTTCTTATTTCGGTAAGGAAAAAGAATAATTAGGACATTCTATTCTGTTTATGAGACGCATAATAGCAATATCATTATGAAATATAAAAACTCCACTTAATTTACCAGACCAATTTGAGAGGCAATACTAGAAGTTATATAAAATTTTCTTGTATTTGGCAAAACTTTTACCTGTAATGCTACTATAATTGCAAAACTATAAGAACAACACAATCTCACTGTTTTTCTGGTAATAAAATATAAATGACCATTTTGATATTTTGTAAGATGCATCTGGGAAATATCTGGTTGAATACTTCTGTTACTTTTTTTTAAATTATTTTTATTGGAGGGTTAGTGGTTTATAGTACAGTTCTTGACACATTAACAGAAATTTTCATCCTCCTCCCCCGCCCTGCCCGCAAAGTCTCTGCAGAATGCCATCATTCCCAACTAGGGTTATTTTCCATCATCATGCACATGGACCCCAATGCCTTCTCCTTCCTCTTCCTTTCCTTCTTTCCCCAGAGTCCTTTGCACTGGAGCAATGCACCACACTCAGTAGACGATCCACTTTGTGTTTTCTCTTTCCGTCTTTGATTCTTCAATTCCACTTAGACATGAGATTATTGGTTATCTATCCTTCTCTTTTTTGTTTATCTCACTTAACATGATGATTTCATGTCGCATCTAAGATAAGGCAAAGAAGATGGCTTCATTGGTTTTAATAGCTGAGTAGTATTTTATTGTATTATTGTTATTACCCTCTTCCAATTTTGATTCTAAAATCAGTGGATTAGTTTCTGGAGTAGTCAATCAGGACACTTGTGAGATTTGAGAAAAATCACCTGTGATGCAAGAGTGCCTACAGAGAAAAGCTATTGGTCTTAATTCTTTATGGACCTACCAAGAACTCGGTGTTCATCAGTGAAAATGATAACAGCAACAATCAGATGCAACAGAGCCTACTGAAAGCTTAGTACACTGATTTGTCTGGGCCTTGAAGAGTACAAAGGATCACTCCAATCTCTATCAGATCTTTTGGGAAGACCATATGGTCTAAGGATAAGTGACTACTTAGACTTTGAGTCGGTGACACCCTACTCCTAAAGCTGGTCTGAGAAGGTTTACCAGGGGGAATGGAGAGAGAATTGGGAGGTTCAGTGTCAGATTATAGAATAAACGCAGACTTCCGCCATTCCAGATAAAACCAAACATAGACATGAATTTAGCTCATAAAAAATAAATAACAATTTCACTGGGAACACGGAGGAACTGTTGAATTCAAGGGGAAGCATGGAAAATATTCAGTTTCTAGTGATTTGGATTTGCTAGTGAAGGCAGACTATAACTTGATAATAAATAAGTTTAGTAGATTCCCTTGAAGTAACAAAAGCTATTGAATAAAAATCTATTTAACTACTTTATTTATTTATTTATTTATTTATTTTTGTTATTGCCACCAAATTTATTGTTGGGGCTAAGTGCCTGCATAATGAATTTACCATTCTTTGTGGCCTTTCTTTTGACATGCAAAAAGAAACTGAGAGGGGAGGGTTATAGAGAGAGAGAAAGAGAGAAACCTCACAGCTTCTTGAAGCTTCCCTGCTGCAGGTGGGGACCAGGAGCTTGAACTTAGATTCTTGTACATGGTAACATGTGCCATCAAGCAGGTGTGCCACTACGCAGACCCTCCTTTCTTTAAAAATATTTTTATATCTTTTTTATATTTATTTATTCCCTTTTATTGCGTCTGTTGCTTTTTTATTGTTGTAGTTATTGTTGTTGTTACTGATGTCATAGTTATTGGATAGGACAGAGAGAAATGGAGAGAGGAGGAGAAGACAGAGGGGGGAGAGAAAGAGAGACACCTGCAGACCTGCTTCACCACTTGTGAAGAGACTCCCCTGCATGTGGGGAGCCAGGAGCTCAAACCGGGATCCTTCTGCCAGCCATTGTGCTTTGCACCACCTGCGCTTAACCCACTGTGCTACCACCTGACTCCCCCTTTTTTTTTTTACTTCTTCAGGAAAAGATACCACAGCACCAAAGTTTTCTCTGGTGCAGTTGAACCTCCCATGTGGTGCTGAGGATAGACTATGAAGCATACAAATGCCTTTTTCTGTGTGACATCTCTCTAGTCTTCAATGATATATATAAATTTCTTTATTGGGGAATTAATGTTTTACATTCCACAGTAAATACAATAGTTTGTACATACATAACATTTGCCAGTTTTCCATACAACTGCCACTAGGTCCTCTGTCATCCTTTTTGGACCTGTATTATTTCCCCCACTCACTCCAGAGTCTTTTACTTTGGTGCAATATGCCAATTCCAGTTCAGGTTCTACTTGTGCTTTCTCTTCTGACCTTTTTTCCCAACTTCTTCCTGAGAGTGAGATCATCCTATATTCATCCTTCTGTTTCTGACTTATTTCACTTAACATGAATTATTCAAGGTCCATCCAAGATCAGCTGAAAATAGTGAGGTCACTGTTTTTTACAGCTGAGTAGTATTCCATTGTGTATACATACCAAAACTTGCTCAGCCACTCATCTGTTGTTGGACACCTAGGTTGCTTCCAGGTTTTGGCTATTACAAATTGTGCTGCTAAGAACATATGTGTACACAGATCTTTTTGGATGGGTGTGTTGGGTTCCTTAGGATATATCTTCAGGAGAGGAATTGCAAGATAATAGGGTAGGTCCACGTCTAACCTTCTGAGAGTTTTCCAGAGTGTTCTCCACAGAGGGTGGACCAATTGACATTCCCACCAGCAGTGCAGGAGGGTTCCTTTGACCCCACAACTTCTCCAGCATTTGCTGCTTTTACTTTTTCTTATGTATGACATTTTCACAGGAGTAAAGTGGTATCTCATTGCTGTCTTTATTTGTATTTATCTGAAAAAGACTTGGAGCATTTTTTCATGTGTTTCTCGGCCTTATGGATCTCTTCTGTTAATATTCTGTCCATGTCCTCTCCCCATTTTCGGATAGGTTATTTGTTTTCTTGTTGTTGAATTTGGCAAGCTCTTTATATATTCTGGTTGTTAGCCTCTTGTCTGATGTATGGCATGTGTCTGTAGTGGCATCTCCTCTTTTATTTATGATCCAATGCATTTGGGTCCTCTCCCTTTTTTGTTTTGTGAGTCTGGTTAAAGTTTTGTCCATTTTGTTCACTGTTTCGAAAACCAACATTTACTTTTATTGATCTTTTGCATGGTTTTCTTATTTTCAATGTTATTGAATTCTGTCCTAACTTTAGTGATTTCTGTCTTTCTGCTTGCTTTAGGGTTCCTTTGTTCTTCTTCTTCTAGGTCTTTAAGGTGTGCAATCAGGTTGTTTATTTGTGCTTTTTCTTGTTTCCTAATGTGTGCTTGTATGGCTATGAACTTCCCTCTAATACTTCCTTAGCTGTGTCCCGAATATTTTGATAGCTGTGTCTTCATTTTCGTTGAACTCTCAAAAAATTTTGATTTCTTCCTTTATTTCCTCTTTGATCCAGTAGTTGTTAAGTAGTGTGCTGTTGAGCCTCCACATTTTTAGACTATTACTAGTCTTTTTGTTGATTGTTAAGTGTTAGTTTAATCCAACTGTGGTCTGAGAAGATGCTTGGGGTGATTTCAATGCTTTTGAATTTTGAATTTTGATGCTGTCTTTGTGTCCTAACATGTGGTCTATCCTTGAGAATGACTCATGTGGACATGCGTAGAATGTGTATTCTAGTTTCTTGGGGTGAATGCCTCTGGAAATGCCTAATAGTTCTAGTTTATCTCCTTATTTAGCTCCCTCATGTCTTTACTGATTTTCTGCCTGGATGATCTGTCCAGTTGAGAGAGTGGGGTGTTGCAGTCCCCTACTATGACTGTGTTGCTATTAATATATTGCTGTAGCTCTTTCAGTAGATGTTTGATGTATTTAGATGGCTTCTCATTGGGTGTATAGATGTTAATAATTGTTAACTCCTCTTGGCTGGTTGACCCTCTGAGCATTAAGTATTGCCCATCCTTATCTTTTTAAATTTTATTTTAAAGTCTATTGTGTCAGATATGAGAATAGCTGTTCCTGCCTTTTTGGGGGGGTCTTTGATTTGTATGATCGTTTTCCATCCTTTCACTTTGAGTCTCTGTTTGTTTTGCTGAGTTAGGTGAGTTTCCTGTAGACAGCATATTGTTGTGTTGTGTTTTCTGATCCACCTTCCTATTCTGTGCCTTTTAATAGGTGATTCAGACCATTGACATTTATTGATATCAGGGATTAAAGATATTTTAATACCATTCTTGTAGATTTTGAGTGTTATGATATATGGCATATTTATGGTGGTCTGACTGTTTATGGGAGACCTTTCAGAACTTCTTTCAGGTAAGGCTTGGTGATGGTTGATTATTTCAACTGTTGCTTGTCTGAGAAGGTTTTTATGTCTCCATCTAGTCTGAAGGACAGTCTAGCAGGATACAGTATTCTTAGTTGAAAGCCTTTCTCATTGAGCACTGGATAGATATCTTGCCACTCTCTTCTGCCCTATAGTGTTTGTGTGGAGAAGTCTGCTGTTAATCTTATGGGTTTTTCCTCTGTAGGTTGCTCTTTGTTTTTCTCTTGCAGCCTTCAGGATCCTTTTTTTAAATTTTTTATCCTCATTCATTTCCATTCTAAATATGATGTGTCTTGGTGTCTTTAAGTCTGGGTTAATTTTGTTTGGGACCCTTTGGGCTTCTTGAATCTTTGTGTCTTTGATGTTGTCTAGACTAGAGAAGTTTTCAGCTATTATGGCCTGAAAATGCTTTCTTCCTCTCCCTCTCTTTCTTCCTCTGTTAAGCCAATAATGCGTATATTGTTTCTTTTGAAGTCATCCCATAGGTCTCTGTTGTTGTTTTCAGTATCTCTTAATCTTTTTTTTTGAGATCTCTTACCTCTTTTTTAGTTGTCTCTAATTCGTCCTCAATCTTGCTAATTCTGTCTTCAGCCTCATTGATTTTATTCTCTCTCCCTTTTACTGTTTTCTGGAGTCCATCTATTTTATTACCCTGTTCTGATAATGTTTTAGCTTGTTCAGTTAGTTGTGTTCTTAGCTCAGCTATTTCAACTTTCAGTTCTCTAATAACCTTGAGATAATTAGTATTTTCTTCCAGAGTCTCATTTGTTGTTTCTGCATTTTGAATGACAATTCTTTCAAACTCTTTATTCACTCCTGTGACTATTTCCTTAACTAGAGTTTGGATGTTGACATCATTATTTTGTGCTTCACCCTTTTAGCTTTTAGCTGGTCTCTTGTCCTGGTTCATTTCTCCAATATTTCTTCTTATTGATTTAACCATTTTATATAGTATGTTATGAGGTCCCGCTCTCAGTACTTTTCAACTTGCTGATCACTCTTGCCTGGATTGACTTGTGTGTAAGTAAGGTACTTAAATGGTTCACAGTTGTGGAAACTGACAGTTGTTTGATATTATTTTAATCTCTGAGTGGGAGCACAGTGACTTTAAAGCCTCTTTTGTTCTTTTTCTTCCCTGTAGGCTATGGGAGCCTGAGGGCTTTTAAACTATAGGTAGGCTTCTTATCTTAATCACTGACTCCTGACCAAGAGATAGAGCAGGGTGTGGCAGAGATAATCCAATGGTTATGCAAAGAGACTCTCACACCCCAAGGATACAAAGCTCCAGGCTCAATTCAGCTTCTCTGCCAAGCTAGGCAGCACTGATGGGCCCTTTGTGTTTCTAAATTAATCCCATTTATAGTCTGTAGGTTCAGAGGCAACTATTCACTATGTTCTCATCAGGTGAACATCATGGAAAGGCTTCCACCTTTCCATATTGTTCACAAAGGTGTAGATCTTCTCCTGAGTTTCCTAGTTAGTTCTCTGTCTCCTGGTGTCAGCACAGGGCCTCCCCACTGTTGCTCCAACCTCTGAGGGCTGTAGCAATGGAGACTCACAGTTGCATTTGGTGAGTCTTAGTGGAGTCCTCTACTCCCTTCAGCCATCTATTTGTTGGTAAAACAGACTGGAGGTGGTGCCTTAACTGGTCACAATGATATTTTAATATGAATATTCCAGAGATACTTGGCAGGACTAGTTATACATCTGAGACTCAGAGAAAAAGTACACTAGAGGGTGAGAGAGAGAAGAAATGACTCCCAGAGGGATAAAGAATAGGAAAGCTATCAGGGGAGGGGATGGGACATGGAGTTCTGGTGGTGTGAATTGTGTGGAATTGTACCCCTCTTATTTTATGGTCTTGTCAGTTTTTCAATTTTATAAATAAAAATTAAAAAAAGAGAGATGTGTCTCCTAGGAAGTAAATATGCCAAGAAATTAAATTCTTGCAGAAAACAATGTTGGCTTGTAAAATGAATTTGCAAGAATTATAAACAACAGGAAAGCAGGAGGAGAAAGTTTGAATGGCAAAGAAGAAAAGCTGTGTCTTAAGCAGAAATGATGTACATCCAGGTAAGCTTCTTAACATGTAAGACTAAAATGATAATGCAAAATTTTCAGACAATAAAGCTATTTAAAAAGGAAGGGAAGAGTTGGTTTGGCAGAAGACTTTTTCATCGGCAACACTGGAAGCTAGAAGACTGTAGGAAATAATTACCAACTATTCAAAGATAAGGTCTTCTTCTGCAGATTCTAATTGCAGCTCTAATATCATTCACAGGTTAGAGTGAGGGAGATATAGATTTTCTTGCACTGGAATTTATAGACTATCAGCTGTAGAAGAAATTGTCAAATATTCATGGTAAAAATAAATCAAGACTTTCCTTTTTTTATTTCTGGGGCTTCACTATTCCAGGCTGTTTTAGATAAGTCTCGCGAGTGAAAGATACCACAGCACTGATGCTTCCTACAACGAGAGGGGACCATGGCAAAGCAGATGCTCTATCCAGGTGAACTCTTTCATCAGTCATGGGCTTTTAAGAGAGATTTCTAGGCCCCATGGACCTAAGGTGACAAAATAGTGTATCTTCTTTTTTATAGCACATATTTTTCTCAGGTACTTGAGTTTCTGAGTGACAATGGCTTGCCTCTTGCTATGCAATGCAATGAGTAAAGAAATAAGGACAAAAAGTCTCAAAGGAGCTCTTCCTTGTTATACAAGAAAAAATTTAACCATACATAAAAAATAAACAAACACCAATAAACCTCGTGGATATCTACATGAAAAGATCAATTTTCAACTAGATCAAATGAAATAAGTGTGCTATATTTAAAAATGCTTTTTTTAGGCTATCTCTTGAAAACTCAAATAAAATCATGTTACAAAAAAAAAAAAAAAGGAAACAAGACAGCACCATGTACAAAGGAATCAAGGTTGTATATTGACAAGAATATTTCATATAAACTTTCACAAGTATTTTCTCCCATTGCCAATTGAATAGAAAATAGAATCTGGTGGAAATAACATTTTCTTTCAGAGGAACATGTATTTGATGCTAGATACAAAACAATAATATACTTGAAACAAAAATAATCATATACTTGTTGGGGGTGACTGGAGGCTTTCAGGTGCTGGTACAGGATGGTGGAGCTAATTTGGGGATGAAAGTCTTTGCATACACCTCTCAGAGCAAGATAAAAGACTGAACTCATGTGCCAATAACTGTATTGTAAACTGTTAGCCTCCCAATGAAACTAAGTAAATAAATAGGAAAGTTCTGTGCTGTTATGTCTTGCTTTCTCCTTTTTTAAATATTTATTTATTCCTTTTTGTTGCCCTTGTTTTATTGTTGTAGTTAGTTATTATTGTTGTTGTTATTTATGTCATTGTTGTTGGATAGGACAAAGAGAAATGGAGAGAGGAAGGGAAGACAGAGAGGAGGAGAGAAAGATAGACACCTGAAGACCTGCCTCACCACTTGTGAAATGACTCCCCTGCTTGTGGGAAGCCAGGGGCTCGAACCTTGCTCTGTCTCTTAACAAAAAAAAAAAAAAAAAATCATCTGAAACAGTGGAATTGCACATGAGGGCACAGTTCCACCTTAAAAATCTGTAACTTCTTATTTCAAGAATATTGATGTCTAACTCATAAGTGCTGAAGCATTTTTACATACTGAATAAAGAATTTTTTCAAAGAAAACAGCTTAGTTAAAACACATCAAATTTTACATTCAGATTGATCATTAACAGTGAGTTAGTAATAATCAGTATTAACAATGCCTTATTATTATTTTTTGAACACACATACAGTGACATAAATAGATCTTGTTTTATCCCATGTCTGATGTAGACTTTCTACATCCTGTTTACAGTGTATTTGAAGTTGAGCTGAGGAGCATAATGGCTGTGTGAAATATTCTTCTGTCTGGTATAATCTGAGGTCATAGGTTCAACCACCAGCACCACCTTAAAAGAGAAATGAGTAGAGCTCTGGTCTTTTTCTCTGTCATTTTATTTATTTATTTTACTGTATCTCTCATTAAAATAAAATAAATTAGATACTTACAAAACAATATATTTAGACTTAATATTTCTAGACTAAATTTAGTAGTAATAAATTATAGGTTAATTAAAAGTTCTTATTAACCCAAGTGTGTTAGAATACCCTTAATATTCATCTTAAACATTTCTCCAATGTTAACCATCATAAATTCATATTAAGTGTCTCAAGTAAATGACTTAGTATCTGACTAACCATTGTGTCATATATTATTAAACTGCATGTCCAATAAATTCCTGGTTATATTTGCATGCATGTAATTATAATTTTTCTCTCATATTTCTTTTCTGCCTAAGTAACACACTAATTTTTATGTTAGTTTAATATTATTCTTTTTGTAATGTGTGGATTCTTTTTTTTGGTGAAGTAAACAACATAAAAATTGCTACCTGTAATTTCTCTTGCAAAACAAATTAAATTTTTAACAGTTTCACATTATTGAATAACATTTAATACAATTGCCAAGGGAACAAGTATAAATTAAACAAAAACACATTAAGGGGTCCTTTTGCATATACAAATGTAAGTATTTTAGGGCTGGGGACATAGTATAATGGTTATGCAAAAGACTCTTTTACCTGAGGCTCTGAAGTTTCAGGTTCAATCCTCAGCACCACCATAAATCAGATCTGAGCAGCTGACTGTAACTGGTTATTAATTGTTTATTGAAACAATTCTTGGGACTATTCAACAAAAGTGTATCGATTTTTTTCATGTGAGTTGATTTGGGTGGTCTTCACCAATGAAATTGAAAATATTTTCCCTTGGGCACTTGAAGGAATATTTAAAGAGAAGTTAAAAATAAATTCTAACCCTACAAATATCAAGATTATAAAAAATGAATATGGAAGAATTTTGGTATCATTTCTATGTAATATTTAGATTACACCATCAACTTCTAGGCTCTGAAGCCATAAATATCACACCCTTTTTTTACCTCTGTTTCCTGATTCTGATTTAAATAAAACTTGAAATTATATTTGAACCTTTTTTATGTCATTTTGCTTTTATTATTTTCTATCTCATTCTTCATCTATCTTACTGAATTTTTTTCATTGAGATAGAAATGAAAGGGGGGCGTTACGGAGAAAGTTATAGCCATAGGCCCTTTGGACTATAACTAAAATATGCCTACCAGCTGTCTACAACATGGAGACAACCCTCCCCCCCCAACTCTTCATCTGCACTATTCCAGCCTTTAGGTTCATGATTAGTCAACATCTTGTTTGGCTTTATGTGTTAACTCTCTTTTCAGCCACCAGGTTCCAGATGCTAGCAGGATGCCAACCGGACTTCCTTGGACAGATGACCCCACCAATGTGTCCTGGAGCCCTGCTTCCCTAGAACCCCACCTCACTAGGGAAAGAGGCAGGCTGAGAATATGGATCAACCTGCCAATGTCCATGTTCAGTGGGGAAGCAATTACCATAATGCCCCTGAGTCCATACTCCCAGAGGGATAAAGAATAGGAAACTACCAGGGGAGGGGATGGGATACAGAGTTCTGGTAGTGGGAATTGTGTGGAGTAGTATACTCCTCTTATACTATGGTTCTTATCAGTGTTTCCTTTTAATAAACAAAAATTAAAAAAAAAAAGGACAGACATCTATACTATCATGAGAAAAGGATTGATGCAACTTGTGTCATAGTGTTTGATAACATAAAGATTAATATTCATTAAAATAAATAAAAAACTTGCATTGTACTATCCTGTAGACATCTCAAGGAAAACAAACAAAAATTACATCATATTTAGGTACGCAGTGTGGAATATCTGACACAAGGTTAAAAAATCCTTAAAACCTAAAGTACAGAAAGTGAACATTCATTTACTTTTTTATTGTCATCATTGGAATTTCACTACTCTGCGCAGAGACAAAGAGATGACATGGCATCAATGTGTCATGTTGGCTGGGGCTCGAATCTGGGTCACATGTAGCAAAGTAGGCACACTTCCAGCTGAACTATCTCCTCAGTGCAAGGCAGACTTTTTAAAAAAAATTTTATTTATTTATGAGAAAGATAGGAGGAGAGAGAAAGAAGCAGACATCACTCTGGCACATGTGCAGCCGGGGATCAAACTCAGGACCTCATGCTTGAGAATCCAAAGCTTTACCACTGCGCCACCTCCTGGACCACAAAACAGCGGACTTTTAAGGTGCTGTCTTCCAACTGCCTACAGGGGCTATATAATTGGTGACCCTATATTATATAATACACAGCAACGAAAGTTAAAGAAAAAAAAAACAATTTTAAAAAATCAAGTCATGAAAAACCAATGAATATAAAAATCAGACGTGCTATCAGGTTTATCCTGCATAGTTCAAACTATGAGTGTGTTCCAGCCTGTCCCCAGAGGAAAAATAGGTTTTCTCTTTCAAAAGAAGAAGCCTAATCTATTCCTCTTCTGGCATCTACACCCTTTTCTGTGTTCTGTCTTGGTTTAATTCTCCTTGAGTCCCTTCCTCTTCCCCTCTCTCTTCCTTCTGCCTTTCCCCCTTTGAATTCTTTTATAAGGGAAGTAATGCTTTACAAACTAGTTGTTACATGAAGGCAATTTCTCATCTATTCATTGTAAGTGCTCACATACCATTCCCACCATCAACATGGGTTTTTCCTGCCCCATCATCCTGGTTTAATTTTTACAAAGTATTTATTTATTTATCTATTTTTGGATACAGTCAGAGAGAAAGTGAGAGGGGACAGATCACAGCATTTGCCATTTTCTTTCCTTTTTTTTTTTTTTTTGCCTCGGTGCCTGCACCACAATCCATTGCTCCTGGAGGCTATTTTTTCCCTTTTGTTACCCTGGTTGTTTTATCATTATTGTGGTTATTATTATCATTGTTATTGATGTCATTGTTGTTGGATAGGACAGAGAGAAATGGAGAGAGGAGGGGAAGACAGAGAGGGGAAGAGAAAGATAAATGCCTGCAGACCTGCTTCACCGCCTGTGAAGCGATGACCCGGCAGGCGGAGAGCCGGGGCTTGAACCCGGATCCTTCCGTGGGTTCTTGCGCTTTGCGCCACGTGCGCTTAACGCACTGCACTACCGCTGGACCCCCAGCATTTGACATTTTCAACATTTGCTAATATTTAGATTTCTAACAGTTAGCTTGTGTTCCCTCACATGCCTTCCTGATAGCTTTTTTAAAGGTTTGTTTGTTTCATTTGATAAGAAAGAGAAATTGAGAGAGGAAGGGAAGATAAAGAAGACGAGAGAAAGAGAGACATCTACAGCACTTCTTCATCACTTGTGAAGCCCCTTATCCCCTGCAGTTAGGGACGGGGTCCTTCAAACTGGGTCCTCGCATACTGTAAAGGATGTGTTCGACCAGGTGTGCCACTATGGGCCTCCTGATTAGTATTTTTTAAAATTTTTATACTTTATTTTATTTTATTTGATAGAACAGAGATAAATTGAGAGGGAAAGAGTGTAGAGAGAGAGGGAGAGAGAGAAAGAAAGGGAGACACCTCCAGCACTGCTTCACTGCTTGTGAAGCTTTCCTCCTGCAGGTGGGGACCAGAGGCTTGAAGTGGGACCTTGGGGATGGTACCAGGAGCACCACCTCCCTCCCTCCCTGGCCTAATTATTAAAAGGGCTTTTGCTAATTGTATGATTGCACATTCTGGTTTGATTTAGTCTAGTTATCAACCTTTGATTATGACAGCAGAGGAAAAACTTGGTTTTGGTAGCTATGCCAAAAAAAAAAAAAGAAAAGAAAAGTTACATCTAGAATTATTAACTTTGGGCAAAGGTTCCAAAATGACACGTTCCCTTACAGGAGCAAAGCTTCAGCTATTAAGTGTCCCACTCTGTGTTGCTGTATTTGGTGAAGGGATTTAGTCCTGATTCTGATTCCCATGTTCTTTTCATTAAAATCCTTTCAATTTATTTTTCATTAAGAGATAGGAAGGAGCCATGAATCAGAGATAAAGGGAAATAAAGTTGTTGTTGTTGTTTTTTAAATCTGAAACATCTGGCCTCAGAGGGAAAATTAAACCCAGTTTGTCAATTGACCTCTGACAGTTGAACCTAGGATACAACTTTGGAGATTGTTCAAATTATCAGCTGACAAACATAAAGACTTTGGAGGAATCTATTAAGTAGCATTTCTTTGGGAAAGGAAGTTGCAAATATCGCAAAACTTTAATTTCCTAGTGACTTGGAATTCAAAGTACTATGGTTCTGGAAGTTCTTTCTTTCAGTGAGTGCATAGACCTTCTTACCAGAGTACAGGGACAACTTCCAAGTTAGTGATAAGTCTGATTTATGCACCAGAACTTTTCCAGTTCTTCTCCTCACTTCCCATGGAAAGAGATCTTATCCTACTCTTTCTTATCTATGTGATAATTATGATCAGATAATCGAAGGTTTAATTTCTGAGACACAGAGGGAGAAAATAGCTCCATAAAGATCAAATAAGTTCTGCTGCTGACCCATACCTGATTTGAGTTCTTTTCTTTTTTGTTAATTTTATTTATTTATTGAATAAAGACAGCCAGAAATTGAGGGGGGGACATAGGGAGAGAGACAGAGAGACACCTTTAGCATTGCCTCACCACTTGCAAAGCTTTCCCCTTGCAGGTGGGGACCAGGGGCTCAAACCTGGGTTCTTGCACATTGTGACATGTGCCTTTAATCAAGTGTGCCACCACCTGGCCCTGATCTGAGTTCTAATCGCTACCGAGAACAGTATTGATCAGTAGAGGTGGGAATTAAGTGGAATGTCTCAGACCATTGGTAAAGCTACCTGTATTAATTGCCTTCTCATCTTCAGCAAGAATTCACAATCCAACTCAGTTCTATAGGTTTAGAAAATACAGGATTGTCAATGAATGTATTATTGAGAATTTGCCAAAGTACTGCGATGTACAGGTGTCAAAAGTATCAGACAAGTTAAAACAGGCAAGGAGTGTTTTATCAATTGTTCATTGTAGGGGTTAGAAGTGTAGTAGGAGAGATAGAACTCAACTCTCCTGAAGCAAAACAAACAAATAGAAACAGGCAAAATTTGAATGCTGGTTCAGGAAAGCTATGGGGAACTTTAAGGAAATGTTAAAGTAATTAAGTATGTGCTAATTGATGCTCACTAAATTTAGGCACCTACCTTGCTACAGAAGTTGTGATAGAAGGCCTTTATTGGGAGTCAGGCTGTAGCACAGCGGGTTAAGCGCAGGTGGCGCAAAGCACAAGGATCGGCATAAGGATCCCGGTTTGAACCCCGGCTCCCCACCTGCAGGGGAGTCGCTTCACAGGTGGTGAAGCAGGTCTGCAGGTGTCTATCTTTCTCCTCTCTGTCTTCCCCTCCTCTCTCCATTTTTCTCTGTCCTATCCAACAACGACAACAATAGTAACTACAACAATAAAACAACAAGGGCAACAAAAGAGAATAAATAAAATAAATATTTAAAAGAAAAGAAGGCCTTTATTATTATTACTTTTGTAGACAGCCATGCAAAAGGATGATCTCCTAAGAAATGACTTGTAAAACTGGGAAGTAACTGAGAGAAGATTCACTTCTCCAAAGAGAATTTCAGAATGGGAAATTAAAACTGTATGTTTTTTTTTTATAGAAAATATTCCGGAACAAGAAAGGTCAGGCAGAAGTCTTCCTTGAAAATGAGCTAGCTATTATTGAAGAGACCCAAGGGCCAGCAGACATTTGAGAAAATGTTAAGTCACAGATGATCAAGAAATACAAGCAAAAACAACAGTGGGGTACCACTTTACAACTGTGAGAATGTCATACATTAGAAAAGACAGAGGGAGTTGGGCGGTAGCGCAGTGGGTTAAGCACAGGTGGCACAAAGCGTAAGGACCAGCCATAAGGCTCCCAGTTCGAGCCCCTGGCTCCCCACCTGCAGGGGAGTGGCTTCATAAGCATTGAAGCAGGTCTGCAGGTGTCTATCTTTCTCTCCCCCTCTCTGTTTTTCCCTCCTCTCTCCATTTCTCTCTGTCCTAGTCAACAATGATGACATCAATAACAACAACAACAATAAAAAAACAAGGGCAACAAAAAAGGGAATAAATATTAAACATAAATAAATAGAATAAAAAGAAAAGACGGAAACAGTGACTGTTGGAGACGCTGTGAGGGGAAAGGGACGCTCCCTCATTGCTGGTGGAATGTCCAACCCCAACAGAAAACAGCCTGGAGATTAGTCAGAACCCTAGAAATGGACCCACCTTTTAATCAAGCAATCCCTCTCCTAGGCACTTAGTTACCCAAAGACAACAAAAGCATGTATCCTAAAAAGACTTATGCACATAAATGTTCACAGCAGCATAGTTTGTGATAGCCCAAACTTGGAAACAACCCTGCTGCCTAATGATAGATGAGTAGCTAAGAAAATGGTGGTACATACACACAGTGGAATATTATATTCCTATTAAAATAATGAGGATGTTTCCTTTGCAATGTTGTCATCAGGTCTTGAATTCATGCCATTAAGTAAAACAAATCTGAAAGATAAAGATCAGTACTGAGTGATCGTACATATAGGTGGAACTTAAGAATAAAGGACAATGATGGGTACGGAGCTCTGGTGGTGGGAATTGTACCCCTCCTGTCCTATGGTATTGTCAGTGTTTCCATTTTGTAAAGAAATAAATAAAAAAGAATAAAGGATAGTAAGGGAGGACTTAGGTGAAACTTGGAGTAGGTATGGTGTCTTTCATGAAAGAAAAGGACTCTGGGGAAGGAGGGAAAGGGACAGGATGAAGGAGAACTCGGGTTCTGGTGTGTCTCCCAGACACCAATCAAGGGGATATGAGAGGCTGTGCCTATGTGTTAAAGACTATATTGTAAACTATTAACCCCCCACCAATAAAATAAAAAAATAAGAGAAGCCTATCTGAAGTTTTGACAAGATAAGGGGAATATTATTAGCACTATCCTGAACATACTTCCTTAAGCAGAAGTGGAGCTTTCTGTAGCACAGTGAAGGGAGAGCTCACATTTAGCTCATGCACATGGCAAAGTCACACACTGTCTAAGTGAGCTATTTCTCCAGCTCAGAAGGAGATTTTATATTTGGTTAGAAATATTCATTTTGTTTCAATGTGGTTTTTGACATGAAGGTTAAGCATCTTTGTTCTATTAAGTAGCAATTCTTGAGTGGTATGGAGTTCGTAGTTTGCTATATAATATAATCATGATCAGACACTGTTTTGAAAGGATATTTGAAGATTAATTGATGCAGGTCAGATGTTTAAATTAGGATAAAAAAAACTAATGAGAGGAGGAGATAGCATTATGGTTATGCAAAGAGGCTCATGCCTGAGACTCAAGGTCTCAGCTTCAATTCCCCGCACCACTATAAGCCAGAGTTGAACAGTGCTCTTGTTAAATTAAAAAAAAAAAAGAAGGAAAAGAATAAAACATTGATTAGAATCATAGGCAAACATTCTGTTCTACAAATTGAATTCAAGAGATCAGTTGGCAAATCATGCTTGCTTATTGTGACTGTTTACCACCAGGGAGCATGATTAGCAAATCCGAACACACTATTATTTTACAAATTTTATTAGTTATTGAATAATGATTAACAAGACTGTAGAATATCACAAAAGGTCACCTGCCCAGGGAAGCCAGGATGGTATCTTAGTGCACTGTTAAGTTAAAGATACAATGGCACCTAGTAGTAAGAATGAATCAAGGAAAGCTTGCAGAACAGATTTTTTTTTTCTCCCACAACAAAGTCCCCAGAAAATCAAACGGCGCTTATAAAACCAATATTCTTTATTAACTAGCATCTCACTGTGATCTCTCTGATAATATAAACATTTTGAATTAGAAAATAAGGTTTACAAGGCACTGACACTTTCAAGGTAGCAGCAGCACCTGAGAAGTTATAACCATGACAGGAACTATAAATTAGAAATTCTGTTTGGTAAGAATCAAGCTTGAGCCTTGTGGATTGTTACACAGAGAACTTTCATACGAATTCAATATGTAGCAAATATGCACAGGAAAGGTTACCATTTAGGTCACTAGAGTTTGATATGATAAAATATACCAAACTCAGGGACTAGGGTTCAAGCCCCTGCTCCCAACCTGCAGGGGGTCTGCTTCAGGAGTCGTGAAGCAGGTCTGCAGGAGTCTCTCTCTCTCTCCCTCTCTACCTCCCCATCCTCTCTCCATTTTCAGTGGTGGACACAGATGAAATAACTTACTGCTTGACTAAGAATAGTACCTTTCTGTGCCACTTCACGGAAATATCTGTATCAATAAGTTGTTTTTCAACTTCCAGAAGACTGGGATAATTTGGAGTCACATATCTGTTTATTGTGGTATTTACAAATGTTAGTCAAGTACCTGTTTTGCCCACTATTCTAACCACTAGTGCTCAATAATAGAAAAGAAATAATCTGCAAGTGGACTTTCAATTGTAGAAAACAAAAATATTATTTGAAAATACCTGGGTCTGAGCTGGTGAAATACTCACTTGGACCGTGTGCTGCTTTGTCATGTGTGGAATTACAGAAATATAATATTTATATAAAATATATCATTATATTCAGAATATGGTCATAGTAGACCATGATTAAAAACTTTTAACTCAGCTCATAATTAATGACTAATTAATCACTAATTGATAATTAAGCTCCTACTGTTTTCAAAACCCTTGGATATATGTCAGTTTGTTGTATATTGAGAGGAGACACACTGATCAGTACTTATCAGTACTTATCAATACTATCTAGTGTGCATATTAGGACTGCTCTTAAAGAGTCTGCAGGATTCCTTCAAGTACAACAATTCAATGTATAGAAATTCTATGCATAAGGACACCAGTATATATATGTACACTTATATGAATATTGTATGTGCTTTATATGTATGTTATATATATATGCTATGTATAACAATTCCATATATAAAAACACCAATAACGGTTGAGTTGTGCACTAGTGAGACTGTATGTTGTATGGATAATGCAGATTTTTCAATTTGATGAGGTCATATCAATAGTACTTATCTTACTACCAGATGGTTTGACTTCTTCTTCTAGCATTTGCCCTTCTTCCATAGCCAGTCAACAGCGTCAGGTTGAGCCTGATGTAAAGTTTTGAGACCTCCTTTGAATCTGGAGAGGTGGCAGTCATTGACTATGTGGGTCATAGTCTGTCTGTAGCCGCAGGGGCAGTTCGGGTGTCTCTGGCTCCCCAGTGATGGAACATAGCGGCGCACCGGCCATGGCCTGTTCAATAGCGATTGAGGAGGGCCCAACTCATATGTGGAATCTAGAGATCTGACTTACATGAACCTGACAAAAAAAATCCCAACAAAATAGAAGCAAGCAAACTCTAAGCCTTATGAGAACTATGGTGGTTATCCTAAAATTACGCCAGTCCTTGCGCTTTGCGCCATCTGTGTTTAACCTGCTGCGCTACTGCCCGACTCCCTGAAATTAAGTTTTTAAGTGTATGTATCTTATTATAGGTTTATAAAATGATGTCTCTTACACTCTGATTCATCATCCACACTTCATACGCAAAGAATTATTTATCTAAAGATAACAGAAAATAGTGTAAATCAGTTAAATACAATATATCACTACTGATCTAGAAATAAAAATTCAATTACCAAACATAATATCAATACTAATTTCTAGAGGACATAACAGAATAACTCCAGTAGTGAGCTGAAGTTTGGTAAAGAATGGTAAGATTTTTTCTAAATGTAGTTAATGTAATTCATTGCAAGATAGTAGTGGGAAGCCGGGTGGTGGCGCACTATACACATTTCAATGCACAAGGACACAGGTTCAAGACCTCAGTCCCCACCTGCAGGGGGAAATCTTGATGAGTGGTGAAGCATGGCTGCAGGTGTCTCTCTGCCTCTCTTCCTTCCCTCTTGATTTATGACTACCTCTATCTAATAAATAAAGATACTACAAAAATTAAAAAAAGATTTCTCAACAAGATAGCAGTGTATATTAGAAAGCTGAACAAGTTTCAGACAGAAGTAACAAGTATTTTGTAGCTGTAATACATGAAAATACTAAGTAGCTGAAAGTTTGAGAAATGTAACTAGAATCAAGAAACTTAAATGCTGAAATAAATATTTACCCATCACTAAGAAATTCTTATACATATAAAGTGGGTTAATTGCTACTGGCCACAGTAAGTTTAATTATGCCATTGCTGTTGGATTCAGTAAACAAAAAAATACCTAAATGACTAAGCTTTTCCTTTGTGTCAGTGATAAACTTTTCTAAGAGTTCAATTGATAGCTGAGGAAAGATGACAAATAGCATTTATTAGTTTTGATGTCACTTTGCTCATAGATTCCTTCCTGTATGTAGGAAGCAAAGCTGTTGATGTATCACTTATATTCACCATTGGGCTCAAGTTTACTTTTAATATATTTCTGTTAAAGATTCATGGGTTAGCTGAAAAATATTAAATGAGGAAAGGGAGATGTTTTTAAGAACGTTGATCATTTCTGACAGGTGCCTGCAGGGAGTGGAAGGAAAACTCTTCTGAAGTCTTGTTATTATTTCTGGCTCTAAAGTGTTCATTTCACCATTTGAGTGTTAGTTTATTTATTCATTTGATTGCTCTCAGGGTTACTGCTGGGGCTCAGCGCCTACATGATAAATCTGACACTCCCCATGGCCACTTTTTCTCCCCTTTCAGTTTTTCTTTTTACAGAGACAGAGAAAAATTGAAAGGGCAGGGGAGACTAAAAATAAAAAGAGAGAGAGAGAGAAATAGAAGACACCTGCAACACTGTTTCACTACTTATGAACCCCGCCCCCCCCACAGGTGGCAACCTAGAGTTTGAATGTGGGACCTTCCACATGGCAATATATGAACTCTACTGGATTCACCATGGCTACAGTACTTTCCACACCAAGCAGCCCCTCAACAGTTTGTGTAGACACTGCTTTTGACTATCCTTAGAGTTCATGCCTCAGCAATGAGATGGAAAGCTATACTCTACAGAGATTACACTGACTGAAAAAAAGGGTGTTAATTTACACTCCTATTAACTTATAGTTTCACAAATTACTACTCAATTTGTAAGAGAGGGGAAAAATGCATAGAATATCTCAAACTTCTTGTTGCATAGACCAAGCTCTGAGCATATGTTCCTTCAATCTAAGCACTTAAGACTTCAAATTAGTAATCGGATTGAATTTTAACAGTGGGCTCAAATTGTTAATACATTTCTAATAATGACTTGTTCTTTAAAATATTAAATCTCCTAAAAGCTTAGACCAGAGAAAACAAAAGTGACTGGTGGGTTCCTGAGGTGGGGCTATGGAGCAGCAGAAAATCTATAAAGAAAAGAGGAAGCTAAATGAGAAGATAGATAAAATAGAACTATTGGGCATTTTGAGTCATTCATCCCAAGGAACTGTAATATACATTCTACTTAAAATATACATTCTGCTTAAGTCTACATGGGTCATTCTCAAGGATAGATCATGTGTTAGGTCACAAAGACCTATTTTACTTCTCTCTTTTTTTTTTGATAGCACGTGTTTTCATTTTCACTGAACTCTCGAAACATTTGATTTCTTCCTTTATTTCCTCTTTGATGCAGTAGCTGTTAAGGAGTGTATTGTTGAGCTTACACATTTTTAGACTATTACTAATCTTTTGTTGATTGTTAAGTGTGGTCTGAGAAGATGTTTGAGATGATTTCAACGCTCTTGGATTTGCTGATGCTGTCTTTGTGGTCTAACATATGGTATATCCTTGAGAATGACCCATGTGGACTTGAGTAATATGTGTAGTCCAGTTTCTTCAGATGAATGACTCTGAAAATGTCCAGTAGTTCTAGTTTATCTATCTCATTTAGCTCCCTCATGTCTTTACTGATTTTCTGCCTAGATGATCTGTCCAGTTGAGAGAGTGGGGTGTTGAAGTCCCCTACTATGACTGTGTTGCTGTTAACATATTACTGTAGCTCTTTCTGTAGATGTTTGATATATTTAGATGGCTTCTCAGTGGGTGCATAGATGTTAATAATTGTTAAGTCCTCTTGATTGACTGATCCACTGAGCATTAAATAGTGTCCATTCCTATCTTTTCTAATTTTATTTATTTTAAAATCTATTGTGTCAGATATGAGAATAGCTGTTCCTGCCCTTTTTTTGTGGGCCATTGGCTTGTATGATAGTTTTCTATCCTTTCACCTACCATATATTTCAGGTCCCTCCATTACTCCAAAGCTCACCTTATCAGACAAAGTAAGGACTACAAAAGCTGAATAAGGGCAAGAGACTGGCATACTTTGATGATGACTCTTTAGTCACTATAAGGCCACCCCATCACCTGGGGCCCTAGTCAGGGAGTCCTGGGATGTCCACTCAGACATGATGGGCTTAGAGCTCTAACAGATCCCTCTCACAACCGTTACTGGTCATCTCCATCAGGAACAAAATAATGGATCCCTCTGTGGGCCTCTACCAGACCTGGTCCTCAATGTGAATCAACAGTGGTAGGGAATGTTCCATTCTCTGAAGAGAGGTTAGATAGCATACTCTGCCTATCACCTGAGGATGATGGTTCCTAAAATTGGAGCAGTTTGGAATGTTCTTAGCTATGACCACAGAATGTGAGCTCAGACATACTTGGATGCAGAGGTTACAAAGCCTCCTGTGCTGAATATGGGCACATATTTGGTAGCTACTCTCTTCCCTGATCTAGCTTTCTGGTCCTTTTTCCAACTGTGACACCCCCCCGCCACCAAGACACTAGCTTAGGTCACCTGCAAATTAGATGTCAGATGCAGGCAAAAACTAGTTGGGTCATGGACCTCTTGGAATATAACTAAAATAGACCTAATAGCTTTTTCCAAAATAGAGACCCCAAATCTCCATCCACAATATTCTTGCCTTTAGGTTCATGATTAGTCAACAATTTGCTCTGCTTTCTACCTTAACTCTTTTTCAGCCACCAGGTTCCAGCTACTACCAAGATGCCAGCCTGACTTCCTAGGGCAGATGTGTACACCTATGTTCATAGCAGCACAATCCATAACAGCTAAAACCTGGAAGCAACCCAGGTGCCTAAAAACAGATGAATGGCTGAGAAAGCTGTGGTAGATATACACAATGGAATATTATGCAGCTATTAAGACCAATGAACCCACCTTCTCTGACCCATCTTGGATGGAGCTAGAAGAAATTATGTTAAGTGAGCTAAGTCAGAAAGATAAAGATGAGTATGGGATGATCCCACTCACAAACAGAAGTTGAGAAAGAAGAACAGAAAGGGAAACTCAAAGCAGGATCTCACTAAATTTGTAGTAGGGCACCAAAGTAAAAACTCTGGGTGGAATGTGAGGGTGGATGTTCAACTTCATGGGGATTGGTGGTGAGGATGGGATGGGACACAGTCTTTTGATGGTGGGAATAGTGTTTATGTACACTCCTATTAATTTGTGGGCATATAAATCACTAAGTAACATGAGAGGGGAAAACTGAATGTCTCAAACTTTTTAAAGCACAGACTGAGTCTTTTTTTTTTAATCATTTTGTTTATTTATTTATTCCCTTTTGTTGCCCTTGTTGTAGTTATTATTGTTGTCATTGTTGTTGGATAAGACAGAGAGAAATGGAAAAAGGAGGGGAAGACCGATAGGGGGAGAGAAAGATAGACACCTGCAGACCTGCTTCACCGCTTGTGAAGCAACTCCCCTGCAGGTGGGGAGCCAGGGGCTCGAACCAGGATCCTTAAGCAGGTCCTTGTAATTTGAGCCACCTGTGCTTAACCCACTGCACCACTGCCTGACTTCCCAGACTGAGTCTTTTTAATACATAGGCTGAATCTTTGGTATGTTGACTCTCTCAAAAGCCTAGAGCAGGGAGAACAGAAGCAACTGGTGGCACAGCTATATACAAATAATGTCAAAGGACATAAATTATGGTTATGTTGTGTATGATGCAGCAAATCCTAACAAAGGGATATTTCAAAATTAACCCAATTGCCAAACAATGTGATTATAGCAATAACTATCTATTGTCTTCTTAAACCCTAAAACAGCAGGAACCTCCCACTTCCACTATAGAGCCTATATTTCCCCAGTCCTGGTGCCTCTGGGGTGGGGCTCACTTTCCTGCACACTTCTCTCAAGTCATACCAGATGATATTGCATCCACTGATCCAAACCTAATCAATGCAACGAGTACCACCTCAGTATGCTTCACTTCAGACTGTGTCCAGGGATATCAGGCATGGAATGCCAACCATTCACCCTCATTACTTGGGTAAAACCTTTCCCTTCATGGTATTCTCTAATTCCATTCCATGAGGTTCATTTCCTAACAAAATCCCAAAACCTAGATATACACCAGATCCCATAAGATAGAGCATATCTTACATGTTCACATGTATCCATAAATTAGGGCAAAACATACACCTGAAAGCAAAAATACACAGTAGTCTGTAGTGAGTCAGTATGAAGTTCATAATGAAATAGTGTCTACTGAGACTTAGATACCCTCCTCACCTACTTCGTATTATAGTTCTCTCACTCACTCCAAAACTAACCTTATCAAAGCAAGGACTGCAAAAGCTGAATAAGGGCAAGAGACTGGCATACTTTAATGATGACTCTCTAGTCACTATCAGGCCACCCCATCAGTTGGGGCCCTAGCTGGGGAGTCCTGAGATTTCCAAACAGACATGATGGGCCTTGACCTTGAATAAATCCCTCTCTCCATTGTTACCGGTCATTTTTATCAGGAACAACAAAATAGACCCCTTTGTGGGCCCCCATAGGACCTTGCCCTAAACCTGGATCAACAATGGTAGAGAATGTTCCATCCTCTGAAGGGAGGATGGACAACATACTCTATGCTATACCTGAGGAAGATGGGTCCTGATATTGGGGAAGCTTGGAATGTTCCTACTTATGACCACAGAATGTGAGCTCAGATTTACAGGGATGCAGAGGTCACATAGGCTCCTAAGCTAATTATGGGCCCCAGATCACATTGAATCGATGGGGTTTACAGTCAACAATATTTATACCCCTTTCCCATATTAGGGAGCTACTCTCTTCCCTGATCCAGCTTTCTGGTCCTTTTTCTAGCCATTACATCGTCTCACCAGACAATAACTTGGATCCACTGGCATGTCAGATTCTAGGCACAGGGGCAAAAAGAAAAAGGAAAAAAAAAAAAAACTAGTATAGCCACAGGCCCTTTGGAATTTAACTAAAATATGCCTACTTGCTATCTACAAAATGGAGGACCCCCCCAACTCTTCATCTGCATTATTCCAGCCCTTAGGTCCATGATTGGTCAACAATTTGTTTGGCTTTGTATGTTGTGAACCACCAGGTTCCAGATGCTAGCATGATGCCGACCAGACTTCCCTGGACAGACAACCCCACCAATGTGTCCTGGAGCTCTGCTTCTCCAGAGCCCTTCCCCACTAGGGAAAGAGAGACAGGCTGGGAGTATGGATCGACCTGTCAATGTCCATGTTCAGCGGGGAAGCAATTACAGAAGCCGGACCTTCCACCTTCTGCATCCCACAATGACCTTGGGTCCATACTCCCAGAGGGTTAAAGAATAGGAAAGTTATCAGGGAAGGGGATACAGAGTTCTGGTGGTAGGAATTATGTGAAGCTGTACTCCTCTATCCAATGGTTTAGTCAATGTTTCCTTTTTATAAATAAAAATTTTAAAAAATTTTAAAAAGAAATCTGAGAACCACGCCCCCCCCCAAAAAAATAAAAGCCACAAAGAAAGTGTAGAGCTTGGGCTCATATAAAAGAAAGGTATACACATCAAGTTTTCTCCCACTAAAATGTAGTATTTGAAATCTTGAGATATTTGGGTTTCAGTGAAAAATGCATTAACTGATTCAAATCTCGAGTTCCAAACTTCTCTTTAGCACCTCAGGAAATTGAATTCTCTGTAGTTTTAAACTTGTCTTTGAAACCTTTATTAGACTCCTATGGTCAGTTTAATAAGTCCAAGATAAGAAGCTTACAGAATAAGTTATTTTATAACACTTATTGTGCCTCAAATTCATTGTCTATATTACCTTGAAGACTTTTTTTATAGCTAACTAGATCATATAAACTTTTTCTAAATACATTTTCAAAAACAACGAAAATTTTGCATGGATGATGTGGTTAAAGTGTTTTCTTCATACTATAATAGCACTGATTGCTTAAAGTAAAATAGCACTTCATTGAAAAATAAATATATGCAAGGACCGGTGTAAGGATCCTGGTTCGAGTCCCCAGCTCCTCACCTGCAGGGGAGTTGCTTCACAAGCAGTGAAGCAGGTCTGCCGGTGTCAATCTTTCTCTCTCCCTCTCTGTCTTACCCTCCTCTCTCCATTTCTCTCTGTCCTATCCAACAATGACGACAATAATAACTACAACAATAAAACAACAAGGGCAACAAAAGAGAATAAATAAATATATTAAAAAAAGAAAAATAAACATATATGTTCAAAATAAAGTAGTTGGAATCTACTATTCCCATTTTGGAAAAAAATTATTCAGGAATACATTGGTGTTTAATGATTTTATAAGAAAATAGAATCATGAACAGTTTCTTTAATTTTTGGTATGATACATATAAGATATATAAAATATTGTTAACATTTACTCTCTATACTAAGATCATTGGGTAAATAGACAAAAATTATTTTGAAATAAGTGCTTAGTGATTTCTGTACCAAAAGTGATTAAAATGATTAAAGATGTAAGAAAGTGATTGACAATCAACTTCGTTTCTAATATGTCCTACTTTTATTGTCACTAATAGTCTCTTTCATTTATAATTTTGGGAGAAAAGAGGGATTATATAGTGTCAATATGATGTAGTTTATATTTATAGTTATCATTCTTATAGTTTAAATATTTTTAAAATATTTATGAAATTATGTAGAGAAAAGTTTACTCTGCAGTATCAGTGATGGGCTTGGGTCTCAGTTTATAAAGCAAAATATTTCAATACTTATTTAAAAAGCAAGTTTAGTAGTTTTGCAATTAGAGAAAACATCACACCTTACTACTTGCATGTTTTGAGTACACTGTTGTTAAACACACTGGCGGTAAAAATCAAATTGGGAAATTGTGACGCTGAG
Organism: Erinaceus europaeus; assembly: GCF_950295315.1. NCBI lineage: Eukaryota > Metazoa > Chordata > Mammalia > Eulipotyphla > Erinaceidae > Erinaceus > Erinaceus europaeus. The sequence continues at coordinate 45,847,603 of NC_080180.1, read as the reverse complement.
GTCGAGCATGGTGTGGACCACCTGCGAGTGCCTGGAAGTACAGTAGCCCCATCAGTCTCCCCCACCCAAGGGAGATGGGAACCTGACTAACAGGTTTCAGTCCCACTGTCAGTCTCTCTTGCCTACACAAAGAACCACCTCCCCACTCTGTGCTAGTGGTTTCACTTCCTCATTCCCCAAACTAGCTAGACCACTTACCCAGGGGTTACTGGAAAGACCCTCACCACTTCTCTATCCCCTGCTGTCTTGACCATATAAGGTATGAATAAGCTGCTTCCCCCTATCCAAGGCTCTGCTGCACAATAAATGCACTATTCCCTGCAATGGTGTCCTGAGTGATCTCTGATTCTGTCTCTTGCCGCGGTCTCCCAGAGAAAGATCTCAGAGTACTCATTCCTGCTGCCTTGGGTCTGACTCTCGCCAGCACCGGTCTCTGGTGGCTAACAGAACAGTCACACTGGGAGATCCAGACCCCCCGAAAAAGAAAACATTCCAGCAATAAAATAGCTCCTTTTCTGAAATGTTATCTAGATTTAGGTGACTAATGCAAAATTATAGAATTAAAATAGCATATTATAGAAAATTTGAAGTTGTATGCTTAGAAACCATTCAGCAAATAATTCTTCTATGCAAACAAAAAGCATCAGAGACCACTAACAGCTTTTATTGCATACTCACTTAAGATGAATTTTTTTTAAATTTTTTATTTAAGAAAGGATTAGTGAACAAAAACATAAGGTAGGAGGGGTACAACTCCACACAATTCCCACCACCCAATCCCCATAACCCACCCCCTCCCATGGTAGCTTTCCCATTCTCTAGCCCTCTGGGAGCATGGACCCAGGGTCGTTGAGGGTTGCAGAAGGTAGAAGGTCTGGCTTCTGTAATTGCTTCCCCGCTGAACATGGGCGTTGACTGGTCGGTCCATACTCCCAGTCTGCCTCTCTCTTTCCCTAGTAAGGTGTGTCTCTGGGGAAGCTGAGCTCCAGGACACATTGGTGGGGTCTTCAATCCAGGGGAGCCTAGCCAGCATCCTGGTGGCATCTGGAACCTGGTGATTGAAAAGAGAGTTAACATATGAAGCCAAACAATTTGTTGAGCAATCATGGATCCCAACCTTGGTATAGTGGAGAGGAAGTGTTAGGGAGGTACTCACTGCAAACTCTAGTGTAATCCTGCTTTCAGGTATATATTTTGCAGTAGTTTATGGATACGTGTGCACATAAGCTCTCTCTCACAGAAACTGGTGTATATCTAGATTATGGGACTTTGTTAGAAAGTGAACTACCTGAGATGAAATTAGAGTGTACTATAAAAGGAAAGGTCTCACCCGAGTAATGAAGTTGAAGGGTTGTCATTCCACACGTGAAGTCTCTGGATACAGTCTGAGGTGAAGCATGTTGAGGTGGCAATCGTTGCTTTGGTTAGGTTGTGATCGGCGGATGCAATATTATTTGGTTTGGATTGGGAGATGCATACGGGAAAGTGGGCCCTATCCAAGGGTTCCAGGACTGGGGGAAGTAGGAGCTCTATAGTGAAGATGTGAGGTTCCTGCTGTCTTAGGGTTCAAAAAGATAATCGATAGTTAATATTATCATCACATTATTTGTTAATTGGGTTAACCTTGAAAAGTCCCTTTGTTATGGTTTGCTGTACAGTACCCAGTATCTTGTATATAGCTGTGCTATTGGATGCTTCAAATCTACTTGGTCTAGGCTTTTGAGAGAGTCCGCATATCAAATACATAGCCTATATATTAAAAAGATTCAGTTTGTCTTTTGAGAAACTTTGAGACATACAATTGATTTCCCCCTCTCATATTAATTAACTACTGATTTATATGTCTACATTTTGCTAGGAGTGTACATAAACACCATTCCCACCACCAAAGGACTGTGACCCATCCCTCCCGCCCACTCCCACCCTCCACTGGCTCAGGAAGCTACATGTCTACCCCTCACCACTGGGTTTTTACTTTGGTGTCCTACTTACAATTTGATCAGGTCCTGCTTTTAGTTTCCCTTTCAGATCTTCTTAGTCAGCTTCTGTTGATGAGTGGGATCATCCCATACTCATCTTTATCTTTCTGGCTTAGTTCACTTAACATAATTCCTTCTAGCTCTGTCCAAGATGGGTCAGAGAAGGTGGGTTCATTGTTCTTGATAGCTGCATAGTATTCCATTGTGTATATATACCACAGCTTTCTCAGCCACTCATCTGTTGTTGGGCACCTGGGTTGCTTCCAGGTTTTAGCTATTATGAATTGTGCTGCTATGAACATAGGAGTACACACCTCTTTTTGGTTGGGTGTTATGGAGTCCTTGGGGTATAACCCCAGGAGAGGAATTACTGGGTCATATGGAAGGTCCATGTCTAGCCTTCTGAGAGTTTTCCAGACTGCTCTCCACAGAGGCTGTACCAATTTACATTCCCACCAGCAATGTAAAAGGGTTCCTCTGTCCCCACATCCTCTCCAGCATTTGTTGCTGCTGTCCTTTTTGATGTATGCCATTCTTACAGGAGTGAGGTGGTATCTTAGTGTTGTCTTAATTTGCATTTCTCTGACAATCAGTGACCTAGAGCAGTTTTTCATATGTTTGTTAGCCTTTTGGATCTCCTCTGTGGTGAATGTTTTGTTCATTTCCTCTGCCCATTTTTGGATGGGGTCATTTGCTTTTTTGCGGCTAAGTTTGCTGAGCTCTTTATATATTTTGGTGATTAGTTTCTTGTCTGATGTCTGGCATGTGAAGATCTTCTCCCATTCTGTGAGGGGTCTCTCTGTTTGTTTAATAGTTTCTTTGGATGTGCAGAAGCTTTTCAATTTGATGTAGTCCCATTGGTTTGTTTCTGCTTTAGTCTTCCTTGCAATTGGGTTTGATTCATCAAAGATGTCCTTGAGGTGTATGTGGGAAAGTGTTTTACCAATGTTTTCCTCTAAGTATTTGATTGTTTCTGGTTTGACATCTAGGTCTTTGATCCATTTGGAGTTGATTTTTGTTTCTGGTGAGATAAAGTGATTCAATTTCATTCTTCTGCATGTTTCAACCCAGTTTTCCCAGCACCATTTATTGAAGAGAGCCTCCTTTTTCCATTTAATCCTTTGGGCCCCCTTATCAAAGATTAGATGCCCATAGGTGTTGGGAACTTAAGATGAATTTTAGACTAAGCATTTCAACAGAAAATATTTGGAGGAGGCAAAATCTTGATCAAATTGTTCAGTCTCCCAAATGCAACCCAGGAGATTGGCCTCTTTTCAAGTATATAACCTTTTAAAATACTCAATGAATTGGAGCATCTCAAATCTAAAGAGGCTTGGAAGGAAACAAGTGAAGTCAGTTCCTTCATGGAAGATGTGCTTAAAATAACCCTTTCTTAGAGTAACACAGTAGATAATTGATACCTTTTAATTCTAACTTCACTTTCTTTTTCTTTCTTTGAAAATCCTATATATCTCAGACTTGTAAATTAAGTCTTGAGTTGTGAATATTGCCTTTCATTTTTTTAGTGATTTAATAATGATCCACAAGACTATGGGATAAGAGAGGCACAATTCCACACAATTCCCACACCAGAGTTCTATATCCCATCCCCTCCATTAGAAGTTTCCCTATTCTTTATCCCTGTGAGAGTACAGACCATACTTACCTGGCAGGGGAGATGTTGTGATCACGAAGGTGATTTTCCCTGGGCGAGGCTTATCTACCGCACTCCAAATGTGCTGATCCTTGCGATTTCCCCAAATGTGGGAAACTTGACTGAATAATTTGTGGTGGTGGTGGGGGACTGTATTCGCGCTCTCCCCTGGTAAAAAGTAAATAAACAAACAAATAAATAAAAGGAATATGGACCAAAGATAAAGATCTTTGGGGTGTAAATAGCTGGAGGTCTAGCTCCTGTAATTGCTTCTCTACTGGACATGGACTTTGACAGGTCGATCTATACCCCTAGCATGTTTCTATCTTTCCCTACTGGGGTAGGGCTCTTGGGAAGTGGGGTTCCAGGACATATTGGTGAGGTCATTTTCCCAAAATAGTCAGGTTGGCGTCATGGTAGCATCTACAACTTAATGGCCGAGTATTTGGATCTGGAGGGTTGACATCCCAGGCCTGATATCTCTGAACACAATCTGAAGTGAAATATGCCTTAGTGGCACTGGTTACATTGATTTGGTTGAGATCAGGAGAGCTTTAGTATCTGTTTATTTTTTTTGTGCTTTTGTTTCATTTAAAGTAGAACATTGCTCCACTCTGGTTTATGGTGATGCTAGGAATTGGACCTTGGACCTCAGAATTTCAGGTAAAATAAAAGTCTTTTGCATGATCACTGTGGTATCTCCTCAGCTGTACAAATTTTTAAATCTCTAAAGTATCAGTTGTAAAATATGATTAACAATTATGAGGTTCAGTTTTGATCACTAATCAAATCTCCACAGCCTTAGAAAATGCACATTATTTAATGAAGACCATGCATTCATTACATGTACCCTGTTATGCTGACAGCACATTCAACTCTAGGTATATTTATTTATTCTAGCAACTTCTTTCCTTTCTATACAGAAAACATTTCACACAAGTGAAATTTCTTACATGTTTCCTGATAGAATCAACAATACCAAATGTATGAAAAGTATAAAAGGGATTTCAGCTTTTCCTTACAATATAAAATGCTGGGACAAGCTTCTCTTTTAACACAACAAAAGGCAAAGGAATATACAATCTATAGTCATAAACTTTCTTTTTTTATATAAATTTAATTTTTATTTAAGAAAGGATAAATTAACAAAACCATAGGGTAGAAGGGGTACAACTCCACACATTTCCCACCACCCAATCTCCATATCCCACCCCCTCCCCTGATAGCTTTCCCATTCTCTATCCCTCTGGGAGCATGGACCCAGGGTCGTTGTGGGTTGCAGAAGGTGGAAGGTCTGGCTTCTGTAATTGCTTCCCCACTGAACATGGGCATTGACTGGTCGGTCCATACTCCCAGTCTGCCTCTCTCTTTCCCTAGTAGGGTGGGTCTCTGGGGAAGCTGAGCTCCAGGACACATTGGTGGGGTCTTCAGTCCAGGGAGGCCTGGCCAGCATCCTGATGACATCTGGAACCTGCTGGCTGAAAAGAGAGTTAACATACAAAGCCAAACAAATTGTTGATAATCATGGACCCAAAAGTTGGAACAGTGGAGAGGAAGTGTTGGGGGGGGGTACTCACTGCAAATTCTAGTGTACTTCTGCTTTCAGGTATATATTTTGCAGTAGTTTATAGATACGTGTGAAGATATGCTCTCTCTCACAGAACCTGGTCTATATCTAGGTTATGGGACTTTGTTAGAAAGTGATCCACCTGGGATGGAATTAGAGAAAGCTATGAAAGGAAAGGTCTCACCTGAGTAATGAAGCTGGAGGGTTGTTATTCCACACCTCCAGTCTCTGGACACAGTCTGAGCTGAAGCATGTTGAGGTGGCATTCGTTGCGTTGATTAGGTTGCGATCGGCTGATGCAGTATTATTTGATATGCATTGGGAGAGGCATGCAGGAAAGTGGGCCCTATCCGAAGGTTCCAGGACTGGGAGAAATATAGGCTTTATAGTGGAAATGTGAGGTTCCTGCTGTCTTAGGGTTCAAAAACAATGGATAGTTAATGTTATCATCACATTAATTGGTAATTGGGTTAACTTTGAAAAGTCCTTTTGTTAGAGTTTTCTGTATAGTACCTAGTATCTTGTAAACTTTCTTAAGCATAAAAACGCTGAGGTCACAAGGGAGCTGGTAACTGTACAGATATGGGGAGATTGCGACCTTAAAGTGAAATGGTTATACAGGTATCAAGATACCTGGAGAAAAACATTAAAGAAAAGTGTGGATGCCTATTAGATTAAATTTTGGAAAATGTAATTTTAGTTAACAAGCATAGGACATTTTAAAAAATAGAGACTTAAAGTAATTAGAGTAAAAAAGGTTTAGAACCAGAGCTTCACTGAACATAAGCAGAGCAACAACAAAACACCTACCTAGAACTACTTCTGGCTGAAAAAGAACTGAATAGGCAGTTTTCTAAAGAAGAGAAACATATGGCCCACAGACAAATGAAGAAACCCTCCACTTATCATTAGACACATGACAAAGCTACGTTGAGATTCCATCTCACTCCTGTGAGAATACATCAACAAATAGGAAACTACAGGTGTTGGCAAGAAAAACGGACTCTTCTACACTGCTGGTGGGAATGTAAACTAGTGCAGCCCCTTTGAAAGATGCTATGAAGAGTCCCTAAACAAATAAACATAGAATTACCTTATGATCCGGCAATATTACCCTTGGGCATTTACCCAAAAGACATGTAAGCACTTAATCAAAGGGGCATGTATACGCCCATATGCATAACATATTCAAAGTGGCCAAAGACTGGACGCAGCCTAAATACCCATCATCAGATGACTGATTCAAGACCCTATGGGATATATATATATTCCACGAAATACTACTCTGCAATAAAAAATATGACATTGTGTCATTATGGATAAAATGAATGGAATTGGAAGTTATTATGCTTAGCAAAAGAAGTAAAGAGATGAAAGACAACTAACAGATTATTTCACTCGTATATGTCATCTAAAGAAATGATACACATGAACTTCCCAACAAGCAAACTAAAACAAAACAAAAATAGAAGCAAGCCAACTGTTTCTAAGGTTTATGAGAACTCTATGGTGTTATCTAGGGTGAGGACACAGAACGTTAGTAGTGGGTGCACTGTGGAGCTTTACCCTGTATTATTCCAATCCTATGGCCCACTGTAGGTACAAATGAAAAAAAAGAATAATAAAAAAGCTTGAGTACTTTCTATTATATGAATATTTAAATTTTAATTATTAAAATACTTCCAAATTTACATTAGTGAATAGGAGTCATAAAATTTGAACACACTAAAGGCTTCCTTAGCACACTAAATTTTGAATGGAAAAATAATAACTTGGACTAGAATATAATTATCCTGAAGTATTTAAACTCTAATTTTCCCAGTATTAAGTTAGATGCTATTTCAGTGCAGTTGGGATCTGTTACAAGTGAATAAGCAAGTTTTGCTATTGTAATTGAAAATAAAGATGACTTTGCACATGAGGGAGAAATTGGGATAGCAGTAAAGGTAATTAGGTTTCTGTTGTTCCCATTACAGACATGTGGCCATTTATAGCTCACTTTCTGCCTAAGTGGTATGTTAACCTGCAACATCTTCTGCTATTGTCTTCTATCTCCTTAAAATAATTAAATTAAATTATTGGATATTATTAATATTTTGACATACTATATTTCTGTGAAATTTTTATGTAATTTCTCTCCACTTGCTACTCAAAGATTTCATATGCTTTAGTTTGAAGGAATTTTTGCTGTGTCAGATTAATGGAGATGTTTAGCACTTTAGCTGCTCAGGTCCCAGGGTGCCTGCAAAACCATAAGCATTGCATTTTTTGTTCTGTCTACACTCAAGCTGGCCTGCATTTACACCCCACCATAAAATCCTACTGACTTTGTCTCTATGTTCCAGATACTATTTCAATTGCATTGACACAAAGCCGAGCTCAAGGTATGACTTTCCTGGGCAGACGACCTCAACAATGTACCCTGGAAACCCCACCTCTCCAGAGCCCTACCCCACTAGGGAAAGTTAGAAACAGGCTGGAGGTATGGATCGATCTGCCAATGCCAATGTCAAGTGGAAAAGCAATTACAGAAGCCAGACCTTCCACTTTCTGAACCCCATACTGATCCTGTGTCCATATTCCCAGAAGGATAAAGAATAGGAAAACTTTCAATAGAGAGGATGAGAAAGGGGACTCTGGTGGTGGGAACTATGTGGAATTGTACCCCTCTTATCCTATGGTCTTGTTGATATTTTAATTTTATAAATAAAAGTATAGACAAAGAGATATGTAAATAAAACATTTTATGATAGATTGAACATGGCCAAATCCTTCCTATAGTCTATCTCATCATAACCTGTAATCTTCTTGTATATTTTGCAAACTTTTTCATTGTTTTTTTTTTTTTTTTTGGTGTAGAAGATCAAAAAGTATCTTAAAAGTAGCAACATTTTTCTTTATAAAAATGAGGAGATATGATAAAAGCATGCTCTTCATGGCCAACATCAAAGTAAGCATAAAAATAAATGCTTTTGCAATTTAGAATCCACAGACTTATGCATTTAGGGATCTGTGCTATTCTTTGCTTCTTTGAAATCTGTAACCATTTGTAATGCTTGCATTTTTAAACTTCTTTTTAAAAATTATTTATTTATTCCCTTTTGTTGCCCTTATTGTTTTATTGTTATAGTTATTATTGATGTCATCATTGTTAGGACAGAGAGAAATGGAGAGAGGAGGGGAAGGCAGAGTGGGGGAGAGAAAGATAGGCACCTGCAAACCTGCTTCACTGCTTGTGAAGTGAATCCCCTGCAGGTGGGGAGCTGGGGGCTAGAACCGGGATCCTTACTCTGGTTCTTGCACTTTGTGCCACCTGCGCTTAACCAGCTGCGCTACCACCCGACTCCCCCTTTTTAAACTTCTATACTAAGAACATTTTTTTTGCTGGGTTTCCCCATGAAACAATTTCCAAGATATCAAGATAATCATTTGTTCTTACTTTGATTCTTGCTCAGGATCTCACTCAGCTGGGCACAGTCCCATGCTCTTCTCCAAAACTAAAATGTTGATGTATTTTGTCAAGAGGATGCTATTTATACATTGATCAAGAAAATTATGATTTTGGTGCTTAATTGAACTGGGATATTTGAAAAATTAGGAGGGATACTTTTTTTTTGCCTCCAGAATTATTGTTGGGGCTCAGTGCCTGCACTATGAATCCACTGCTTCTGGTGGCCATCTTTCTTTCATTGTTGTTATTGTTACTGTTATTGTTGTTTTTGCATAAGACAGAGGGAAACTGAGAGAGAAGGGGAAGATAGAGAGGCAGAGAGAAAGATAGACACCTGCAGACCTGCTTCACTGCTTGCAAAACTATCCCCCTGCAGGTGGGGAGCTGGAGGCTCCAACAGGCATCCTTGCTCCTCCCCTTGCACTTTGCACCTTGTGCACTTAACCTGGTGTGCTACAACCCAGCCTGGGGAAACGTAGTATCTGTATCACACTTCACACAGAGAACAAATTTAGACCTTCACAAATGCCCACACTCTTTACTTGGATTTTAAAGTATCAAGTGAAAGGCCAAACTCTTTCCATATCATTTATTCTCTTCTTCCTTTCCCTTTGGCCACCTTAAATATTCAGCCATAAGTCAGTGTAACTAAACATTATTTGTCCCTTTTCTCTACGTTCACAAAATATGTTCATCCAAGTTTGTTACTGGAAACCAAGCTTTCTGGAACCCTGGAATCTTGGAGTATATATGTGCACACAGTGATATACATATGATGAAGGCAGTAGTGATTGGGAGCTTTTCTACTTAATCTGAAGCTAATAGAAAAAACTATCCTGTTATATATTGATGAGGGAAAAATGCATGGGTGGTATGACCATTCACTTGAAGAAAAGAGTATTTTTTCTTTTTGCCTCCAGGGTTATCTCTGGGGCTTGGTACCAAGTACTACGAATCCACTCCTCCTGGATGCCATTTTCCCTATTTTATTAGATAGGACAGAGAAAAATTGAGAGAGGAAGGGAAGATAGAAAGGGAGAGAGAAAGACAGACACCTGCAGATCTATTTCACCACTTGTGAAGTGTCTGTTCTCCCTGCAGGTGGGGAGTCTGGGACTCTAACCCAGATCCCGTGCAGGTCCTCACACTTATTACTCTTTTTGCTTAACCAAGTGCACCATCGCCCAACCCCCAGAAGATGTTTTCCATGTGATATTAAAGTTTCATTTTGTATTGATTGAGACCTGAGGTAGTGTGATAGATATCAATCATAGAAATAATCTAAATCTCAATATGATCAAGAGGCAACATCTACTGCCTTGATCATGAATAAATATGTCACATATGATGCCAAACTTGATTGTTCTTTCACTGTACTAATTATCATCATGATATTCTAAGAATTCTGATACATTATAATAATGAACACTTTTCATGTTTTCCACTTATTACATTAGTTTTGGTATTAAGCAAAAAGTGTAATGCACTCACTATATCCACTGGACTCTCACACAACTTGTAGGAAAATCATGTGTCTGAGATATGGCATAGCCCATCATAAGTATCCTTAGCCATCCAAAAGTATTTTTTTAAATCCCCCTCTCAATTTCTATGGACACTCAGTGAAAACACTTGTGATTTCATTTTATCTCACTGGAGGGAAATCAACAACAGTATCCAAGCCTTTGCCTCTTTGTAGTTACTCTTATGTGGGATTTAGTCATTGCCTTTGTGGTGACCCTGATCAAGGGATTACTAAATACTGTTACTACATGAACAATGATAATCTTTTCCCTCTCAAGAAAGAAATCCTTCAGCACAGCAAGATTTACTTTCTGTCTATGGCAATAGCTGCATGAGTGCATTGTATGCGCATTAACTTGCATTCAGGCCTAAATCACAGCCCCACATGAATTCATAGAGAGGAAAGGTTACTATTTTTGGCAAACAAGGGTGCTTTGAATGTTGGTTATGAAAACCTGCCCTGTCAGGGTTAGCAGAACTAATTCTGTCAAGGCTCAGTGAAGTCTGACACGACTTCCTTCACAATAAAACAGTAAAGGTCATATGATGCACTGCAGATCATTGGGGGACACAGCAGAAGTAATTTGGACCAATTCTGTCAAACATCTAAGTAACTTAGAAGAACAGGCTTCTGAAAAAACATCTATGAAGCTTAGTAAGGAGGAGTAAGAAGAGGCTGTGTGTTAAACTAATTCTCTCCCTGAATCAGAATTGTGCTCACTTGCTTTGCAAAAGAAAGCTTTGCCACTAACTAGGAAAAAAGGTATAAAAGTCTTAACCTAGAGCTACCTTAGAAAAGTCAGGGCTGGCTGGGTATTTTCATTGTCTTAAGTCTAGAAGTTTTAGCTCTTCTCTTAAAGCCTTGGAGAATTCTGAGTAATATGTTCAATACTCCTCAGCACACTTTTTTTGAACATTATTACTTGGGTTCAGTAGATAGGTCACCTTAGCATATCAGGACTCCTGGATTTAATCTGTCACTGTCTGGGAAACCGAGTCACCAGGTAAAGCTCCACAGTTGGTGGAGAAATGCTTAAGTGTTTCCTTTGTCTGTCTTTCTCTAATTGACATAAAAAAAATTGAGAAAAGAAATCATTTTGGTTTATGGAAGTGGAATAGCTACCTTCTCTTGGGTAACTATAGTCAAGTAACTGGCATTGGAAATGAAAACCAGTTCTCCCATGTAAATATAGACATCAGAGGACTTCCAGGGCACAGCTATGGTGACCTAGTCACTGGAAGTTGGTTCTTCTCCAGAAAATAAATATTGCAACAGAATGACTCAATAAATTTTATTAGAGAACATCTGAGATTTCTGATAAATATCACTATCTTTAGGTTGGTGATTGCATGTGGACAATAGGAGCAGGAGAGCTGGAAGTAAAGGACTCAAGCAGAAGTAAGGCATCACATTGCCAGCCACCATATTTGCAATTGCTTTAAATTCACATGGCAGATTTAAAGGGTCCATATAGAACTACTCAGGAACCAAGTGGCTTAAAAATAAGGATCCCTTCTCTGTCTTCCCCTCCTCTCTCCATTTCTCTCTGTCCTATCCAACAACGAACAACATCAACAATTGCAATAATAATAACCACAACGAGGCTACAACAACAAGGGTAACAAAAAGGGGGAAAAAATGGCCTCCAGGAGAGGTGGATTCATGGTGCAGGCACCGAGCCCAGCAATAACCCTGCAGGAAAAAAAATAATAATAAAATAAGGATCTCTGGATTACTCTTTAAGTTGTAGAAGCCACAGGCTCCTGAGCAAGCTCTAGGGAATTTTTCAGAGGAACCAGGGAATGGAACACGGTAGCCTTGTGGGATACAGGAAACCTGCCAAACACTAAAGTGTCTCAGCTGACATAGAGAGACTCTGGTGACAGGGGTCAGACTTCCCTGCACATACAAAAAATTGATTTTGTGAAAAATTTGGTGGTTATAGGTAGGAAGGGAGAGAGCTTATTTGGGAGGGGGGACACAGAACTGTGGTTTTGGGTGCACTGTGGAACTATACCCCTATAATCTTATGATCTTGTAAACCAATATTATATTACCAATAAAATAAATTTGAAGTTAAAACTAAATAAATATAGACATTATTCTTATTCAGAAATGAGAATTTCAGGAACTGATTATGGACCTTGAGAGCTTGTTTGGAGGCTCTCACAGGAAGCACAGGTACTCATCTGCTGGGAATACTGTGAGAAATGAGTTGAGCATGGTGAGGCTTTTCCTACTGAAAAATGGGGAACTGAGGAAACAAATCTCCCTGTCAGACTCCCTCTTGTTAAGGTAGAGCTGGGGAGAAAATACGGGTCCCAGTTTTCGCTTCCCTGTCAGCCACTCCCTGTCTCCAGAAATCCTGCATTTTTCTGCCTCCAGGGGATCCACATTCCTTAAAACATTAAGCCATCTCCCCAGCTTCACCCTGCATTCCTTGATACAATGGCCTGCTCTTTTATTATCTTTATATCAATGTTCTTCTTTGTTTAACAAATGACTTAAGGTCTCCTACCTATTTCCCCACCCATTCTGCTCATTTGATATATTCTTTTCTTTCCCTCTAGACCCACCCTGCCTTTAGGGTATTATTAATCCTACCAGTTAAATCCCTAGCAACAGTTGCTAAGGAAGTCCCTACCTTTCCCAGCTCCTTTTACCTTTCTCCGCCCCTTTCCTAACCATGTATGGCATTGTCAAGCCACTTCCATTTATGCCTTGGCTCTTCGGGTTTCCAGCCTCCAGGAGCAGCACGTAGACAGGGAGGGAGACTCCAGACTTTGCACTTGGAGCCACGTGGCTTAACCCACTATGCTACCACCTGACTCTGGGGCATTTGGATGAATAAAGATTTGAATGGCCTCACCACCACGAGTTTGGTTCCTAGGTCATCTCTCTCTTTCTCACATCAGTAGCCTGACACTCATCTACCCTGAATCAAAGAAGTGTGTGTTTCTATTTGTGGAAGCAAGTGGTTTCAAGAGGAAAGCAAGCATCAGGGGTGGAGAGGGGGGAGGAGAATACTTCAGGCTAATAAGATGAGTGGAATCAACCCTGGCCATCAATAAGGTGACAGATGTCACTACCAGATCATCCTCATATCCAGTAGCTGATTACGAATCTCAGATAAAGATATTTCTTACCATATGTCACCTTTCTCCACAAAATAGATAAGGTTTGAAAATAACATTTTTAATTATTAAAAAATAATTTTAAAATCTCTATTTATTTATTGGCTAGAGACAGCCAGAAATCGAGAGGGAAGCAGGTGATAGAGAGGCAGAGACAACTGCAGCACTGCTTAATCACTTGCGAAGCTTTCCCCTTGCAGGTGGGGACCAGGGGCTCAAACCTGGGTCCTTGCTCATTGTAACATGTGGGCTCAACCATGTGTACCACCACCTGGTCCTTAAATAATACTGAATTATAATCTCTGTTAAAAATTTTATTGAAGAACAACATTCAGTGATCTTACACTAGTACTGCTTCTCACCTACAACTGTGATCCTCACACCTCGTGAAGTGTTTTGTTTCTCTTATATATTTTTTCATAACTGGTACAGATTTTGACTTTAAGTTTGGGGTTTATCAATAAATCTAATATTAAAAATACACAAAGGGAATTTACATTTATCATTCAATGTAATATCACCTATTTTGGCTTGAGAGAAGTAATAGTGGGGATAATGAAATATGCTGTCTGACAACTAGAAAAATATGTTTCTAAGTTGAAAAACAAGATTAGAAAAGAAAACACAAGTCGAACCTGAAATGGAATTGGAGTATTACACCAAAGTAAAAGACTCTGGGGTGGGTGGGTGGGTGGGGAGAATACAGGTCCATGAAAAATGATGAATGAAATAGTGGGGGTTGTATTGCTAAATGGGAATCTGGGGAATGTTATGCATGTAAAAAAAAAAAAGAAGTAGAAACGCAAAGCAGAAATTGACTGAGTTTGGAATATGGCACCAAAGTAAGAAAGCAGAAGTATACTAGAGTTTGCAGTGAGTACCTCCCTAATACTTCCTCTCCACTTTTCCAAGCTTTGGGTCCATGATTGCTCAACAATTTGTTTGGCTTTGTATGTTAACTCTCTTTTCAGTCACCAGGTTCCAGGTGTCATCAGGATGCCAGCCAGACTTCCCTGGATTGAAGACACCACCAATGTGTCCTGGAGCTCAGCTTCCCCAGAGACCCATCCTACTAGGGAAAGAGAGAGGCAGACTGGGAGTATGGACCGACCAGTCAACGCCCATGTTCAGCGAGGAAGCAATTACAGAAGCCAGACCTTCTACCTTCTGCAACCCTCAATGACCCTGGGTCCATGCTCCCAGAGGGATAGAGAATGGGAAAGCTATCGGGGGAGGGGGTGGGAAGTAATAAAAAAAATAAGAAAAAAAAAAAAAGAAAAATATGTTTCTTAATTTAGAGACTAAGCTCCTTGTTCAGTTCAACATTTATACAGGCTTGACCAAGGAGATAACTCAGTCTGTCAGAGCACCAACTCACATGCTTGAGGCCCCAGAAATTCCAGGTTCAGTTCCCACTGCCAGCTGATGCAGGAGCTGAAAAATGTTACAGTGTTCTCTCTCTCTCTCTCTTCTCTCTCAATATGTTTCATTCTTCATGAATAACTATCAGAAAGTAATTATTCAGAACTATAAATCATTTATAATGCCAGGTTCAGTAAACACTAGTGCCCTTCTAGTGTTGCAATGCTAAAGAATTTCCTGAACCCAGGTATTGTCTGAGAGGTTGTCACTACCTTCTGAATAAGACTTGATTTTCTGGATCCTTCTTCTCATCTTTTATCTTTGGTTCACCCAGCAGTTTGCCTACTTTTTTTTCACTAGCTTTGTGGTACATTTTGGAGCATTTCATGGTTCTTCCCATTTCAGGATACTGCTAATTCTTGGATGATATTTTAGTTTTTAGAGTTTGGTGAGCTTTGACATTCATAGCATACTTAGTTTGTTCTATATTTTAACAACTGGATGGAAAAATATCAGAGCGTTCTATTTCAGTAGTTAACCAGCATATAAAATTTGAACTGAATAAGAAACTTAATCTCTAAATTACATAAATAACATAGTCCAAAATAAATGATGTTCAGATAATATTACAAGGAATTATTCTAGTAGTCTTAGGTTTCTTTTTTAAAATATATATATAATATTTTTACATTTTTAAATTTTTTTATTATCTTTATTTATTTATTGGATAGAGACTATCAGAAATCCAGAGGGAAGGGAGGGATAGAGAGGGAGAGAGATGGAGAGACACCTGCAGCACTGCTTCACTGCTTATGAAGTCTCCTTGCAGGTGGAGACTGGGGGCTCAAATCTGGGTCCTTGCACATTGTAACATGTGTGCTCAACCAGCCATGACACCACCCAGCCCCTTTAATATATATTTTTAATTTATTTTGGATAGAGACAGAAAGAAGTTGAGAAGGGATAGAGAAAAAGAGAGTGAAACACCTGAAGCACTGCTTCACCACTTGTGAAGCTTCCCCCTTGTAGGTGGGGACCAGGGACTCGAATGCAGACCCTTGCAAAGGGCAGTGTGTACACTCAGCCAGGTGTACCACAAACCCAGCCCCTACTAGTCTTAGGTTTCTAAGATAAAGTTTACTAAGTCATTCTGTCCATGAATTCGAGGAGATAAAGTTAACTCATCCACATTTTAAACCTTGAATAGCAAATTGCAGTGGCTTTGCATAGATTTTTAATGGCAGTAATCTCCCTTACTGTAATTAATGAGTGTTTGGAAAAAAATAATTTTCATGATGATAACAAGAAATGGATGATTTGCATGATTGGATGTAAAGTGATAATGCTGGATGACATTTAGGAGTAATAAGAATAATATCCTGATAAAAACAGTTAAATAATACACAAAATGTACAGAGAGTTGTACTGGAGCTAAGGCGATCAAGGTAAGTAATTATGTACATGATATTTTATGTGTTGTGGTTAGTTGGCAATTCAGACTCTTCATTTAACTATCTCCATTTCCCAGGCACAATTCAGTCCCAAGATTTTTTTTTTCCTCACCTATAAAAATGATTGATAGTAGTAGTAGTATCTAGCCCCAGAAGATACTGGATTGCTTTTAGGACTAAATTATGTGATCCTGTGGTCCAGGAGGTGGTGCAGTGTATAAAGAGCATTGGACTCTCAAGCATGAGGTCTGGAGTTCGATCCCCACCTGCACATATACCATAGTGATGTCTGGTTCTTTCCCTCTCTCTCTCTCTCTCTCTCTCTCTCTTCCTATCCCTCTCATTTATAAATAAATACTACTAATAATAATAAATTATGTGATCCACACCATATAAACACAACTACAAAAGCCATTCAAAAACTTACCAGCCGTCTCCTATAAAGCAGAAATAACTCATTTTTCTCTCTGAAAATAATGTGAAGATCAGTGACTATAAATACCTAGATAACAGAGAATATTTATGAACAATCTCTTTTATCTGAGTATCTCAATTTTAAATAACTCTGGAGGGGGGGGCTATACATTAAAAAAACATATCTAGTACCATCTTGAAAAATTCTGACTTATGTGGGAGCACAGGTCGTTCAAGTGAATTAGTACAAGGGTAGAAAAACTTGTGCTGTAATTTATGAATCACTAGATGTTCAGTGCAGATAACTCTGATAGTTAAAAACTCAGCAAAGCAGTGAGACACCTGATAGAGTACACCCATTACCATGTACAAGGACCTGGGTTCAACTCTCTGGTCCCTCTCATCAGAAGGGTAGCTTCACAATGTAATGATATGCCTGTAGGAGTTCAAACATGTTCTTGCAGTAAATAGAAAAATCCACTTAGTTTTCTGTCAGAAGGAGAAAAGTAACCACTTTGAAATATACCACAACACTATGTTCTTCAGAAGGCCAACCCTCAGGGGGAGCTAGTCCATCAGCCTAACCTGATGGGATATAGTCAGAGCCTAACAGACCCGGGGGAAGGAAAAATACATAACTTCAGCTCACTCTAGCCATCATGACATGAGGAAGAAAAAAAACTGAGAAACACTTGTGAAGGAAGTTGGCAGTTCAGAATAACAGACTTATTGAAAGACAGACTTATTTTTGGAACTGTGAAATGGTTTTCTCTTCTTTAGTATTACATCTCAACATGACATTACCAAAAGCCCATTTTCTGAAGTTCCTTTTGTCTAGTATATCATGCCAGACTATAAAGAAAAAAAAAGTCACAAGGTATATCAAAAGGCAAGTAACAAAAATAACTCACACACAGTTGGACAATCATCAGGTCCAGATATGGCGGGGGTATTGCAATTATCAAACCAGGAATTTCAAATGACTCTGATTAGCATATTAAGGACACTGAAGGATAAAGCAGATAAAATGCAAGAATAGACAGATGATGTAATAAGGTGGCAGTCCTAAGAAAGAAACACAAAGGGGGGGGCCACTGGGTGGTAGTGTAACTGGTTGAATACATATATTACCATGTGCAAGGACCTGGGTTCAAGCTCCTAGTCCCTATTTGCAGGGAGGGAAGCTTTACAATGGTGAAGCAGTGTTGCAGGTGTCTCTCTGTCATTCTCTTTTTATTTTTTATATTTATTAGTGATTTAATATTGATTTGCAAAATTACATGTTAACAGGGGTATAATTCCTTACCATTCCCACCACCAAAGTTCTGAACCCTCAGTCCATCTATTATAAGCTACAGCAGTTTTCTTAAGGTTGTAGATATAGGTTACATATTATTTCTACAACTATCTGCCAATATTTGTATATAATTGCCCTTAAAATATCCTATCTTTGCTTTTTTTCCCTATTGGTCTGAGCTCTCAGTTCATGGCCACAGCTGGGAACATTCCAGGCTGCACTTATTTCAAGACCAGTCTCCCTTGAGTAGCAGGACAAGATAGCCCAGCCTCCCTTCAGAGCCTGGGGCAGTCTCCGCCCTTGCTCTCTTATGGTGAGGGCAACGTCCTAGGAAGGCTCACAAGAGGGCTTTTGATGAAATTCTTGATGGAAATGACCACTGATGGTAGAGAGAGGGATCCATTAGAGGCCTAAGCCCATAATATTTGTGTGGGAATCCAAGACTAAGGGTTCCCCAGAGGAGGGTTCCTGATGACGTAGTAGTGTGATATTGGCCGAAAAGGCCATTATTAAGTGAGCCTGTCTCTTGCCCTTACCCAGTTTTTGTAGTCCTCTCTCTATCTGATGAAATTAGACTTCCAGTTGTTTAAGTGTTGAGAGTCATTTGTTGTTCCCAACCAGAATTAGGTTTTTGGGACCTATCTTCTTTGGGACTTTCTGCTAGATTTCCAAGGTAATTTGGTTTAAGACTGACCTATTAGAGAATTATGATGCTTTTTTTAGGGTACTTCTACCAGGATTCCAGGATTATCAGGTCTATGTCTTATCACAGAGGGCTAAGAATCACTTTTGCTTTGAGTTTTATAATTTCCCCTGTTGTTGTGGTCCAGTGTTGGGCTGCACCGCGGAGAAGAGAGGGGAAGTCCAGAGCAAGGGGGTACACAAATCTTTATTATAGGATGGGGGGGTGGCTCAGGCCACATGGAGTCAGCCGACAATGGCCGTCCTCACTACCTGACCACGGGGCGAGAGAAGGGAGAGAGATCTGCGAGAGGGGGAGACGCCAATAGCCCAGAGAGGGGGGGTGAGGGGGCTTTTTATTTTGCGACAACCAGGGGTGACGTGTGGGGCCAGGACTGGTTGAAGTGGGCACTGCTAGGATTTCACGGGGTGTGGTAAAACCTGGGGGCGGAGACTGCATCAGAATAATTCCTCAGCAACATCTCCTCCTATTCCTTTATATCTAAATGGACACAGTAAAGAAAAATGGAATGGAGCAGGCTTAAATGTTTTTAAGGAATGCCGTGCTCAGGTGGTAAGATGTAGGACTTTCTGTGGAGGAGGGAAGGCTTAAATGGCTGCCAACCTTGTGAGATTTATGCGTCCTCCTGTGCTCAACCCCTCTTTAGAGAGAGAGACTTACCTGGAGAGACTCATCTCATAGGTTTAAGCACAGCCTACTCAACCATCTCTTCACAATATCTCTACATCTTTTCTATCTTTCTATCTAGTAATAGCATAAGATGGTTCAAAGTCTATCAAAGACTATCATGGAGCAGAAACCTTTTGGGCATAAACCTAAATGATATAACAAACCAGGAAGGGACAAGTAGCGGAGTTGTAAAAGCCAGTGTGAAGTGAAGGGAAGGATTGGTGTGTAAAGGAACGTTCCCTGCTTGGGGGGGGGGGGGAAGGGGCAAGAGTACATAATGAGGGGGAGGCGGGATAGCATGACCCACCAAACAGAGGGGCTATTTGGCATTGTATAGTCCTCAAGGCAACAGTCTGTAAAGTCTATGAATTACTCAGGATCAGTCTATAAATAACCAGCAGCATGAAGGGAAATAAGCTGCTTTAAAATTGTGTAGAATGTCTATAGGGTATGCCAGAAAGTCCGATACAAGTCTCAGCCCAAAGTAGATGGCTAGGGGAAGAGTTGGCAGGGATGAAACTCTGCATGAGGGAGGTCAGCCGCTGAAATTCTGCTTTTCTGTAGATAGCCAGCTGGAACCGCCAACACGTGACAGGCAGATCAGAAGCAGGAATGACAAGCAGGCATTAAGAAAGTTCTGTCCTTGGAGTCTGTGTATCAGGTTCTTCAGATCACGTTAAGTGACATCTAGGGTTTCAGGAGGTGTGTCACTGTAGTCGTGCCATTTAGTGGGTGATGTCTTGGTGTGCAGGGGTTCAGATGGTTTTTCCGGGTATCCTGTGAAAGAAACACAAACAATCTGCTTCTCGTGGTTAATTTGAACTTGTAACAAGTTATAGGTTTGTTATAGTTGATACCTCAATGATTATAATTGGTTTAAAATCTCTTTATGATTTTATTTAAGGGTCATCTAATGTGACTGCCTGTAGCAGTCTCTACCGCAGGATCTTGAGACCAATTTTAGCTAAAATATGTATTTTAAACAGACTCAAATTGCTTAGAGAGTTAACGCATTTTAGTGATGATGATTTTAACGTTTACAGTGCCAGATTGATGCCAGATCTGTTGTGGATTAATTTCCACAAGATAGTTTACAGGGCACCTTTGAGGGCCCTTCAAAAGTGTCCTGTATATAAAATTTATATATTTTAGTTTTGGGAATGTATAGTCACATTAAACATTTAGACTTTTACCTAAATAGTTAGTTACCTTAACAAATTAATATTTACCTTGTCTGATAATAGTGTAGCTGTAGGGTTACACTTTTGACCGTTAAGTTATTGTTACCAAACTTGAGACATACCCATAAACATTTAGTTATAACACACTGGAGGAAAAAGAACTTTTGTTATAAAAACATATTATTTTTAAAAACAAATGTATATCTGCCATTAGCCACACAGTTTAAGACTAAACACTTACATATATACCAAAACTATATATAAAAATCAAAAGAAGGAGAAAAACAAAAATTTTGGAATGTTTCTGGACGTCTCCAGAAATTTTGGCTGCGTCCAGCATTTTTATATAAAGCCTTTTAGAGTATTCTGAGCAGATGGGTCATGCAAAAAAATTGTTTTTGTCATTCAACACACTCACAAAAACAACTGGCCAGTTATAACATAAGACATTCAGGGAAAGGGTAGGAGAGAGGTCTCTGTGAGTCAGATTTTGTAGGTACTGCCATGTCGTATTATGGGTCCTGGGATGTATTCTGCATCTGGTCCCCTTGTAGTATTTCTTGTTCTTCAGGGATAACAGCGCCATCCTGCGGGTATTGTCGGACATGGCGGTCAGGAACCCAGACAGGTTTAGAGAAATTTTGAGGGAAAATGCATGCGAAACCCCTTCCCATGGTCAATAATGGGTCAGGTCCTTTCCAAATTTTATCGAGTGGGTCTCTCCATTTGACCTTAATAGATGGGAGGGTAGATGGTGTTTGCCAGTGAAGAATGATAGGAGGTAGGTCCAAGTTATTGTAAATATTAAAGAGATTTAATGTAGTTAAGGCTTTTGCTAGCTGGATATTCGGGGGGTACATTCCTCCTTTAATTCTATTTAGTTGAGCCTTAAGGGTTTGATGGGCCCTCTTGACAATGCCTTGTCCCCATGGATTATAGGGAATGCCTGTGGTATGAGTAATGTTCCAGAGGGAACAAAAATCTTTAAATTGTTTGCTGGTAAATGCCAGTCCACACACAGTCAGTTTTCAGTTGAGGTAAACCCATCACAGCAAAACAGGAAAGCATATGGCTTTTAAACTTTTTAGCGCTTTCTCCTGTCTGAGCTGTTGCCCACATAAATTTAGAAAAGGTATCAATTGAGACAAACATATATTTTTGCTTGCCAAAGTTTGGTATGTGGGTGACATCAATTTGCCAAATAGCATTAGCTTTTAAATCTCGGGGGTTAACCCCAAGGGTCTGGATAGCAGGTGTCTTTATGAGACTTGCACAAGAAAAGCATGTAGCGAGGATATGTTTTAACTGTGGTACAGGAACATCAGGAAATAGAGCTCGAAGGCCTTTAAGATTAACATGGGTTAGAGAATGAAAATTAGCAGTATCAGAGACAGAGACTGGGAAAGTTCCTGTGGAGGCAAGGCGGTCAACTGCAGCATTCCCTTAGGACAGGGAACCAGGAAGAGGGCTGTGGGAACGAAGGTGTTGAATATACAGTGGTTGGGTTCGAGAACAGAGCATAGAGGCGATTTGAATCAAGAGAGGGGAAAGTGGGTTGTCATCAATTTTCACATAAGAACGAGCAAGCCATGGGAGTAAGTTAACAGTATACACGCTGTCAGAAAAAAGGTTGAAGGATTCTGGTACAGCTTTTAATGCAAGGAAAACAGCATAAAGTTCTTTGTACTGAGGGGAATTCTCAGGAAGCTCAGTAAAGAGAGGTTTAGGAGATTGTTTGTCTGGGTAATATATAAGGGCAGCAGCTCCCTTTTTTCCGCCATCAGTAAAGATTGTAGGAGCAGAGGGAATGGGATCCCGAGAGAAAAGTTTAGGTGCTAGTAGGGGCAGAAGAGGTAAAGAAGCTATCAATTTATTAGAAGGAAAATGGTTATCTATTTGTCCTGGAAACCCCATGAAGCTTATGGCAAAGCGGGAATGATGGCATATAAGCCACTCTGTATCTGTGAGAGAAAAGGGCAGAATAATTAAATCCGCTTCTTTCCCTAAGACTTGCACAGACCTATTTCTCCCTTGGTGAACCATGAGTGCTAACACGTCTATCTCAGTGAGGAGTCTTGGAGCTCCTCCTACTGGCATGTGAAGCCACTCAAGAACCCCATGGTCTTGCCACAATGCTCCTACTACTGTGGGGGTGGAGTTGAAGATTAGAAGGTTTACCGGAGAGGAGGGGGAGAATTGAACAAGGTGCATGTCCTGGAGGGCCTGGTTAACCCTTTCCAATGCTGAGGAGGCCTCGGGAGTTAACTTATGTTTTGAAGATGGCTGTTTGTTTCCTTTCAACAGGTCAAACAGTGGTTGAAGGCAGCTTGTAGGCAGATAGAGATACTGCCTAAGCCAATTTAAATTTCCTAGAAAACTTTGTAAAGAAGCAAGAGTAAGGTTAGAAGGGAAGATGACATTAGTTTTTAAGGGACGAATTTGCATTAGAGAAATCTCTGTACCTAGGAAGGATATTGGAGGGATTAGCTGTATCTTCTCAGGGGCTACATTAAGGCTGATTTTCTTTAATGCAGGAATAAGAAAATCACGTAAGGCATAGGGATCTGTATCTGATTTTCCCCATATTAAAATATCATCTGTATAATGAAAAACATGAAGGCCTTTATGAATATATGGGAAAAGGGCAGATTTAACAGCCTCCTGACAAATTGTAGGACTATTGGCCATACCCTGGGGTAGCACCACCCATTCAAATCTATCTGCAGGGCTGGCATTATTAATAGAAGGAACAGAGAAGGCAAAACATTTACAATCTTGCGGATGCAAGGGAATAGAGAAAAAAAAATCTTGTATATCAATAGCTATGACTGGAATTCCCATGGGAAGTGCAGAAGCAAGAGGCAAACCCCTTTGGGGGGAGCCCCAGACCTGCATGGTTTTATTTAGTGCATGGAGATCTTGAAGGAGATGCCATTTTCCTGAGCGCTTTTTAATCACAAAGACAGGAGTATTCCATGGGCTTTGAGAATGACGAATGTGTCCCAAGGACAACTGCTCTTGGACGAGCTCTTTTAAAATTTCTAGTTTATCCCTAGGTAAAGGCCACTGTTCCACCCAGGCAGGCTCATTAGAAAGCCAGCTTAAGCGGGGTGTTTGGCTACGAACAGTGGCAGTTAGTATTGGGGGTGCTGATTAGTGTTATGCTCTACAGAAGCATCTGTGGATATCCTAACATCAAGACATTCCAGAAGATCCCTGCCGTAGGTTGGTGCTAATATTAGCTACCAAAGGGCGGAAGTGTCTGGTAGAGCCTTCCGGGTCTTCCCACGTGAGCGAATCTCGTGTGTGAAATGATGGGGTCATCCCTCTTACTCCATGTATACTGGGTCCAGGAAGGAGTTCCCAATCTTGGGGAACCTCTTCTTGCCTTAAAATCGTCTTTTCTGCCCCCATGTCAATAAACAATTTAAAAGGAATATTGCCAATCTTTACTATCATAGAAGGGTGACCCCATTCTAAAACAGGAGTGGTCCACAAAATCTCAGGCCCCGAATTTATACCGTTCAGGGGCGAACCATCTTTATGAAATTGGGACCAACAATCTCTCTTCCAATGAAATCCCTTATGACATTTTGGACAAACAGTACGTGGCCTCTGGCTCCGTGACTGAAAGAGGGGTTGCTCTGACTGGAGGCATGGTAGTTCTAGCTGGAGGCGTGGCTTCCCTGACTGGAGGCATGGTCGCAGCTTATCAGGACATTGGTTACACCAATGTCCTTGGCAACCACACTGAAAGCAGGCCCCGTTTTGATTACATGGGGTAACTGCATAAACCAGTGTCATAGCGGGTGCCCCATAATTGCCTGATGTAAGTTCCTGTGTCGCTAAAATCCAACTATCTGGGTGTAGGTGTTTAAGATTAAGGCATGCCTGATGGAATTGTGGTGTCATGCATTCCCAGACAATAGAGCGCACGAGTCGTGAGCGGATGTCAGGATTATAAACCTTTCTCTCTAAGCTTGTCTTCACCCTTGAGATGAAGCTCACCAATGATTCATCAGTGCCTTGGCGAAGAGAGTTAATGGGAACTGACGAATCTACATCGGGTGGGGTCACCCTTTTCCATGCTTGTGTTGCGCAGATGCGTACCTGTTCAAAATAACCGGTTGGAAACCTGGCTTCTGCCTGCTGAGCTCCAGATTCGTAAGCTCCTGCTCCAAATTAAGCATCAGAATTCCATTCTACCTGTTTGTTACTATTTTCCTGTGACTGTCTAGAGCATTCATCACGGAAGCATGCCTTCCACTGTAGGTAGAGGACGTCTGGGAGTGCAGCACGAGCCAGGTCTTTCCAGTCCTGGGGCGTGTTAAGATGCTGGTAAAAACTCCTTAAAACGGACTTGGTCCATGGAGCATGAATCTCGTCCTCCCTGACTGCTTGTCTGAGTTCTCTGAGTCCTTTAGAGGTGTATGGCTGCCACGGCTGAGGGTTTTGTTTAGAGGGGGCCACATTTACCGGGAAGGTATGGATTTGGTTAGATGGCATGGGAGAGGGAGCTACAGAAGTGGAAGGTGCCGTGGAAACTGCTGTAGTGGCCTCAGGGGAAAATGAACACGTATCTACAGGGACGGAGCTCTCGGGGCAGACTGCACATAGTTTAAGGTCCTTAAATGCTGAAAAAATATCCTTTAACTCTCGTATCTCAGCCACAAGGTCCCTTAATGATGACGTATCAGCAGGGGGCGGGGTCAGAGCCTCAGGAGAAGCTGAACCCAGGGGGTGGGGCCAGAGAAGCGGAAGCCTTAGGAGAAGCTGAACCCAGGCAGCAGGGGGCGGGGTCAGAGGAGGAGCATCTGAATACGTGTACGTGTCTGTGGGAACAGAATTTTTGGGTCTAGCCGCTGATTGCTTAAGGCGTCTAAGTCTTAGGCACATGTGTTTTAACTCATGTATCTCTGCCTCAAGGTTGCGTATCCTCAAGGCAGACCACGTTGTATATATCTTGTAAGTTGCGATTAATGAGAACCCACGGTGTAGCAAAAATTAAACAGTCTTTGAGAGCGCGAATCTGTCCCAGGACAGAAGGAGATAATGACTGGGACACCTCCTCATAAAACGAAAAATTTCCCATGGTGGAGGGAAACTCAGGGCCACAGAGGTGGGTGGATGACACTTACCTGTATCTGGGCGGCTTTCGGGGACCTCAGACCGGGCTGTCCAGCAGGGCGTGGGTGTGGAACATGATGGGTGCCAGACGTTGTTGTGGTCCAGTGTCGGGCTGCACCTCGGAGAAGAGAGGGGAAGTCCGGAGCAAGGGGGTATACAAATCTTTATTATAGGATGGGGGGGTGGCTCAGGCCATGTGGAGTCAGCCAACAATGGCCGTCCCCACTACCTGACCACGGGGCGGGCGAGAGAAGGGAGAGAGATCTGCGAGAGGGGGAGCCGCCGAGAGCCCAGAGAGAGGAGGGGGTGATGTGTGGGGCCAGGACTGGTTGAAGGGGGCACTGCTAGGATTTTGCGGGGCGTGGTAAAACCTGGGGGCGGAGACTGCATCAGAATAATTCCTCAGCAACATTTCCCCTTGCTTATGGATACATGTACACCTACACCAATACCCTTAATCCCATCCTAGATCTAGTATCTGTAACTTTCTTAGCGGATGTACCATTTATAGTGGAACTAGATTGCCCCATGTGTTAAGAAATATCTCACCAGATTTGAAAAGTTGGGAGGTTGACATCTCAAGCTCAGTATCTCTGGAAACAGTCCTAAGAATTCAGTAGCAGCATACCATGGATGGCAACACAGTAGTGATTTGGCTGAAATCAACAGAGGTAATATGGTGGTAAGAAATCAGAGAGAAGAATTATCAAGAAGGATGGGCATAGACTTAGAGGTTCCAGGTCCAGGAGAAATTAGGATCTTAATGAGAATGCAAAGGGCTTCTTGAAGAAAGAAAGAGTTTAGAATAGCAACAACGCTTATTATTATAACCAGATTGGTTGGGATTTGTTTTCTATAAAAATACAGTGGCTAGTAAATACATTAATATATTTGACCTCACTGCACTTTGTGCCCTTTAGTGTTATCTGAAAATCTCCATATTTTAGATATTGACTAGGGCACATGATTTTAATCTATCTGGCCTAAAGTTGTAGTTAACTTAGATGTTTATAAAGCTATATATTCAGATATATTTCTAGAGCTCTTTGAATAATTTAAGCCCTGTGTCAGTTTGATTATCTTACAAATTTGAAACATTAAATACCTAGTCTAAAGAAAATATTTATACTTGAGGCTGTGGTCTGGGCAGTTAGACAACTTGAAGTATTAAATCTATTCTCCCTCCTGAGGCTGCACTGTTTTAGCTGTAGTTGGTGGTTTCTGTTTAAGTCTATTATATGTTGTATTTGTTGCTTTGGGGGGAGTTCTGATCCAATTCCTGCTACACTGTGGGCATACCTCCCAGAAATCCTCTCTCTGTCACTCTCTCTTCCTGTCTATATGCCTTCGCTCTCAATTTCTCTCTGTCCTATCAAATTAAATAGTTTTAAAAAATCTTTGTTTGAAGGATGAAATGAAATGTAACCCTAGAGTGTCTTGTTTTTCATTGAAACTCTCTCCCTGCATGTTGAAAGAGTCAAATGTTTTTCAGTACTTCAAAAACATAAGTGAAAAAATTCTAAAGGGATAGTAAAAATTTTCATGTAGCACAACAATCTATAGAAGAATTCTATCTTTTCCTTGCAAGATAATGGGGCAGACCAGGGGGTCATGAAGAGTCTTTACAGTGCACTCTTGGTGGACGCCAAAAGTCAAGGCCAAAAGTCAAGACCAAAATCCAAGGCATAAGATTGTGCCTTGAGCTGTTCTATTTATATGTGCACATGTTCAAAGTCTAGTTGGAAGTCCTCCTTATCCAGCCATACTTCTTTCCTTCTTAATAATAGCAGGATCTATCTTTCCAACACCATCATCATCTATCTTGTATTTTTCTCATCTGTTAAGGTTCAATAAACCTTCCAGATGGTAAAGGTATGAGAAATTTTGGTGATAAAAAATTCTTATTAAAAATTCCAACTGGTAATCAGTTAGAAATAAACAAAGATGGATTATCCACGCCCACAATTACTATGGCTAATGAAAAATTTTGTTGATCTTATACACACCAAGATGTTCTTGTGCTATAAACTGTATGTTAAAGTGCTTGATTAGAACATTTTGATTTTTCTTACTCAAGTTCTGCTAATTGGCCTCAGAATGACTTTGCCCCTCAAACATCTTTAAAAATATCTTTATTTAGCTTCTTTGGAGTAGTTTCTTTGGAAACTGTCTTCTGTACACCATTTAAAAGAAACTTTTAACTTTTTTTTCCTTCATATCTCCTGGTTTATTTAAAATGGCTGTGGTTAGAAATCAAAGTACTTGGATTTTTAATGTGTTTTGTAAATATTTATAAGCAAGGGAATATGTGATTTTATTTTTATCAGAATGTGGTGCATAATTGCAACTCAACTAAGTTGAGAAAATTTTTTGCTTGTATTAGACTTCACTTTTTATTTTCACTTTAATTAACAAGTGAATGTATGAGTATGTATATTAGCTAATAATAAAAGTATTTTACATTGGGAGTCAGGTGGTAGCACAGCGGGTTAAGTGCCTATGGCGCAAAGCATAAGGGTTGGCTTAAGGATCCCTGTTCCAGCTCCCTGCTCCCCACATGCAGGGAAATCGTTTCACAGGCGGTGAAGCAGGTCTGCAGCTGTCTGCCTTTCTCTCCCCCTCTCTGTCTTCCCATCCTCTCTCCATTTCTCTCTGTCCTATGTAACAACGACATCAATAACAACAACAATAACTACAAGGGCAATAAAAGGGAAAATAAATAAATAAATATAATTTTTTTTAAGTGTGACATTATATTTCATATAAATTGCAACCATTTTGAGGTTGAAATGCTATTATCTACTCTGAAATTTTATGGCAACTAGGAGTAATTTTCTTAATTTTTTTAAAAGATTTATTTATTCCCTTTTGTTGCCCTTGTTGTATAGGACAGAAAGAAATGGAGAGAGGAGGGGAAGACAGAGAAGGGGAAAGAGACCTGCAGTCCTGCTTCACCACTTGTGAAGCGACTCCCCTGCAGGTAGGGAGCCGGAGGCTTGAACCTGGTTCTTTACGCTTGTCCTTGCGCATTGCGCCACGTGCGCTTAACCCACTGCGCTACCGCCCGACCACCCTCTTAATTTTCTTAAAAGTAATTTCTAGTAGTTTTTTTTCCCAAGTTTCTATTCACACTTTCTTTCTGCCAATTACTTGATAAGTTAGCTATTTCTTTCAGGGTTCATCTTGTGGTGCACAGAAATACACTTTGGATAAAAACTATGATTTAAAACTATCCGATTTTCTCTATGCTAAAGGATATTATTTGACAAACATTCTTAATAAACATTATCCCTACGCTTATCTTGCAACATTTTTTAAATATTTATTTATCCCCTTTGTTGCCCTTGTTGTTTTATTGTTGTAGTTATTATTGTTGTTGTTGTTCATGTTGTCATTGTTGGATAGGACAGAGAGAAATGGAGAAAGGAGGGGAAGACAGAGCGGGGAGAGAAAGATAGACACCCGCAGACCTGCTTCACCTCCTGTTAAGCGACTCCCCTGCAGGTGGGGACCTGGGGATTGGAACCAGGATCCTTATGCTGGTCCTTGCACTTTGTGCCACGTGCGCTTAACCGTCTGCGGTATCGCCTGACTCCCTCTTGCAACATAGTTTTAATTTGAGAGGTTGTGGACAGATAATTGTTAAGCAACTTAAACTTCAACATAATTATACTATTATAATCTACTGTCATTGTTGATAATGAAAAGAATTCCAAACCTGAATGTGTATATTTGAATAACATATCCTGCAAATTATAATCTGCAGAATTTATACTTTCCTTCAATTGTAGGACTATATAAAATTAGGTTTGGGGCTGAATATCTAAAAATAGCTTGCTATGTACAGTACAAAAGTAGTTATTTTTTAATTAAATGAAATAAATGACATTTTAAATATAGAGAAGTAGGTATCAAATTTATTCTAGATATGAGAGTAAATAAATAATGTGATTAAACAACTTCAGGAATTTTTTGGATAAAAATAACATTTGTATATAAATGGAGAAATAATAAATTAATTCACAACGTTATTAAACAAAATGGGTGGATTTTTATCAAACGCATAAGTCAATATATACATGTTTATTAGTGTTAGTATTACTATTATTAATGAAAAACTCACTTAAAGTTGAACAAACCAGTGAAAATAGAACAAAATACAACTAGCAATTTAAACAGTATGTTTTAATTGTCAATAAATACATCAAAGTATATTCAAATTTCTGATGCAAACCAGCACAAATGCAAAATGTTATATGTATTTTCCCTTATAGATAGTTAATTTATTCATTTATTAATGAGTGAAAGATACAGAGAAAAATATACAGGAAAAAGAGAGGCCAGAGGACTGCTCAGTTCTGGCTTATGGTAGTTAACTGGGGATTGAACCTGAGATATCAGTGTCTCAGGCATTAAAAGCTGTAACATTGAGAACTCCTGGCACCACATATACCAAAGTTACACACAGATTCTCCAAATTTCCCTCTCACACTTAAGTAATGTTGATAGACTATTTAGATTTTATGCACTCAAATGTGACATGTCAGTCTCCAATGATAGAGGAGTACCATTTAGAGAAACTCTTTCCTGAGGAAATAATTATAAAAGTTTGAAAACACACACACACCTATTTCTTCTCATAGTTTCAATTAATAGTTTTGTATTTGCTAATATGTCTGTCTTTTTTTTTTTTTTTACTGAAGAAATAGTATACAAAACCTCCTCACTATACCAACCACCAAAGTGTCACTCTTTTCCACAAGACACATTTTTAAATGAAGAAAGAATTTTAACGGTTGTGTGGTACTGCACTTGGTAGGTATGATATCAAGCACAAGGATTTAGGTTCAAGTCCCCAGCCCAACCTGTAGAGGGAAGTTTCACAAGTGGTGAAACAATGCTGCAGGTATCTCTCTTTCTTTGTCTTTTGTTACCCCCCTTCCCCATCGCAATTTCTCTCTGTGTTCATCAAATAAATAAATATGTAATTTTTAAAAGAAAGCATTTTGAAAGGATATATTGTTCCTA
Source organism: Erinaceus europaeus (assembly GCF_950295315.1). Taxonomy (NCBI): domain Eukaryota; kingdom Metazoa; phylum Chordata; class Mammalia; order Eulipotyphla; family Erinaceidae; genus Erinaceus; species Erinaceus europaeus. Next base: position 45,817,061 of record NC_080180.1, on the reverse strand, counting down.
TGGTAAAACCACAAGATTGAAGTCTGAAGAAGCTACTCAAATCATAGAATAAGATAATTTTGAAATTATCAGAATTTGGTTGAGTCATAATTTCCTTTCTAATTTATTTCATATTTTTATTTTACTTATTTATTATAGTCTTATTATTTTAAAATTGAGTCTTACTGCATTTTAACATTATATGTATTTAGCATTATAGGATTATGGTAATCATCACTGAAAACCAGTCTGAGTGTTCCTTATTGGGAAGTATAGAGCTTCTCTGAAATGAGCAACAAACTCTTCAATAATGGACCTAGGGAATCAGCCATGTTTAATGGATAAATAAACAAGAGACAAGCAGAAAGAAGAAGGAGGAGGAAAAGGAGGAAGAGGAGGAGGAGGAGGAAGAGGAGGAGGAGAAAAAGAAGAGCAAGGAGATGAAGAGGGAGGAATTTGTCCTAGAGCCCATGATTTAATTGCCAGTGCTGGTAGCAGAGGGTATGGAAACCAGCAAATCCTGCTGTTTGACAGCTGGAAGGACTTAATCATTTTGTAGCAAGTCTTAGATGTTACTTTTTCTGTTATCTCTGATGTTTCTCAGTTTCAGACAGACTTTTCCAGGTAGAAAAAGAGACAGATTGATATATCAAGAAAGACATTACAACACCAAAGCTGTCCCCTGTGCCTTAGTACTGCCTCACAGTGTGTGGGGATTTGAACCACCATTATGTGTATGGCAAAGCTGGCACGTCCCAGGGTGTTATTTTGCAAAAAGTCACAATTGTTGACTTATTCTTTTGATGCATTTCTATATATTAAGCAAAGTCAGTTCAGCATGTTATTACACAAAGTGCTTTAGAAACATGGAGGGTGTAAATGCCATGACTGAGAATACATTTAGGTGACTGGGATAATTGTTTACTGGTAGAGCACAGGACTTGCATGCCTGATGTTTCCAGTTCAGTCTCCAGGGCCAGAATGCAATCTTCAGTACCACATTGCCAGAGTGGTGCTTGGTTTCGTTTGATCTCTATTAGTTCATGTGATAGTCTCTCTCTCTCTCTGTCTCTGTGTGTGTGTGTGTGTGACTGTATCTCTATCTCTATCTCTATCTCTATCTCCCATAAGATAAGCCTTAAAAAGAGAGAAAATGGGAGTTGGGCTCTAGCGCAGTGGGTTAAGTGCAAGTGACACAAAGCAAGGACCAGAGTAAGGATCCCGGTTCGAGCCCCCGGCTCCCCACCTGCAGGGGAGTCGTTTCACAAGTGGTGAAGCAGGTCTGCAGGTGTCTGTCTTTCTCTCCCCCTTTCTGTCTTCTCCTCCTCTCTCCATTTCTCTCTGTCCTATCCAACAACAATGACATCAATAATAACTATAATAATAAAACAACAAGGACAACAAAAGGGAATAAATAAATTAATTTAAAAAAATGTAAAACAAAAAAAAAGAGTGAGAAAAAAATGCTCTTCAGTGTACTCTAAAATTCCAACCTTTGTCTGTGAAGCAGGATTCTTGAGATGTGGGTATTGGCCAGAATCATGTTAGCTATCAAAGTCTGTGACTCTGGGGAAATTTTTTCCAGGACTCTCAAAATTTATTTTTAATCTTTTTTCTCCATAGTACCCCCAAATTATGCAAATAACTTTCTAATTTATCCTGTTCATAGAAAGAAGTTATTAAGAGAATACATGACTCTTGTGCTTGTGTGCAGTGCTTATTTGAAATGTATAAATTGTGACATCGATGCTATAATGTATCTGTCATGACAAAATAATTCAACTGTTCCAAAGTAGCGATGTAACTTTTGGAAATGAATGAACTGGTCTTTACATAATCTTATCAGTTTCATAAGTTGGAATGTCAGTTTGAAGTTTGGAATTCCCCTTTGACTAGCCATGATGTCTAGCATAGTGAAGATTAAATTGCAGCATTAAAAATTGTAAATGTTTTCAAGTCTTTAGAGATTGAGCTAGAGACTGCCAGTTGCAGATGGGTATAGTTATCTTTACTGGGCCCCGAAGAGCTTAATGGAAATGTAATGAGTTGAAGAATATTAAGCACTTTTGTTATTTCAGAATACAATCATCTAGGTCAATTTCTCACACTATTTCCTCACCAACCGTCTTTTATTTTTGCAGGGATTATATGAATTGAAGAGAGAGAAGACAAAAATGACATTTTCAGGATATTGCAGCAATATTTTAATTTCTTTTTTCTTAAATATTTTTAGTAGGACGATTAATGGTTTATGGTAAATACAGTTGTGGGTACAAGTGTAAAATTTCTCACTTTTCTGCAAAACATTGTCACCCCAGCCTAGGTCTTCCTCTACCATCATGCACCAGGACTTGAAAGCTCCCCCTTACCCAGAGTCCTTTACTGTAATGCAATAGACCAAACCCAGTCCAAGTTCTATTTTATCTTTTCTCTTTCTGTTATATCTCAACTTCTGTCCAGGAGTGGAATCATCCCATATTCATTCTTCTCTTTCTGGCTTATTTCACTTAATATGACTTCTTTAAGCTCCATCCAAGATAAGGTGAAAAAAGGTGACTTCATCAGATTTAATAGATAAGTAGTGTTATGTATATGTACCACAGCTTTCTTAGCCACTCTGCCTATTGTTGGACACCAAAGTTGCTTCCAGGATTTGGATATTACAAATTTTTGCAGGAATATATATTTTTAACCCAGAAATAAATTTTTAAATTATTTTTTCCTTTATTGGAGGATTAATGTTTTACAGTTGACAGTAAATACAATAGTTTGTACATGCATAACATTTCTCAGTTATAATATTTCCACATAACAATACAACCCCCACTAGGTCCTCTGTCATCTTTTTACAGGACCTGTATTCTCCCTACCACCCACCCCAGAGTCTTTTACTTTAGTATTGAAGCAATGTTTTTAAATTCTCAGTCTTTTGGATTTCTCTGATATGAAATCCATTAAAAGGACACTGTAGGAGACAGTAAACAATTTATAGAAGGCTATATTGTTCAATTTTTGCAGAATTCCTGTATTGAGATAGACATTATCTGTAAGTGTTGTATTTAACCCAACACACACACACACACACACACACACACACACTTACACACGTTTATTTATTTAATTGAAAGCGAGACCAACTCACCGTTCAGCTCTGGCATATGGCGGTCACAGAGATTGCTTGACATTTCATAGATTTCATGTATTTCAAGCAGGTATTTATTAAGCCATAAAGCAGTTTTACAAATAATTTAATATTTCAGATAGTGTCAGTGTTATGAGCGTTGAGGGGCTGGTCTCATCACTCACATTTCCCCATGAAAACATGTTGTGTCTTCTCAGCACTACATATATTGAATAACGTTGAGCCATATTTGGACCTTAGGCTTTTTTGAGTAGCCTCTGAACTCTGCTACAGTCTTCTGAATTAAAGTCTACCATCCTTCATATGTTTCCCACAGCACTTATTACCACAAAATCTTAAAATGAAGCTCACAAGGGAGTCAGGCGGTAGCGCAGAGGGTTAAGTGCACGTGGCACAAAGTGCAAGGACAGATGCAAGGATGCCATTTCGAGCCTCTGGCTTCCCACCTGCAGGGGAGTCGCTTCACAGGCGGTGAAGCAGGTCTGCAGGTGTCTATCTTTCTCTCCCCCTCTGTCTTCCCCTCCTTTCTCCATTTCTCTCTGTCCTATCCAACAATGATGACATCAATAATAACTACAACAATAAAACAATAAGGGCAACAAAAAGGGAATAAATAAATAAATTAATAAATATTTAAAATCGAAGCTTACATTCTTGAAGTGCTTTAACTTAAAAAAATACTTTTTAATATTTATTTATTTATTCCCTCTTGTTGCCCTTGTTGTTTTATTGTTGTAGTTATTATTGTTGTTGTTGATGTAGTCCTTGTTGGATAGGGCAGAGAGAAGTGGAGAGAGGAGGGGAAAACAGAGAGGGAGAGAAAGATAGACACCTGCAGGTCAGCTTCACCACTTGTGAAGTGACTCCCCTGGAGGTAGGGCTTTCTTAGCTTTTTATATTATTTCGTAAATTTCTGAGAGAGGGAGAGGGGGAGGGGGAGGGGAGGGGGAGGGACAGGGAGGGGAAGTGGGAGAGGGAGGGAGAGGGAGAGGGAGAGAGAAAGAGAGAGAGAGAGAGAGAGAAGAGATTACAACAGTGCTCCACTGGTGAAACTTCCCCCCTCCCCCATGCATTGTGCTTCTAAGTGGTGACCATGGGCTCAAACCCAATTCTATGTGTTTTACCAGGTGAGTCATTTCCTGGTTGTGGTGAATACCTTTAAAAAAAAAAAATCATTTGGCACTGAAGTAAAAATCTCTGAGGGGAGGTTGAGGGTAGATGTTCAGCTTTACTGTGGGGTTAGGGGGGTGCAAAGAGGACACAGACCTTTGGTGGAGAGAATGATGTTAATATACACTCCTATAAACTTATAATCTCAAAATCACTAATTAATATGAGAAGGGAAAAATTGATTGGATGTCTCAAACTTTTTGATGCATAACACTGAGTATATATTCCTAAAAACAACATCATTTTGTGGAGGGACTATTGATTCACAGTATTGATACTGGGATATGTATCTGCATCTCCCCTAGATTAATGTCAGTACCTTTAGCCTCCACCACAATCTTCTGGGCATGAGTATGTTTTAAAAAGCACCACAGAAGGTGAGCTCAGATCTACAGGGATGCAGAGGTCACATAGGCTCTTAAACTGAATATGGGCCCCAAATCACATCAAATCGTTGGGGTTTATAGTCAACAACATTTATACACCTTTCCCATATTTGGGAATAACTCTTCCCTGATCCAGTTTTCTGGTCCTTTTCCAGCCATGACATCATCTCCCCAGACAATAACTTGGATCCACCTACCTATCAGATTTTAGGCTCAGGGAAAAACAAACAAACAAATAAAAACTAGTATAGTCACAGACCCTTTGGAAAATAACTAAAATAGGCCTACTAGCTATCTATAAAGTGGAGGCTCCCCCCCAAATCGTCATCTGCACTATTCCAGCCTTTAGGTTCATGATTAGTTAACAACTTGTTTGGCTTTATATGTTAACTCTTTTTTCAGCCACCAGGTTCCAGATGCTAACATGATGCCAACCAGACTTTCCTGGACAGACAACCCTACCAATAATGTATCTTGGAGCCCTGCCCCACTAGGGAAAGAGAGAGACATGCAGGGAGTATGGATTGACCTGCCAATGCCCATGTTCAGTAGGGAAGCAATTACAGAAGCAGACCTCCCACCCTCTCCACCCCACAATGACCTTGGGTCCATACTCCCAGAAGGATAAAGAATAAGAAAGCTATCAGGGGAGGGGATGGGCTATGGAGTTCTGATGGTGGGAGTTGTGTGGAGTTGTACCCTTCTTATCTTATGGTTTTTGTCAGTGTTTCCTTTTTATTAATAAAAATTAAAAAAAGAAACTCTCCCCCCCCCGGAAAAATAAAAGCAATTTCTTTCCTAAGTAGACAGTCTTTAACAAATAATCACCACCCTCTGCTGTTTGCTAGGTTCAAAGTTTCCATTATGAAAAAGGAATATCCTAGAGCAATATGGTATCTCATGTTAACCAGACTGAACTGTACATTAAAGATTTACTCAACAGAATAGATTCTATGCTAAGTATTCTTAGCACAGCAAAAGAAAACAGTCAGGACCAGAAAGAGAACTCACCTAGTTGGGCGTATGTTTTTTCCATTCTGAGTAGGCGAACTCACCTTATTGGGTGTGTGCTTTTTGTCCAGTTTGAGTTCTAGCATCAAATGAGAGATGCAAAGGAAACTCCAATGCATCTATCTCCAATACTCTCTCTATCTAACCCCCATTCTCTCTCTCCTTCTCTTCCTCTAAATGTAAAAACTTTCCTCAGAACAATGAATAGAACAGTCATGAGAGCATTGGCTCTGCCAAAAGAAAAAAAAAAGACAACCTTCAAGTGTATGTTTTCTTCCAAATTGATGCCACTGTGAGATTGCTTATGTTTTCACTAACTCTGGCACCATTTTCTCAGACAATAGTCCTAGCCTACCTGCATGTTAGCTGTGGGGCTCAGTCAAAAATTAGTAAAGTCTTGAGTCCCTTGGAATATATGAAAAATAGACTTCGTAGCATCTTCCAGTATGAAAATCCCAAATTTCATCTTCTGTACTTTTACTTTTAGGTTCCTGATTATACATTTAAAAAATTGTTCTTCTTTTTTTTTTTTTTTCCTCTAGGGTTATTGCTGGGCTAGGTGCCTGCACCATGAATCCACCGCTCCTGGAGGCCATCTTTTCCCCCCTTTTGTTGCCCTTGTTGTTGTAGCCTCGTTGTGGTCATTCTTATTGACATTGTTGATGTTGTTCGTTGTTGGATAGGACAGAGAGAAATGGAGAGAGTTGAAGCGACTCCCCTGCAGGTGGGGAGCTGGGGGATCAAACCGGTATCCTTATGCCAGTCCTTGCGCTTTGCGCCACATGCTCTTAACCCACTAGGCCACCGCCCGACCCCCAAAGACTTGTTCTTCTTTATATCTTAATACTTTTCAGCCATCAAGTTGCAGATGTTACCATGATGCCAACCTGACGCCCCTGGGCAGATGAACTCATCATTGTGTTCTGAAATGTACCTTCTCAAAATCCTACCCAACTAGGGAAAGATAGAAACAGGCTGAGGGTATGGATCAACACCCATGTCCAGCAGAAAAGCAATTATACTTTCCACCTTCTGCATCCCATAAAGATCTTTGGACCATACTCCTAGAGGAATAAAGAATAGGGAAATTTCCAATGGAGAGGATGGGCATATGGAACTTTGGTGGTGGGAACTGTATGGAATTGTACCCCTCTTATACCACAATCTTATCAATTATTATCAAATCATTAATAAAGAATTCTTAAAAAAAGGAAGTATTTCTTTGCATATGCTTTCAATAGTCAATATATGGATCTTTGCCATTACACTCAGAACACCTCTTTCTCACCATAGCTGATTAACTTACTAATTTGTCAGCTTGTCAAATTTACTGATTTATTTCGAATGACTGGGGAGGTTGTAGAAAAATCAGCAGAGGATTTTGATAAACCTTAGTAAAAAATGGCTTATGATGAACTGCGAGAAGAGAATTCAGAAGAGAGCTGGGGCCCCTACACTCATCCAGAAACCCATAATGTACCTACTCTACATTTCTTGTATTCGTTCTTTATCTCCCCTGCCCTCTTCCATCCTAGTCAGTTCCCACTCTCTCATGACACCCTTGTGCCTTTGATAATAGTACACCCTTGTTCTTATTCTTTCTCTGACATAGAAGCACATTCTTTTGGGTTTGAAATGATGTAGGAGCTCTTTGTTTTACAAGCAACTCATTACAGACTATTATGAAAGGCTACATTACTTGACAGTTCTGAAAAATATAATACTTGTTCACTCTAAAAATATAATCCTTTCATTTCAGGTAATTTATTCATTCAATAATAGTAGAAAGTTCTTTCTTCCCCTGAAGAGTATGCCCTTTAAACTGCACTATGATAATGATCCTGATGGAAATTGCTATATAAATAAATGTTGTGACCTGGAAAGGTTTTTTTTTTTTTCCTGAAGTCAACAGTTTATTAACTTCTTTTTTTTTTTTTTTGCCATAGTTTAACTTTGAGCCATCCATTGGAGTCTGTAGCAAAATATATTCAAATTGCAAATTTCAGATTAGCTGTATTATCCAATCAATTTTCAAAATGGACAAATAAAGTTTTAAATGAGTACAGAGGGGATTTCAGCGTAATAAGATTGGAGCTCAAATGCTACCACAGATAGAGAATAATAAGCTAGCTAGAAATTACATTCGCAAATGTCTGGATTCCAACTAGGCATTTCCTGCACATTCAGAGTTCATCACAGAAATCCTCAATTAGCACCAGAGGACATTGTAAAAGAAGAAAAGAGTGTCAGTGTGCACTTGGATGCAGATGCTGCCTCCAAAGAAAGGCGTGATTGCATGCCAGCCTACACAGACAGCAACCTTGTTTTATGGGAAAGATTTACATATTAAGAAAAGACTTGGGCTATTTGCAACACACTTTTCAGTATTCATTAAAAGGGGAAAAACATCCACTTATTCTCCAGCCATCCATTTTTGTGAATTCTGTATTCTGCATGATTGCACTATATTATGTTCTAAAGGTCAGGATGCTATTTCATTCCAATCTATTAAACTATTGAATCTTAATAATTGACTCACTGTAACATAATTTAGAATGATACAGTTTTTAAGAATTTATGTTAAATTTTCCACTGCAAATATAAACAAGACATTAATTAACTGTTGCACAGGGCAGTATATAACCATTTGAAATCACTTCTTCTTAATTTTACTAAAGGTTATTATATTTAATTAATGCCAATAAGAAAGGTAAAACTAAATGCACATTTATTATGTCTTAAATTATGTATTTTTTGGAATAAGACTGTTTTTGGTATCAATTTATAGCAGTCTCATTAGTACTTAATCATATTTTATTTTTTAAATTAACTCACTCTACTATAAGCTTAAAGTAGACACTCACTTTTGTTATATTTTATTTATTGACAGAAAATAAAATATAACCATTGGCAATAACAACAAGCATAAAAGATTATGAGAAATATTGTGTTATGTCTCATAAGAGATAGGATGATAAGATGGTATTTCCCACTTGCTTTAATCAAGAATTTCATGCAACTGAAGTTGAAAAACAAGATCAGAAGAGAAAACACAAGTAGAACCTAAACTGGAATTGGCATATTGCACCAAAGTAAAAGACTCTAGGGTGAGTGGGGGGGTGGGGGGCGAATAGAGATCCAAGAAGGATGACAGAGGACCTAGCGGGGTTGTATTGTTATATGGGAAACTGAAAAACGTTATTCATGTACAAACTATTGTATTTATTGTTGAATGTAAAACATTAATTCCCCAATAAAGAAACTTTAAAAGAATTTTATGCAACTAATATTTTACTCAGATGGAAATTTAAAATATCTCACTTTCTCTAGAATTTCTGTGAATGGAGCAATTTATCTTTATGCGATTGATCACCTAACAACAATGCACAGAACAATATAAAATTAAGTGATCTAGGGGGCTGGTTGGTACTTCACTGAGTTAAGTGCACATAGTGTGAAGCGCAAGGACCCTTAAGAATCCTGGTTTGAGCCCCCCACCCCCCACCTGCAGAGGATCACTTCACAAGCCATGAAGTAGTGTTGTAGGTGTCTAGCTTTCTTTACCCCCTCTACCTTTAGCCTCCCTTCTTAATTTCTATCTGTCCTATCCAATAAGATGTAAAAAAAAAAAGGCCTCCAAGAGCAGTGGATTCATAGTGCTGGCACAGAGCCCCAGCAATAACTCTGGAGGCAAAAAAAAAAGTGATATAAATCTAATAAAATCTTCTATCTTCAAACTATTAACAAAATAGATAAAATGTAACATATTATATATTTATAGAATATATTTCCTAGGTCTGTGCACTGAGAGAGCCTAGGAGCAATGAGAAAAAATTGATTTCTAAACATTATCCCTCTGTAGATAGAGTTGGGTTTGGTTGGTGGTGGAAGACGTATTTCCAGTGCTGACAGAAAAGATTAAGATAAGTGTCAAAAGGAAACATTAGAAAAAAACCAAAAACATGTCAAGGGAAATCCTAATCTGAGAATGCTCCAAGACTGTCAGGTCATTAGCAATAAAAAACAAGGAACTGTCACAAATAGGAAGACTGAGGAAATATTAAAAGCAATCTCAGTGTAAGATCCTGAATGGGATACTGGCTCAAACAGAAGATATGAGACATAAAGTGACTAAAATTTGAATAAAGTTGCAGCTTAGTAAATGAAATGCTAGACCCAGATAGTACTTTTGTGCCAAATGGCTCCACTACCACATGGTTTATTTTTTAACTGAAATCTTTCCAACAATGTATTTTAGGTACCTTAAGAGACTATTTTGTTGTAAATAGATAAGTATTCTGAAATTAGAGCAATGGCATATGAACCACATTTAAGTCACCTGATCCCTCTTAAAAATGACTTAATAAGACTTCACGTGTGGAATGACAACCCTTCAGCTTCATTACTCGGGTGAGACCTTTCCTTTAATAGTACACTCTAATTTCATCTCAGGTAGTTCACTTTCTAACAAAGTCCCATAACTTAGATATACACCAGTTTCTGTGAGAGAGAGCTTATGTGCACACGTATCCATAAACTACTGCAAAATATATACCTGAAAGCAGAAGTACACTAGAGTTTGCAGTGAGTACCTCCCTAACACTTCCTCTCCACTATTCCAAGCTTGGGATCCATGATTGCTCAACAAATTGTTTGGCTTCATATGTTAACTCTCTTTTCAATCACCAGGTTCCAGATGCCACCAGGATGCTGGCTAGGCTTCCCTGGATTGAAGACCCCACCAATGTGTCCTGGAGCTCAGCTTCCCCAGAGACACACCCTACTAGGGAAAGAGAGAGGCAGACTGGGGGTATGGACCGACCAGTCAACGCCCATGTTCAGCGGGGAAGCAATTACAGAAGCCAGACCTTCTACCTTCTGCAACCCTCAACGACCCTGGGTCCATGCTCCCAGAGGGCTAGAGAATGGGAAAGCTACCATGGGAGGGGGTGGGTTATGGGGATTGGGTGGTGGGAATTGTGTGGAGTTGTACCCCTCCTACCTTATGCTTTTGTTCACTAATCCTTTCTTAAATAAAAAATTAAAAAAAAAATGACTTAATAATTTAATCATACAATAGTTAAAGTCAGTCAAAAGTTAGACACAACGTAGTTTTTTTTTCTAATTATTTTTCATGTATTGATGTCAAGAATGATAGATTTTATTAAAAGGGGGTGTCACTATGATTCAAAACAGAGAAGAATTAGTTTTAGTAGATGCAGATTGCACAGGCAAAATAATTGGTTTGGATAAATGTCTCTAGCTTCTGAAAGATTTTCTGAGTAATCTAGTTCACATCTCCAAGTGAGTGGTCAGAGAGGGTTTATAACAGCTGTTCCTGTATGCTGTTGTGATTGTCCTGGGAGTAATGTAAGAATAGTACTGTGTCGTCCTTTGGTGGTGGGAATGGTGTTTATGTACACTCCTAGCAAAATGTAGACATATAAATCAGTAGTTAATTAATATGAGAGGGGGAAATCAATTGTATGTCTCAAAGTTTCTCAAAAGACAAACTGAATCTTTTTAATATATAGGCTACGTATTTGATATGTGGACTCTCTCAAAAGCCTAGACCAAGTAGATTAGAAGCTTCCAATAGCACAGCTATATACAAGATACTGGGTACTGTACAGCAAACCATAACAAAGGGACTTTTCAAAGTTAACCCAATTAACAAATAATGTGATAATAATATTAACTATTGATTGTCTTTTTGAACCCTAAGACAGCAGGAACCTCACATCTTCACTATAGAGCCCCTACTTCCCCCAGTTCTGGCACCTTTGGATAGGGCCCACTTTCCCATATGCATCTCCCAATCCAAACCAAATAATATTGCATCCGCCGATCACAACCTAACCAAAGCAACGATTGCCATCTCTACATGCTTCACCTCAGACTGTATCCAGAGACTTCACGTGTGGAATGACAACCCTTCAGCTTCATTACTCGGGTGAGACCTTTCCTTTAATAGTACACTCTAATTTCATCTCAGGTAGTTCACTTTCTAACAAAGTCCCATAACCTAGATATACACCAGTTTCTGTGAGAGAGAGCTTATGTGCACACGTATCCATAAACTACTGCAAAATATATACCTGAAAGCAGAAGTACACTAGAGTTTGCAGTGAGTACCTCCCTAACACTTCCTCTCCACTATTCCAAGCTTGGGATCCGTGATTGCTCAACAAATTGTTTGGCTTCATATGTTAACTCTCTTTTCAATCACCAGGTTCCAGATGCCACCAGGATGCTGGCTAGGCTTCCCTGGATTGAAGACCCCACCAATGTGTCCTGGAGCTCAGCTTCCCCAGAGACACACCCTACTGGGGAAAGAGAGAGGCAGACTGGGGGTATGGACCGACCAGTCAACGCCCATGTTCAGCGGGGAAGCAATTACAGAAGCCAGACCTTCTACCTTCTGCAACCCTCAACGACCCTGGGTCCATGCTCCCAGAGGGATAGAGAATGGGAAAGCTACCATGGGAGGGGGTGGGTTATGGGGATTGGGTGGTGGGAATTGTGTGGAGATGTACCCCTCCTACCTTATGCTTTTGTTCACTAATCCTTTCTTAAATAAAAAATTTAAAAATTAAAAAAAAAAGAATAGTACTGTGTCAATTATTTCTTGACATCCTCTACAGCTGTGAGACACAGCAGTAGAAATGTGTCATTTAAAAATCTATGTTCCTCATAGCTAAGTTGATTTCCTGTGAATGCTTTGACAAATTATGACCAAAAATATTTTTCTGAGAAATATTTGTAAATATGAAAATAACAGAATTGAATGCTTGAAGGAAGCTATGAAATATTGAATATCTGAGGGACTAGGCCGGTTTAGACAGACACCGGTAACCTTTTAACGTTACCGCAATATAAAAAATTAATACTGCATTTCCTTCAGGTCTAACTGATCCAAATTCAAACTCCAGCATACTGTTGCTTGCTAACAACTTCAGTATACTAGATTGTTGCTAAGCAACTTGGAAGTTTGCAGTGTTTCATAATTTTAGGGTTTTGTAGCTAATTTTTTGTTAACAGAATTCTCTAATGGTCCACAGAAACCAAAGACATTTGCTAAGTGAGGAAGGGGGAAAATGAAATAAAACAGAGAAGCTGAAAAACAGAATAAACTGCTCTAAGCAAATGCCTGCTAGAAGGTTACATTTGTTCTACATGAATGACCACTGGAGAAATCCAATTTATAGGGAATGAAAGTCATTTTAGGAAATTAATACTTAATATATTAATAAATATTTTAAATTAAGAGTTGCTACTGAAATGAAACGGTGATGGTATCTTTATGTTATTATGTATATTATTTCTAGGAAACTTGTTCCTCTTCCCCACTGTAAGTCTTCTTATTTCCCCAAGGCAAGTGTCATTCTTTGACTTTCACACAGTATTCAGTTGTTGAGTCCTGTAAAACAGTGCTGGGAAATTGTGCAGATATAGTCACATCTGCCATGTTGACCCCTCCGTCTATTGCTAGTTCCTGTGAGAATTGGGACATTCTTGGAGCACCTGTTCTGCCATGTTGTGCCCTCAGGGCACTGTCTATTCCCCGCGATATTTGGAGTGCTTTGGTTACTCCTCCCCCCTCCCATTCTCACGAGAGTTATTATCCTACCCTGGGGTGCTATGGTTACTCCTCCCCCTTCCCATTCTCGCGAGAGCTACTTCCATAAAAGCCCTTTTTCTGCACCTCGCTCTCTTGCCAGCTTCTTTAGACGCAGGAAAGGTTACTGCATGAGGCGGCCATTTTTGCTACCTCCACATGGCCCAACCTGTTTCTCTCTCACCCAACTCTGAGGTGCCAGCACAAATAAAGATTTGTGTTCTCTCTTCTCTCCAGATCTCCTCTCTCTCTTCTCAGCGGCGCAGCCCAACAAAACAAAAAAGTATCTTCTTACTCATAGTCTTTCCATTCTGTGAATGATGCTTCATTAGTGAAACATCAAGCTTGCCTCACTCCCTTCACAACTGAGAGTTGTGTGTTCCCTGTGACTAGGTGTGTCTAAATATTTTAGGAATTGGCCATTAGCAGGACCTTCTACCTATCAGTATATATAACACCTCAGCAATTTAAACTTTGTTGGTGACAGGGGTAGTGTTTGGATCTTAGCCTTTACTTTAGCTCTTTTGTGCCACCTCTTTAAAACCAGGTAGCAGAATTTTATTTTAATAGCTCCTCTTGGCATGCATAATATTTGTAGACTCTATAACTGTTATTGAGAGTATAAACATATTGAGAATATAAACCCGAATAAGACACAAGGGGCAGAGTATTGAAGACAATAGAAATATAAAGAGATGTTCACAAACTATGCATCAAAGGTAGAAAGGCAGTAGAGCAGCTGTGAGGTGCAATAGAATAAATGAGAATTATCTAATTTATCTCCTCAGTGTCTATGCCTGGCTTAATCTTAAGTGTGTGTAGAAATAACACAGGTGATTTTGTTTAGAACAGTATTACCAAAAGGGAAAAGAAGGACCAGAGAGCTATCTCACCTGGTAGGGCACTTTCCTTGTTATGAACAATAATCATATTTGAACCCAGGAAACCACACTGTGAGTGCTACAGCCCCAGGGCAAGCTCCAGAGCTATAGTGTCTCTCCTTTTCTCTGTCCCTCACTCCTTGTGAAAAAGGAATATGACCCAGCAGTGTGAAATGCATATGTAAGGCCCAGGGATATAAAAATAAAAGAAGGAAGGAAGGGAGGGAGGGAGGAAGGGAGGCAATGAAGGAGATAGGAAGGAAAGCACTTAGATGAGGAAACAACAGAAAGTATTCCAGGACATTGCAAGTAGACTGGTCCTGAAATGAGTACAACCGAAAATGTTGCCAGCTGTGACTACGGACTGAGAGTTCAGTCTGACAGGAATTCAGAGGCTGTACAGGTTCCAGGACTAAATATGAATAGATATGGGCCCTAGATTAGATCATTGTAGTAAATATTTAATTGCATTTATAAATTTTAAAGTCTGTGAACAACTCTCTGCCCTAATCCTGCTTACTAGTTCTACCCTCAACTCTTATACCATCTCAGACAATATTTTTAGTACACCCCATGTTATCTATCAAGCTCAAGCAAAGATTATTAAGACATAGATTACTAGGAACATTCCTAAAATAGGCATCCTAGCTTCCATCCACCTTAAGGTCTCTACTTTCATTTGCTCTATTCCTACTTTATGGTTCCTGTTTTGAAACACTTTGTCCTGTTTTCCATCTTACTGCATCCCAGCCACCAAGTTGCAGAGGCTACTTTGATTCCATCCTGACTTCCCAGGGCAAATGACCTCACTACTATTTCCTGAAACTTCAGCTTTCCAGAGCCCTACCACACTAGGGAAAAATAGAAACCAGCCGGGAATATGACTTGACCTGCCAATGCCCACGTCTAGTGGAGAAGCAATTACAGAAGTCAAAACTCCCACCTTCTGCACCCCCCAAAAATTTTGGCCTATACTCCCAGAAGTTTATCCAGAAGGATAAATAACAGGGAAGTTTTCAATGGAGGGAATGGGAAATAGAACTCTAGTGATGGGAACTGCATGGGATTATACCTCTACTACCTTACAATCTTGGAAATCAATATTAAATCACTAATAAAAAATTTAAAAAGAAAAGTATTATAGCAGAGGGGTAGGAAAGAGTAAGCCTAGTAAAGAGAGGTGAGAATATAGAAAAACAATGAAGAGTTCTGTCTTGCTATCATTTATTCCTTTAATATATTACATGAACTTCTTCATTTTCCAAACTACTTTAAACATGGTTAATAAGAATTTCATGTCAGCCTTTGTTATTAAAATTTCCATACACACATAAATAAACTGGAATACATCAGCTCTCATTCACCAGTTTTCTAAATATAGTGATGTTATCTCCAAAACACACACATATTGCAATTTGTAACAATATGAATAGGCCTTGAGGGTATTATGCTAAGTGACATACACTAAACAGAGAATGCCAAATATCATAGATTTCAACTCTATGAGGAATCTATAAACACATGACTAATAGATACAGAGAACAAACTATTGGTTGCCAGGTGCAGGGTGAGGGTGAGAAGGAAGTCACAAAACGTAAAAGAAAGACAAAAAGAGAAAGACTACACAGTATTCAGGATAACCAACCTAGAGCAATTACAGTAACATGGATAGATCTTAAGAGAATTCCTGGGTGAAAAAGGCAAGAAACAGAGTAAAGTTTAGAATGTAATACTAAACTACTAGGAATACCAAAGGAGATCATCTGGGACCACAACAAGGCAGGACTAGAACGATATCAGGAACCCACTGGTAAGGACCGGGAGCTGGAACCAGGATCCTTGTACACTGTAATGTGTGCACTCAACCAAGTGCACCACCACCCCTCACCTAACTTTTTAATAAGTTCAACATTTGGAAGATCAAAGTCTCCAAGGTGAAGTAGGGGTTAAAAAAAAAATAAGTAACATGAATTGGAAAAAATCACATTCCAAACACAACTAAGCATGTGTTTCCCTTTACCTCTCCCCTCTTCTCTCTCAGTTTATTTCTGTCTCTATCTAAAATAAATAAAATAAATAAACAAAAATTAAGTGTGAACAATTAGTGATAACTTGCCACAAGGGGTAAAGAGATTTTTTGTTGTTGCTGGGCTTCATTGCTTTGGGACTACATTTCCAGATAGAAAGAGAAAAATAGAGACAGAAAAACAGGATAAGATGCCCAAGACTAAAGCTACCCCCGGCTAGTGTGGGCTCAGGTTGCACACAGGAAAAAGCAAGTGTCCTCCCAGATGAGATATTTTGCTGGTGTGTGATTAGTTCTTTTTTTTTTCTTCCGTAATATTTTATTTATTTGGGACAGATGGTGGCACACCTGGTTGAGCACACATGTTACAATGCACAAGGACCTGGGTTTGAGCCCCCAGTTCTCACCTGCAGAGAGAAATCTTTACAAGTGGTGAAGCAGGGCTGCGGGTGTCTCTCTGTCTGTCTCATCATCTCCCCCACCCTCTTGATTTCTGGCTGTCGCCATCCAGTAAATAAAGATAATAAAATTATTTTCAAGATACTTTATTTATTCAGTCATTTCTTGGAAAGAGATGGTGAGAAAATTAGATAGAAGACAAAGATATAGAGGAAGAGAGATAAGAGACACAACGATAGCATTGCTTCTCTACTTGTGAAGCTTTCCCCTTCCAAGTGGGAGCCAGGGGCTTGAATCCAGGTCCCTGTGTGAGTGAACTTGTGCTCAAGAAGAAACACCACCTCTTGGCCCCCCTATAATTAATTTTTTACCTATGAAATCTAATGAAAAATATGGAGTGGTCTCAAATCAGAAGAAATGGTCAAATTTTTGTACTTATAATAAATATAATAATTGTGTCTGATAAAAGACAAAATCAGAGTCAAAGAAATATTGATTTGTTTTTCTTTTGTTGATGAAAAATAGCTGGAACCAAAAAAGGGTAGAAAGTAAAGAAATGTAGAAAACAGATATCAAAACAAAAGCGTATGTCATTGGTTTCAGACTGATTTAGAATTAAGTCTTCTTTAGACTGTAGTCTGGACCTTGCATTATTCTTGGGTTTGTTTCCTTATCACTGCCTTGCAGCTGCTTTAGTTCATCCTACAGGCAGTGCTCCTACACATTGTCGAATTTTACAACCTCTGCAACCTCTGTTTGGAATATTCATGGTTTCCCCTCCACACTAGTGATTTTTTTTTTTTTTTAGCTTTTAGCACAAGTGTCTTTAATTTTGTTTGTTTCCCTGACTAAGTCAGAGTCACTTTCATAGGTTTTTAAAAACTGCCATGAGCCTTGGCATAGTCTTTTGTCACAATGACACTTTCAGATTTGCCTAACACTACATTCAGACAGGTCTTCACAAGACCACTGTTAAGTCTCCACGAAACGGGCAACATATACATTTCTGCATGTTTGGATACAGTTAATCTGTTTTTGTCTATCATTGCCTATTCTGGTCACTGCATATTGACAGAGAAATGTAAAATGTAATTTAAAAAAAAAAATAAAGTTCTTATACTTGGCATAATTCTTTAAGGCTTGATTGTGCTATGATTTATAGTAGATTTTCTTTTTGCTGAACATTTTATTGTATGGCTGTGGTAAATTTTGTTTATCTATTCCTTTTTAGATAAATATTTGAGATGTTTAAATAATACTTCTCTGGACATTCAGCATACTAGGTAATATAACTTGAGTGAATAATTGATGAGATTTTTGCAAAATGCCTCATCTAAGTACGAGACATTCTGAAGTAATGATTCCCTAGTTGACTTACAATTCTAAAAAATGTTGTCATGCTCCTCAAAGTACAGGGAAAGTAGCTTTCCTAGAAACAGAGAAGTTACATGAACTTCGTATCTAGCAAAATTCAGCAAATAGTATCAAACTAATTCTTCAAGAGAAAAAAAAATGTCATATAGTCTTAGAATTCCATTTTTCTTAACAATTTGAAACCAATTTGAAGAGTACACATTGTACAAAAATAAGCAAAACCAAAATTCATGATGCAGCCACTGTTGCATAAAGGAGAAATTCCTCTATTCCAAATTCATCAATCTTCAGCTCCTCTTAAAACAACAACAACAACAACAAAATCCATATTCAGTCACCTCCCTTGATAGCTTCCCTATTATTTATCCTTCTGGGAGTATGGGCCCAGGATTGTTATGGGGTGCAGAAGGTGGAAGGTGGCTTCTGTAGTTGCTTCTCCACTGAACATGGGCATTGGAAGGTTGATCCATACTCCCAGCCTGTCTCTCTCTTTCTCTAGTGGGGTAGGGGTCTGGGGAGGCAGGATTCCAGGACACATTGGTGGGGTTGTCTGCCCAGGGAAGTCCAGTTGGCATCATGGTAGCATTTGGATCCTGGTGACTGAAAAAGAGTTAAGATATAAGGCAGAACAAATTGTTGACTAATCATGAATTTAAAGGCAAGAATATTTCAGATGAAGATTTGGTGGGGGGGGGGGGTATCTCTGTTTTCAAAAAAGCTAGTAAGTCTATTTTAGGTATAATCCAAGGGGCCCATGACTTTATTACAGTTTTCCTGTGCTTGGTATCTATTATGCAGGTATACCCAGGTTACTGTCTGAGGAGAATGGAGTTCTAGGGGGTGGGAATTGTGTGGAAAAGGTACCCCTCTTACTTATCCTATAGTCTTGTCAATATTTCCGTTTTATAAATAATAATTTAAAAACAAGAATAGGAAATCTTTCAAGAGAGGGGATTGGATACAGAGTTCTAGTGGTGGGGATTGTGTGGAATTGTATCCCTCATATCCTGTGGTCTTATCAATATTTCCATTTTATAAATAAAAATTTTTGAAAAAGCATTTATGCATATGTGAAAAAAATCATAATAATAAAGTCTTTGTGAGACATTGAAAAAAATAAAGTTAACCTTTATATATACAAAACCAAGGGGGAACTCCATAGATGGTGCATTAGTACTCTGTGTTACTAGTCCCTCTGTCCCTTTCACAAACACATATACACATGTATGGAGTGAACAAAGGGAAAACAGAAAGAGGGAGATGGACATTTCTTACAAACTGGTGGAATTAGTGAGGGTGATTGGAATCAAAGGCGTATATGTTATTTATTTGTATTTTTAAAAGATTCATTTTTATTTATTTCATATGAAGTAGACAGGCAAGCACACAGATAGGCAGACAGGCAGAAGAACAGAGAGATGATAAAGTGATAGAGATGGAGAGAGCAGAGCGTCATGCCTGGGACATGCAGAGTCAAGGTGAATTGGAGTCTCAGGCATGTAAGCCCTGTCTTCTACCAGCTTTGGTATTTTTCCTGTCTTGAACTGAATATATTTCACAAATGCCAACTTGACTCAGTGTTAAAGTTATGGTTAAAATCTCATAATTCCCTTTTATAGGCAGTTTGTTAATCTTTCACCAAGTGACTTCCTCTAAAACTCTTCTCTCTCCAGGACAACCATAACTGGCCAGGATAGATAGAATAAGGATTATGCAAAGAAACTTTGGTGTCGAGGCTTTCAGAGTCCCAGGTTCAATCCCCTGCACCAGCATAAGACTGATCAGTGCGCTAGTAAAAAAAAAAAAAAAAAAAAGTGGTCCGGGAGGTGGCACAGTGGATGAAGCACTGGACTCCCAAGCATGAGGTTCTGAGTTCAGTCCCTGGCAGCACATGTACCAGAGTGATTCTGGTTATTTTTCTCTATCTCCTCCTATCTTTCTCATTAATAAATAAAATATTTTTAAAATTACAAAGAGAAATAAGAAACTGCATTATTATAAATTTTCATTAGCCCCAATAAAGCAATTAAAATAAAAGAATGACCTCTGTGTTGGGGGAATACATAGAATTATCAATTAGCTGAACTATAAGGGAGCCTAAAGAATTTAGCTGACTCCACCCTGGTTGTCATTTATAATCTGCCTTCTTTGTCCCAAGACACCTGTTGACAGGTGGAACTCCTTCCTTTGTATGACCCTGTGACAGCATTCTTCTTTTTGGAATAATGGCATGAAGGGCCTCTATTTTAATATAATAGCCTTAACAATGATTTGATTGATACATTATTAGTCAAGGCTATAATCTTTTCTCTTGTTCTGAGCTGCAAAGGGCTCTGCCTTTCATCTATCTAATATGCTATGTTCTATAATCAAACGAGTGTTAAAATCCTATAAAATGTTTAGTGAGATGAAGAGGATGGTATGGTATGTTACGATTTTTTTCCTTCCTAGATAGCTTTTTCCTATGATGGCTCTTGACTCCTAATGGGTCCCAGATCACTGCTAACATAGTGTGGAACTGCGCTGCTGCCTGTCATGAGCTTGTGCTCTATTTGGTGCTGACTGCTGATGTTTGCAGCTCTTTTCCCTATTCAAATATCCTCAGATACTGACTATTCTAAGTGAACAGTAGGACCTGCTAACTAGCTGAAAGGAAGGTGCTAGATACCAGGAGAAAGTTCAGGGTAAAGGCAGGAACATGGGCTACTCGAGCTGTGTTTTGTGGGGTTGTAGTTCTGTATGTTTCTGATCACTAATTGTGTTTGACAAAAACCTCTTCTGGGGGCTTCACCTTGTCATTGTTAGAGTTTATTATCATCTCAGAAAATGTACCTTTGATTTATCTGTATGTTTTGGGTGACTCATTGTGGAAGACTGTATTGATTAAACTTCCATATAGTTAAAAAAAAGAATTGCACCCTGGACTCTCTGTGTGGTTTTTTTTTTTTTTCCTAACCTGGAAAAATAACCTCACTGGTTTCCTTTGCTATTCATATCTTACTGCTGATTCTAGTGAACTTTATTCTTCTCAGATAACATGGTTTATATCATGGAGGTCCAGAGACCATTACTTAAATCACAGGGGCAAGAAAGTGAATATCTCCCTGAATCCAATCTAAAGATGACACCACCCTGCTATATCATGGTTATCAAACTACACTTTCTGCACTTTATCCTTCCAGTACTCCAAAGCCACAAGCCATATGTATATGATTGAGTCTCTCCTGACCTTGTGCTGTTTCACTTATAGAAATGTTCATCATTCTTCTCAAATTCCATACAAATGTAATTGATGTGGTTAATCTGAACATGTACAACATTGGGGCTCACCATGCTTTGTGATCACTGGAACCACTTCAGGGACTATCTTTCTAACCTAACAATCAAACTTATTGTCACTTATGTGTAAGTGTCCAACTCTATTATCTCATATTTCTAAAGTATGATAATTACGAAGTCTGCTTAATCATGGCCAGAGAACTTTCCAAAAACACTTTTCTGACAATAGAATGACATTTGATTCACAGTTAGTCAGGGAAGTTTCTGAAGCATCATCGTAACAACCCACACGTTTAGTACTTTCCATAATTCAACTACAACATTGCAGGAGGTCCCTGTCATAACATATATTCTTTGGTTAGCATCAAATGAATGGAAGTCCACGACAGACTGGTGTGTAGCTACACCTGATGCTACTTGGTTGTTTCTTTATGCTGTTAGGTACCTTACTTTCTAAAGATTTCATTACTACACTGTTCATTCAAATATCCCAAATAATCAAGCACAGCACTGATATCACATCATTCTAGGTTCTTTCCTTGGGAGAAACTGCAATTACAATAGAGTTAGATACTAAGTTTTGGTTTGATGACATGGAGTTCAGCACATACATCTTCATTTTGAACCTGTTCTCTCTCTTCTCTCTCTCTCTCTCTCTCTCATCTTTACCTATTCATTATTGAATGGAGACAGAGAAATTGAGAGGGGGAGATAGAGAGGGAAAGAGACAGAGAGCCCTGCTTCACCATTTGTGAAACTTTCCTTCTGCAGGTAGGGACCAGGGGGCTTGAACCTGTGTCTTTGTGCACTGTAGTGTGTGCATTCAACCAGGTGCACCACTGTCTGGCCTTCTTATTAATACCTATAGAATAGGAGAATCAAAAATGTTCTGTGATATAAAGTTTGAGAAAAAAAAATTGAAAGTCTTGCTTTTGTATTTGGAATATGCAAATTTTGCTCTGTGTGCAGTGTTTGTGCTGAGTTCTACTATTGTTCTTTTTCATTCTTTTAAATTTTTGAATTTTTCCTATTGCCACCAAGATTATCTATAGGGGTAGTGCCTGTATAATGAATATACTACTCCCAGTGGCCATTTCTTCTTCCTTTCCTCCTTTCCTTTCTTTTTTTTTTTTTCTTGATAGAAGAGAGAGAACTGAAAGAGGAGGAGGCAATAGAAAGAGAAAGAGAGATGCCTTCAACCACTGTTACACCATTCGTGAGTACTGCAGGTGGAGACTAGATTTGAACCTGGTTCTTTGTGCATGGTAATGTGTGTGCTCAGTGAGTGTGCTAACACCCAGTTGCAGTTTCTCTTAAAATATACTATTATTATTATTATTTTATTATTTGTAATCTCTGTAGTTTCATTACTCTGGGTTGTTTTTTTAGATATATAGATAGATGATAGAGGGTGGATAGATAAGTGATAAATGTGGGGCAATTTCTGGATGGCCTGTCTTGACCACCCCACGCCCATCAGTCTGTTGGCCACCAGAGAGGTGTCCTGGGGAGGCGGAGAACAGGCCATGGTGGGGGTGAGCATGCAGAGTGACCACTCTGGACACTACAGCAAGGGGGTAGTGTGTTTATTGGGTTACAAGGAGGCATTCTTATACTCGAACAAGCAGGCAAAAAAAAGGAAGTATGGTCAGACCAATCATTGTGAAGGTCAATATCATGAATCGGGGGACAAGCTGGGAACAGGGAAGTTATGGTCTTATCAGGAACGGGCTGGGGCAAAAGCTGATGCCTAAATGGTTAAGCTATTTGTGGAATTTCTATACCCTTTTGCCTGCAGGAAATGGAAATTTAACTATAATCTGTGCAGCAGTTTTCAGTAAACAGCTCCTGCCCCCGAGGTCCAGGTGCAGAATGCTGGCAATTAAGGCCTGCTTAGGAAGAGGAGGGGCAGGGAGGCCTTTTGGATGAACTCCTACAGGTCTCAGAGAGATAATGGGGTGTCAGTCCTGCTCGACCTGCCATATCCCCACAGATAAATAGATAGGTAGATAGATAGATAGATAGATAGATAGATAGATAGATAGATAGATAGATGATAGATAGATAGGGGCTTAGACTAAGAGGTAGGTAGAGAGAAAGACACCAGAGCAATGCTTACTCCAATGCAGTGGGAAATAGGTTCTGAAGCTCATAAGTAAGCAGCACACTATACAAGTGAACTGTTTTGCCATTCCCTACTATTATTGAGAATGGTTTGCTGATGAAGACATGCTGGTGGTCATATGCAACTGTTAAACTGTCTTATGAGAAGAGAGCTCATATCTGACTAGAGCAACAGGGATGACTTGTATTCAATTGCTTGATATTCTAATGCGATTCACCTTTCAGAAAGAGAGGACCCTAACTTCCTAGGATAACTTTTTTCTTTCTTCTTAGCTAGTGTGACCAGTGGAAACAGAGCACTCTGTTTAAAATGTAAGTTAGTTTTATAAATCAACAGGAAATTGGGGGCACTAGGAAAAAATATACCAAGAGAAAAAAGAGTGAAGGATGGAAAGTCAACAGCTTGAAAAAGGAAAACTGGAAAATTACAAGGAACCACCAAGGAACATGATATTTTAAAAATATATAACAAATCACTGTGTTTTGCTGTTGACTGTAAACCATTAATCCCGCCAATAAAGAAATGAATTCATTCATTCATTCACTCAATGTGTAAGAAACGTATATAGCCCTCAAGAACAAGGACATTGCTATACAAGTTTCAAGAACCTTGCGAAACAAAATACAGAAAGCAGAAATGCCTTGTGGAACATCTCATACAAACTGCTGGTTAAAAACCAGGAGATCTCTGAGTCAGGAGAAACTCCCTCAAGAGAAGATGGAATCAAGGGAAGTGAAGTACCTTTGAACTTCTAGTATGTGCCAGTACTAGGCTCCTCACATGATTTTTTTTCTTTATTGTGATGTTTATTACTTTTCTTTTGCATTTTGTGTTAATGCCCTTCAAAAAAAAAAACTGATTGAGACTTGAAGAGATGCACTAACTTGCTGGGGGTGAGCTGGTGATTTCAATGAACAAAAACCAGCTGCTTTGCCTTGATCTTCTACAGCCTTTATTAGATGACTGAGATGACTTTAGGAGATGTTAAGCGTGAAAAAAGAAAGCATTGTCCAGTGTACATAACAAAGTAAAAATGTTAAAGATCTGTGAAGGATTAGAGAAATGACAAAGACTGAGACTATTAAAAGCAATGAGGCAGGCACAAACACACACCACAGATAAAACACAAATGAATAAAAACTTAATATCGAAAAAGAAGAAGAATCAAACACTAAGAAAATCCAATGAGGATTTTATTAGTTTAGTGTTATTTATTTGGTGAAAAGAGAAACAGAAGTAGAGTTTATAAGGTGGTTCACCTTGCATGGGCATATAAACATTTTGCCATGTATGTGACCCAGGTTCAAATCCCCAGTCTATCACATCAGAGTAATATGACACTAATTGGAACTTTAGTGTTATAGTTAGCCTCTCTCTCTCTCTCTCTCTCTCTCTCTCTCTCTCTTCAGTCTCTGTTTCTTTCCCTGACCAGAGAATTGCTCATTTTTTGGCTTCTGGTGGTGCTGGGATTTGAACCTGTAACCTCTGAACCTCACACATGAGAATATATTGAATAAACCATTGAGCTATCTCTTTGACCTCTTGACCTCTCTTTTTACTTGAAAAAAATCTATCATATCAGCAGAGCCCTGGTGATGACAACAAAATGAATAAATAAATGTATTTTATACTAGAAAAAAAGTCATTAAGGGGGTTATTCTAATAAACTTCCCCAATTGCTGTTTTGACCTAGATTTGAAGTGTTGAAGGATAAACTGGGGAATATTAAATTTTTAAAGAGTTCATTTGAGCAAAAATGTAATGGAATCAGGCAGCACCAAAGTAATTAGGAAAGCTATCCTGAATGGAGTGGAGAAAAAAATAAGTATAGAAAGGAAGCAAAGAAATGAAATGAGTGATAAGCTATCATACAAAGCCTTGCTGAAAGGGTTGGGCAGCAGCAGACTGGTAGAGCACACATGATACCATGTACGAGCAATGTGGTTCACATTCTCAGTCCGCATATGCTAGGCGAATCTTCAAAAGTAGTGGCACAGTACTGTAGGCATCTCTCCTTTTTTGTTCCTATCTTACTCTCTATCAGGAGCAGTGGAGTTGTGCAGGTAATGAATCCCAGTGATATGCCTGGTGGCAACAAAAATTAGTAGTAGTAATAATTAAAAATGCCTTGCTGACTGTAATTGGTTGTTTTTAGGTATTGATTTTGTAGCAAGAAGCATTTGGGTTGCTTACATAGACTTCTTTTTTTATTTTTATTTTATTTATAAAAAGGAAACACTGACAGAACCATAGGATAGGAGGGGGTACAACTCCACACGGTTCCCCCCACCAGAACTCCATAGCCCATCCCCTCCCTTGATATCTTTCCTATTCTTTAACCCTCTGGGAGTATGGACCCAAGGATGCAGAAGGTGGAAGGTCCGGCTTCTGTAATTGCTTCCCCGCTGAACATGGGCATTGACAGGTCAATCTATAATCCCAGCTTGCCTCTCCCTTCCCCTAGTGGGGCTGGGTTCTGGGGAATCTGAGCTCTAGAATACATTGGTGGGGTTGTCTGTCCAGGGAAATCTGGTTGGCATCATGGTAGCATCTGGAACCTGGTGGCTGAAAAAAGAGTTAACATATAAAGCCAAACAAATGTTGACTAATCCTGAAACTAAAGGCTGGAATAGTGCAGATGGAGAGTTGGGGTGTTATTCCTTTTTTAGATAGCTAGTAGGCATATTTTAGTTATATTCCAAAGGACCTGTGGCTATACTAGTTTTTTTGTTTTTTTTCCCTGAGCCTGAAATCTGATATGCCAGTGGATCCAAGTTATTGTCTGGGGAGATGATGTCATGGCTAGAAAAAGGACCAGAAAGCTGGATTGGGGAAGAGAGTTGCTCCCAAATATGGGAAAGGTGTATAAAGATTGTTGACTGTAAACCCCATCAATTTGATATGATCTGGGTCACATATTCAGCTTAGGAGCCTATGTGACCTCTGCATCCCTCTAGATCTGAGCTCACATTCTGTGGTCATGAGTAGGAACATCCCAGGCTTCCCCAATATCAGGATCCATCTTCCTCAGGTGTAGCATAGAGTATGATGTCCGGCCTCCCTTGGGAGGATGGAACATTTTCTACCGTTGTTGATCCAAATTGAGGGCAAGGTCCTATGGGGACCCACAAAAGGGTTTGTTTTGTTGTACATAGACTTCTATGGCATTAGAGCCCTTCAAGCTAATAACCTCTTTAATAGGTGCTATGGCTAGAAACTCTTGAATCCCCTATTTAGTTTACTCAATCATTTTTCAGTGTCCACTATTCAGAATCTCTCTGCACACTCCCGTCTCTTTTCCCTTATGGGAATCTTATTCTCTAGGGCCCAGTACCAGACAATGTTAAGAGAGGGGCCATCTTGATGCGCCTGACTTCTTGAAGTTATTCAAGTCCATTCAGAGAGGGCGAGTGATAGATAGCCAACCCCACTCTGCTTTGCCAAGTTGTCCCTTTTAGATCCATTATTGTGATTGCTTTTGGTATTATATTCTACATCGTCTTGTGCAGTACTTTCCTCTTATTTGAAACTGTAAGTAGCAACAAGGCATTTCATGTCAGTATATTTTACATCACTAGTGGGGGAATATTAAAGTGATCTTTTCTTTCCTTGATGAACACATACCAATTGTAATTTTTTTTCCTGCACTCTGATGTAAGCACTTTAGGACTGAACATGCATGTCTTTGATACTAGGTTTTATTTTTACATTTAATATTTTACATTACAATCAAATTGATATTCTTAGAAATTTATTTCCTAAAGATAAATAAAAGATACAGTAAGGAAAACAAAAGTCAATTACAGGGCCACATATAATTTATTTTAAAGCTAAATTTTTTAATCAAATTTATTATTCTATACCAAGTGAAAAAAATGTATGACTCAAATGAATGACTCAAATACAGAAAGTCAAAGTAAAGTAATTCTCCCCTCACCAAATTTTGGTAGCACTATTCTTACACAGTAAAACCTAACCAAAACACCTTTAGTTCCTAACCTTTCTACAAACACAACCAAATTTATTCAGAATAGAATTTAACAATATTTGTTACTTTAGATTGCACTGGTGGTCCTGAAAAACAGCTTGCTTGAGTAGTGCACTGCTTTACCATTGAAATAATTGAGACATGACTTAACCTTCAAAACTATGATTGAAGTAAAATGTAGACAATGGAGAATTTTCATTTTCTTTTTGCCTCCAGGGTTATCTCATTGCCTGCACTACAAATCCACTGATCCTGGAGTCCATTTTTCCCCATTTTTTGCTGCCTTTGTTGCCCTTGTTTTATTTATTGTTATTGTTGTCATTGTTGTTAAATAGGACAGAGAGAAATCGATAGAGGGAAAGACAGACACGGGGAGAGAAAGACACCTGCAGACCTGCTTCACCGCCTGTGAAGCAATACCCCAGAAGGTAGGGAGTTCTAACCGGGATCCTTGCACTGGTCCTTGTGCATCATGCCATGTGTGCTTAACCTGCTATGCTACCGCTGGGCCCCCAGAATTTTCAATTTCATTTTCAGTAAAGTAACATTACTTTATAACATAATGCAGATTTCAGGCACATAGCATTGTAGATCAGCATCTGTATACATTGTCAGTGATGCCCCTAGTAGTCTATCAACTATTAATCTAGCCACTTGCACCCATCCTGTCCCATTCCATACTGTCTTCCTTAATGGTATCACAGTTTTGTCTCTAGAGTACATTTTCATTACCTCCTACATATTAGCAAAAAAATGGCAGAGCTGGTCTTTTTCTCCATCTAACTTTTATCACCTAATGTCGTCTATCTAGGTTATTGCAAATGGCAGGGTTTCATCTTTTTTTTTTTAATAAATATAGAGATAAGTGCTATGCAAATGTGTCCATATAGTCAATCTTAAGGCTTGTCATCCCAAGTGGCCAAGAAAATTATGGCAAATGTAAGCAACTGACATTACACTAACCTTAAGTGTTTTTGCTTAGTGGGAGAAAGTGCTAAAATAAAAAGGTACGGCGTGGGCAGCAGCATACCAGATTAAGTGCACACAGTACAAAGCACAAGGACCCACTCAAGGATTCCAATTCCAGCCCCTGACTCTCCATCTGCAGGGGGCTCACTCCACAGGTGTCAAAGCAGGTCTGCAGCCTTCTGTCTTTCTCTCCCCCTATCTTTCCCTTTCCTCTCAATTTCTCTCTCTGTCCTATCCTTATAAAGGTATTCTATAAAATAGGGTACTTGCAAATGACAAATATAATGAAGGATGAATATTGAAAATACAGGAAGAACTCAACTCAATAATAACAACAAAAAGATTACACATAGCTGCCAGAGGATGATACGATTTACACATTCTCTTAGAAACTTTCCTGCCACAGGTCACTCTAATGTTTATCCAGTAAGACACATTTCATTGACAGTGTTCGAAATACTTGATCTTCAAAGTTATAGAAGAAATGGCCTAACTTTCACATGAAATTTTTTACCCAATTTACTAAACATTATCTGTTCTTGTACAGATTCACCAGCAGAGAATTAGACTGAAACTAAACAATAGTAAGGTGGCTATGCACAAAAAATGAAATCTTTCTGGACAGGGAGATAGCACAGTAGTTATGCAGAAGACTTCCATGGCGGAGACACTGAAGTCCTGAGTTCAGTCCCAGTGGTACTCTGATAGATAAATAAATAAATAACTATTAAATGCATAAGAATAAATTAATCCTACAATTTTTACAGTCTTCTATAGTTATCACATGGTTACAATAGAGTCATTACATACAATCTGTGATTTTTTTTGTTTGCATTTTCTATCTTTAACCTTTGACATCAGAAAAATAACAACAAAGGACTATTGTTCAGTTTCTTGGTGCAAAAGCACTAAGTATTTTAGGAAACAATGGGGCTGCCCTCTGCTTTTTTATATAATACAAAACTAACTGACTCCAATCTCCAAAACAAGATTGTGCCTGTCTTTTTCATTCAAAGTATTAAAATCCCCAGTGCATTCAGTACACAGGAAACTATTGACATGAGTGATTCTTTTGCATTTATTTATTATTAAATAATAACTCACAATAATTCTGATGATGAATGGAAGAAACTACAGCTTAATGAAGGAACTGTAACTACTTGTGTTTGATATCTGGTGAGCCTCTGATATCCTTTCAAAACTGCTGTGTACTGAAGGGCTTCGAGTTTTATTTATGCAGATCTTAACCCAGTTATTACATTATACTTCAAAGCATCCAAATAAAATCTCTGTCTGCAATATTAAATGCATTTAAAACTACTTTATGGATGAAGAATTTTATATCTTCTGGGAATTAGCAAAAAAGTATAATTTTAACATTTCATAATTTACCAAAAAAATCTTTGTAATTAAAGTAAGAATCTTTTACCTCAGACACCTGAAGGTATGTTCAATACTGAGATAGTTGTAAGATGCTAAAATAATGCATCCGTTTAGAAAAAAATATATTTATAAAGAAAGCATGTTAAGATATTTATTTATTTATTTTAATTTATTTTCCCTTTTGTTGCTTTTTTATTGTTATGGTGGTTTTTGTTGTTGTTATTGATGTCGTTGTTATTGGATAGGACAGAAAGAAAATGGAGAGAGGACGGGAAGACAGAGAGGGGGAGAGAAAGACAGACACCTGCAGACCTGCTTCACCGCCTGTGAAGCGACTCCCCTGCAGGTGGGGAGCTAGGGGCTTGAGCCAGGATCCTTACACCAGTCCTTGCACTTTGCACCACCTGTGCTTAACCCGCTGCACTACTGCCTGACTCCCTAAGATATTTATTTTATTTATGGTTCTTTTGGTAAACTTAATGTTGACAACATTTTGCAGTTACTTAAGTTGATTCTTATTTTTGTAAAGTTTCCTTATGTTCCTAAGAGACAGAGAGAGACTAGAACACTGCTCACTTTTGACATGTAGCAGTGCCAGGTATTGAATCCAGAAACTCTGGGATATCATCCATGAAATTACGTGTAATACCACTACTCTATCTCCCAACTCCCTCAGCTACATTGGAATCTTTTTGTAAATATTTCCTATAAGGGAAACATCTAAAATTTTTTGATTGAAGATGTTTACAGTACTTTTATTTAAAGTAGAGCATTCATGTATACATAGAAAACCAATAGTTTCACAATTATTAGTAAATACAGAATAGTAGACATGTTTACTTGAGTTTTTTGTTCTCTAGAATATATCAGAAGACAAAAACTCAAATATAGGTTGTTTGCTAAAAATATCAATTAAACAAATTAATATATTTGTACAAAATGCTAACTGGCTTGTTTGACAAATTTATCAGTCACATAATCAAAGATAATTAGATAACCAATTAGATTAAAATGACAGTGAAGCTGCAATTGGAGACTCAGTTTGCACTTATATTTAATAGTATGTGTCATCTTTTGAGAATAGTCACTGTTGAGGTATCAGATTTCTTGAATAAAGTTTGTCTTGCCTTGTGAAGTTTGTGAGAATTACTTTAAAATGAAGTTAATATCATTTCCAAACATAATGGTGATCTTATGAAGATATTCTTACGTTGTGGGTGCTGAGGGATGCACCAGGTTAAGCACACTTTGTGCAAAGTGCAAGGACCCTCTCAAGGATCCTGATTCGAGCCCGAGGCTCCCCATCTGCAGAAGTGTCCCTTCACAGGTAGTGAAGCAGGTCTGCGGGTATCTATCTTTCTCTCCCCCACTTTGTCATCCCCTTCCCTCTCAATTTCTCTCTGTACTATTTAAT
This sequence comes from Erinaceus europaeus, assembly GCF_950295315.1. Lineage (NCBI taxonomy): Eukaryota > Metazoa > Chordata > Mammalia > Eulipotyphla > Erinaceidae > Erinaceus > Erinaceus europaeus. Next base: position 45,785,917 of record NC_080180.1, on the reverse strand, counting down.
AAAAAATGAGGGAAATGTCCACTAGGAGCAGTGGATAACACTGGACACAAAAAGATATCCTGATATTCAAACCTGTATTTTGAAAGTTAAAAGTAGGGATTCAATTTCATTATATCGATATGAGATAATCTGTTACTAAAAATATATGCAATCTTATTTATGTATTATTTATTTTTTAATATGTCATATATACCATTATATACATGTCATGAAAACATAGCCATTGAAATTTGAATTCAATACTGCAATGTGCATCTATCCTAAGTTAGTCACCAAAACACAAAGTATGATTGATAATCATTTTCTTAGGTAACATTTATTATTATTACATATAGAATTGATAATAAGCTTTGGGTTAATATATATAATTCAATAAAACATATGCTATATAATTACCAGAAAACAGTGAGTGATTTGTAGACAAAGCAACTTTTCTGAGATTACTGAGAGACACTTTTTAGTTGGTAGTCGAATAACATCCTGTGGAAGTCTGTGTTCTGTCCACTGATGTTCTTCTAGTAAGTAGAACTCACTGTTCTGTGTTTTGAAATATAAACTGTTGGCAGTAGAAGAAATCTAGAAAGCATTCTTTTTACTATTGCAACAGAAACAATAAAATATCTAAGGATAAACCTAACAAAAGAAGTGAAAGACTGGTATATTGAAAATGACAATTCATTATTCAAGGAAATTGAAAAAGACACAAAGAAGTGGAAAGATATCCCATGTTCATGGGTTGGAAGAATTAACATGATCAAAATGAATATACTAATCAGAGTCATATAAAATTTAATGCAATTCCCATCAAGTTTCCAACCAATTTTTTTGGAGAATAGAGCAAAAGCCACAAATGTTTATCTGGAACCAGAAAAAACCTAAATTGCCAAAACTAACTTGAGAAGAAAGAACAGAACTGGAGTCATCACACTTCCAGATCTCAATCTGTATTATAGGGTCACTGTGATCAAAACTGTTTGGTACTGGAACACAAATAGACACACTGACAAGTGGAATAGAACTGAGAGCCCAGAGGTAAGCATCCTAACCTATGAACACCTAACCTTTGACAAAGGTGCCCAGACTATTAAATGGGGAAAGCAGAGTCTCCTCAACAAATGGTGTTGGAAAAATCAGGTTGAAAAGCGGAGAAGAATGAAACTGAACCACTATAAAAGTAAAATTCCAAACACAAAAGTAAATTCCAAGTGGATCAAGGACTTGGATATTAGACCAGAAACTATCAAATACTTAGAAGAAACTATTGGCAGAACTCTTTTCTAAAGATATCTTTTAAAAAAACCTTCAATGAAACAAATCCAATTATAAAGAAGACTAAATAAAAAAATAAACCAATGAGACTACATCAAATTAAAAAGCTTCTTCACAGCAAAAGAAACCACCACCCAAACAGAGACCTCCCACAAGCAGAAGACCTTTACATGCCATACATCAGACAAGAGGCTAATAACCAAAATATATAAAGAGCTTACCAAACTCAGCTACAAAAAAAAAAAAAAAAAAAAAACACACAAATGACCTCATCCAAAATGGGGAGAGGATATGAACAAAATTTTCTCCATGGAAGAGATCCAAAAGGCCAACAAACATGAAAAAATGTTCCAAGTCATTGATCGTCCAAGAAATGTAAATAAGGACAACAACGAGATACCATTTCATTCCTGTGAGAATGTCATACATCAGAAAAGTTAACAGTAACAAATGCTGGAGAGGTTGTGGGGACAAAGGAACCCTCCTGCACTCTTGGTGGGAATGTAAATTGATCCAAACACTGTGGAAAACAGTCTTGAGAACTCTCAGAAAGCTAGAAGTGGACCCACCCTATGGTCCTGCAATTCCTCTCCTGGAGATATATCCTAAGGAACCGTACATACCCATCCAAAAAGATTTGTGTATACCTATGTTCATAGAAGCACAATCTGTAATAGCCAAAACCTGGAGGCAACCCAGGTGTCTCACAACAGATGAGTGGTTGAGTAAGCTGTGATATATATACAATGAAATACTACTCAGCTATTAAAAATGGTGAATTCATCTTCTTCACCTCGTCTTAGATGGAGCTTGAAGAAATTGTGTTAAGTGAGATAAGTCAGAAATAAAAGGATGAATTTGGGATGATCTCACTCATAGACAGAACTTGCAAAACAAGATTAGAAGGGAAAACACTAAGCAGAACTTGGATTGGAATTGGTGTATTGCACCAAAAGTAAAAGACTCTGTTATGTGGGGAGGGTTTGATTCTGGATCATGATGGCAGAGGAGGACCTAATGGGGGTTGAATTGATCTGTGGAAAACTAGGAAATGTTATGTATGTACAAACTGTTGTATTTTTAGGGGCCGAGTGGTGGTGCACCTGGTTGAGCACATGTATTACAAACTATTGTATTTTACTTTCAACTGTAAACCATTAACCCCCCAATGAAGAGAGAGAGAGAGAGAAAAAGGAAATACAAATTTTTATTAAACAATTTGGTCAAATTGTAAAGTATAAAATTCTACTTCCTGCTTCAATGAAAAGAAGAAGCATTTAGTTGTACCTCTGCGGAACAAGTTTGTATCTTTTCTAAACTAAATAGACATTATTTAATATTAGGTAAAAATAGCAAATACGTAAAACTCACACAAACTTTTCAATAATAGATTCTGGTATGTAAAACCACATAAGACAATATTCTATATTATTTTTTTTCTTCAGTATACTTCTGTACATGGGCATATTATTGGGTAAGGAATATTTTGTTCAAAAAATAATTTGTTAAAAAATACTCCTAAATAAAAAAAAAAGGTTCATTACTCACAATTTTTACTCAGTCCCATTTATTATCTTAATGGACATATCATGGCCTTAAAAGCAGACCAACTGTTTCTTTCATAATATAAACAAGATTTTTAAAAAATATTAATTTTATTATTTATGCCCTTTTGTTGCCCTTGTTTTGTTCTTGATGTTGTTGTTGCTGGATAGGACAGAGAGAAATGGAGAGAGGAGGGGAACACAGAGAGGGGGAGAGAAAGAAAGATAGACACCTGCAGACCTGCTTCCCCGCCTATGAAGTGACTCCCCTGCAGGTAGGGAGCCGGGGGCTCGAACTGGGATTCTTAGACTGGTCCTTGGCACTTTGCACCACCTGCATTTGAAAAGGAAAATTTTTCTCCACATAAATTTGTTATTCACTAATAGCCTGCTAAAAGTGATGATGTGGAATTCCATCTCTTTGTGGTCAGAGTCTGAAAGATTAAATCATACACGAAATTTTTTTATTCCATATCCAGTTGGTACATAGTAGCAATAGTGTTTATAGTAACATGGTGTGGAGTGTGCTTTTTTTTGGGGGGGGGGTGGGTCTTGGAGGAGAGATTCAATTCATTACTTGGGCTCATCAGACTACACTGTTTTTCCTGGTTCCATATTCTAGAAAGAAAGCTGATTCACTTCTGTGGTCACATTTCTATTTCTATTTTCTTCAAGAAATTCTTCTTATTTTTTCACAAAATGAACAGTAATGTGGTCAAAAGTATTAATCCACTGATCTTAGTTTTATCTACCATCACATATAAAATTCAAAGAGAGAAAAAATTATCTCTATATTTTTTCTGATTAAAGTCATTGCTTTATTTAATGATCAGTTTATTTTTTTTTTCTGACATGTCAAAATATTGCAGACTGGGTGGCTTAAACAACAGGACTTTTCTTCTCTCTCTTTTTCTTTTTTCTTTTTTTTTGCCTCTAGGCTTATTGCGGGGCATGGTGCCTGCATTAAAATCTATGGCTCCTACCAGCCATCTTTTCCATTTTATTGGATAGGACAGAGAGAAATTGAGAGAGGAGAGGGAGATAGAAAGGGAGAGAGAAAAATAGACATCTGCTGACCTGCTTCACCATTTGTGAAGCAAGGCCCCACAGGTGGTTTTTGTTTGTTTGTTTTTGTTTTTGTTTTTGGCCTCCAGGGTTATTGCTGGGACTCAGTGCCTGCTCTATGAATCCACTGCTCTGGAGGCCTTTTTATCCTATTTTGTTGCCCTTGTTGTTATCATTATTATTATTGTTTCCATAGCTGTTGTTGGATAGGACAGAGAGAAATTGAGAGAGGAAGGGAGACAGAGAGGGGGAGAGAAAGACAGACACCTGCAGACCTGCTTCACTGCCCATGAAGCGACCCCTCGGCAGGTGGGGAGCTGGGGGCTTGAACCGGGATTCTTACTCTGGTCCTTGAGCTTGGTGCCATGTGCGCTTAACCTGCTGTGCTGCCATTTGACCTCCCGGAAATGTTTTCTATTTTTTTAAATTGCTTGCAGAGGGTGTGTGACTAGGGAGCAGCTCAGAGAGTAGAGCTCAGGATGGACATGTTCAACACTAACACTACATATGCTTGAGTTGAGTGACGTCCTGTTCTCTTGTTCATAGATTAGTGCATAGTTTAAAAAGTTCTGTCAGCTAGAAGTTCAAGTATAAGGTATTAGCGATTTTGGTCATTTGATTTCTTATAGGGATCGGTCTCTAGCTTATATATGAATACCTTCTCACTGTACCTTCATATGTTGCCTTTCAAGTATTTGTGTATTTATTTGCTCTTCTTATAAGAACACGGTCAAACTGGGTTAGGATCCACGTTTATGAACTCATTATACCTTTATTATCTCAGTAAAGACCTTATTTCCATATATGTTTACATTCTAAACTACTGGGGTAAAGAGTTTAACACAAAGATTGGTAGGGTGGGGGAGTGCAGTGCAGACACAGACTAGCACTTAGTAGATGAAGATTAGAGAATGATCCAACCCAGTTGTGAGAGATGTCAGGTAGACCAGTGGCAGAAAATTTCAACGAAAACTTTTATCTGTTTACTTTCTTTAAAAGATACTTTAGGGGGAATCCGGCAGTAATGCAGTGGGTTAAATGCATGTGGCGCAAAGCTCAAGGACCAGCATAAAAGGTACTTTCCAGAGTCCGGTGGTAGCTCAGTGGGCTAAGCGCAGGTGGTGCGAAGCACAAGGACCCGTGTAAGGATCCCAGTTCGATTCCCCAGCTCCCCACCAGCAGGGGCGTCGCTTCACAGGCGGAAGCAGATCTGCAGGTGTCTTTCTCTCCCCCTCTCTGTCTTCCCTTCCTCTCTCTATTGCTCTCTGTCCTATCCAACGACAACATCAATAACGACAACAGTAATAACTACAACAACAATAAAACAACAAGGGCAACAAAAGGGAAAACAAATATTAAAAAAAATTTAAAAAGATACTTTTATCAGAAATGATTTTTTACATTTTCTATTATTTTTATTAATTGACTAGAGATAGCCAGAAATAGAAAGGGAAGGGGGGGAGAGAGATGGATAGAAGCAGAGAGATACCTGAAGACATGATTCATCACTTGCAAAGCTTTTCCCCTGCAGGTGGGGCTAGGGGCTCTAACCCAAATCTTTGCACACTATAACATGTGCACTCAACCAGGTGCACCACCACCTGGCCCCGGAAATGATATTTTAAAAGTCCAAATCACTTCTCCTTGTTCTAATATGGGTTTGTATCATTGTACTGTGACGATGGGAAATTATGTTTGCTCCTGTGGAGGGCCAGTGCAGTGCAGTGCCAAGCTGCTAAGGCAGCTGAATACTAATCTTTGTGAGGATGGAAAATATTTTGTGGAGAAGATGAGACTATAGAAATAGGCAGGTCCCTCCCAGCTGTATTACTCCAAGGAAATTAGTTATCGCTCCGTGACTTGCTTTGGTCATTATCAAGGTGAGTTAGTCAGCTATATGTGAGTTCTGTGCTGGATATTAGACTCTATCAATGTACTCAATATAGGTTTTTGCTGTAATGTTCTGTTGAGATGCCAGTAAATGCTAACTAAAAAACAACAACAACAACAACAACAACAAAACAAAGTGATAGATTTAGGGGATGAAATAGGAAAGTTGTAGCTTTCAATAATGAGGATAGGTGCCATGCAGGAAAAGACATTACCAGGTGGACTGCTATCAAAGGTGCTTGAAATGTGAGTCCAGTGAAGATGTGATTTTGCCCAGCTCAGTCATCAAATAACCAAGCAAACACCTACTGCTTGACATGGTTTGTTTCTTTGCTTCACGTTCCAGTTTTCTCTCATGGTGAAAAGTAGGAATACATGTCAGTGAATACTAGTTAGTTCATTGCTAGGGATATACTAAAGAAGTTTTAGAATAAAAAATAAAAAGCCAAAATTTGGAGAATTGCATTCATAGCTATAAGCACTATTAGCTTTGTTTTCTAAAATATCTTCGCCATATTTCATCATATGTAGAAATGATATCAAAGAAGGAAAACAAGCTACTGTCATAGGGAAATCTGTGTTTATTTTTGTTTTTCAAATGCACCTGTTACTGTGTTCAGGTGTGGAGAGCAGAAGTAGCTGAGGCTGAGTGGCATACACATTATGTGTGCTAAGTATCTATTCATTGTCATTTATAGGAATGAACTCTGTAATTAGAAACAGATGAGAAAGGTGCTAAAATGTGTTAGGAATAAATCACACACTCACTGAACTGAAAATAAAGTATCATTTGGAACCAACAAATACAGGTTTGAATTATTAAAATAAAGCCCTGCCCTTTTATGAGTTATGCATTGCTTCCAGGATTTCACTTAATGTCATGCATTTGTTCCTTCAGGACATTTCCATAATATCATATCCAAATGAAACTTTGTGTGCTTTTCAAAGAAAAAATGTGAATATGAAATAATCCACTAAATATGTCAAGCACAAAAGAATTTAAGTGTAAAGTACAATTTGGTTTTTTATCATTTTATTACCCTTTTTAAAATTTATTGGATAATGGCAGTCAAAAATTGAGAGGGAATAGGGTGATAGAGAGGGAGAGAGACAGAGAGACACCTGCAGCCCTACTTAAGTACTCACAAATTTTCCCCTTACAGGTGGGGATTAGGGGCTTGAATTTGAGTCCTAATGCATGGTAACATGTGTGCTCAACCTGGTATGCCATACACCACCACTGAGCTCAGAAGTACAGTTTATTATAAGAAACTCCATTTTAAACTCTGGACATTTTAACAACTATAATTCAGAAATATTTTATTTCAATTTTTTAATAAATGCAGCCAATAACTAGAACAAAAATGCATTCATACATATAAAATAAGCTTAATCATTAAAGCATTCTTATTTTTTTAATATTTATTTATTCCCTTTTGTTGCCCTTGTTGTAGTCATTATTATTATTAATGTTGTCATTGTTGTTGGATAGGACAGAGAGAAATGGAGAGAGGAGGAGAAGACAGAGGGGGAGAGAAAGATAGACACCTGCAGACCTGCTTCACTGCCTTGCAGGTTGAGAGCCGGGGGCTCGAATCTGGATCCTTACGCTGATCCTTGTGCTTTGCACCACATGTGCTTAACCCACTGCGCTACCACCAACTCCCTCATTAAAGCATTCTTATTGTTTTCTGTCAGCAGCAACAAATGACTGTGAAATAAAACCAATGGAGATAATTTATGCTTGAAATGAACACAAATTTTTTATCAAATTATATTTAGTTAAGCTCTAGCCATAAACTAGAAATCATTTGTAACTCATCATGATTTTAAAACTGTCAGGCAAAACTGTATGCTACATATACTAGTCATATTTCAGTTACTCATTAAACTCAAATTATATGGTCAAAGTCTTTGTGAAAGATTTTTTTTTTTTTCTGTTAAAGGGATGACTCAGCAGATAGAATTTGAGATTTGTACACAGGAGAGCTTCCATTTTTACCCCTAGCTCCATGAATGAGCTGGTGGTTTTCTGGTCTCTATCTTTCATTTTCCCAATAAGTGAACAAAGGTTAAAAGAATCTCTCTCTTTTTTCCTTTCACATCCTATTTTCCCTCTTTCACAAACCATTAAGGTCTGCACGTTACAGGAAACATCTCTGATTAAATCACAAGTTGCTGTGATTCTCAAATTTGTCTTTCTAAGTCTTCATGGCTCTTCTTTTAGTTAGTGGATTAAGAATTATTTCTTACTTTTCAATAAGTTAGAATTCCAAACTAATCCATTCAGCTAGGTCTCAGACTTGGTACACTGGTGTTTGCTTCAGAAACTTACAGATGATTGACTGAGGTGTTCCGTTAATAGATTTAAGCTATGATATACAGGAAAAAGTTTATAAACTAGCAATGATAGCAGCACCCTTCCTTCCTGGGTGGAAAATACACTCAAACCAAAAATATAATGTATTTGATGTAAATTCAAACTTAGCAAAAGAGCAGATTCAATTTCCACCTTTGAGAAGTTATTTCCCAATATTTACTATGGAGCAAACCTCCACTGAAAGAATTTTTTTTATTTTAAAAAAATATTTATTTATTCCCTTTGTTGCCCTTGTTGTTTTATTGATGTCCTTGTTGGATAGGACAGAGAGAAATGGAGAGAGGAGGTGAAGACAGAGACGGGGAGAGAAAGATAGACACCTGCAGACCTGCTTCACTTCTTGTGAAGCAACTCCCCAGCAGGTGGGGAGCCTGGGACTCGAACCAGAATCCTCAAACTGGGTCCTTGAGCTTTGCACCACCTGCATTTAATCCATTGCGCTACCGTCTGACTGCCTTCACTGAAAGAATTCTAAGCAACTGGACCAGGCGGTGCCACACCGGGTTGAGTACACGTAGTACAAGGCTACTGCACAAGCGCCAGGGTTTGAGCACCTCCCCACCTCCAGCAGCGACCCCTGTTTCACCAGCAGTGAAGCAATTCTGCAGGTGATTGTCTTGGGTTTGGTGAATTGCCCCAAAGGACTCAGGGAATGGGGAACTTTCAGCATGATGGAGGAGGAAGACCTAGAGTGGAGGGGAGAGAGTTGGGTAGAAACCTGAGAAATTTCACACATGCACAAACAACTGTATTTATGGTAAACCATTAATCTCCCAATAAAAATATATTTAAAAATAAAAGAAAAAAAGGCATATTTTTCAAAAGAGAAAAATCAATCCAAAGAAGATCCAGCTCACAATAGTGGAGAAGGGAGTTGAGTGTATGGTGGGAATAATATGCAGACTCCTTACTAATAAGAAATTGTGCCCAGGGAGTCAGCTCAAGGACCCGTGTAAGGAATGCAGTTCGTGCCCCCGGCTCCCCACCTGCAGGGGAGTCGCTTCACAAGTGTTGAAGCAAGTCTGCAGGTATCTTTCTCTTCTCTCTCTGTCTTCCCCTCCTCTCTCAGTTTCTCTCTTTCCTATCCAACAACAACAACATGAATAATTACAACAATAAAACAAGGGCAACAAAAGGGAACAGATAAATAAATAAATATTTTAAAAAAGAAGATATATTTTAAAAATTGTGCCCATTTGTCAACCACTGTCCTATAAATCATCATTTCTTCAATAAATTCTTTTTTTAAAAAAGAAAAGATATGTCCAGTGGTACCTACTAATCAACTACAACTTAAAGTTTCTACCCACACTGGGGGCCAGGCGGTGGCATACTAGGTTAAGCATACATAGTTCGAAATGCAAGGACCAGAGCAAGGATCTTGGTTCAAGCCCCCCAGCTTCCCACCTGTAGGGGGGTTGTTTCACAAGTGGTGAAAGTCTCTATATTTCGCTCTCCCTCTCTACCTTCCCCCCTTCCCTCTCAATTTCTTTCTGTTCTATCCAAAATATATATATATATATATATATATATATATATATATATATATATATATATATATATAATGGCCCCAGAAGCAGCGGATTGGCAGTGCTGGCACCAAGTCCCAGCGATAACCTTGGAGAAAAAAAAAAGTTACTATCCAGATTGAATACTTTCAGAACATATCATAAAATTGGAACTCTAACAATGTTTACGCATTTTCTACACTCACTTCACAATAAAGTCCTAACATCAGTCTAACATTTGTTGCACCGAATTATTTTTCTAACTGCAGATTGATATTTATCAAATCTTATTATTTTCAAATCTCTCTTGGTTTCTTTTAAATTATATTAATAACAATTAAACAAATAGGTATAAATTTTAATGAAGTCAATTAAGTAAATTAAAGTATTACTATTATAGCCATCTCTTCCTATAAAAACAAAAAATTAAGGGAGTCCGGTGGTAGCACAGTGGGTTAAGCGCACGTGGAGCAAAGTGCAAGGACCGGTGTAAGGATCCCAGTTCGAGCCCCTGGCTCTCCACATGCAGGGGAGTCGTTTCACAGGTGGTGAGGCAGGTCTGCAGGTGTCTATCTTTCTCTCCCCTTCTCTGTATTCCCCTCCTCTCTATTTATCTCTCTGTCTAATCCAACAACGACAACAATAATAACTACAACAACAAGGGCAACAAAAGGGAATAAATAAATAATATATTAAAAAAAGAAAAAAATATAATAGAAATATCTTAGGGACTGTTTGATAGCTCACCTGGTAAAGCACACACATTTTCATAAGTGAGGATCTTATTTCAAGCTTCCAGTTCCCACTGCAGAGGGGGAAGCTTCATGAGTAGTGAAGAGTACTGCTGATGTCTCTTCTCTTTTTTTCCTTCTCTGTTTCTGTCTGTCATCCTCTACCAAAATAAAAACTGTTCACCAGAGACGCTGGAGTAATTGTATAAGTGCCAAGACCCAGTGACGATCCTCGTGGCAAAACAAACAAACAAGCAAACAAACACAACTATGTATCCTAGAATTCTTATATATGTGTATGAGTTGTACCTAGAAGCACTTACTGCTGCAAAAAATTGAAAATTCAGAAAGAAAAGAAATAGAGACATCATTGTACAGCAGCTAATAATGTTGAAGCACTGGAACCAAATAGAAGTTGGTTGACCCCCACACCTATGGACAGCTAATCTTTGATAAGGGGGTCCAAAGTATTAAATGCAAGAAGGAGACTCTCTTCAATAAATGGTGCTGGGAAAACTGGATTGAAACATGCAGAAGAATGAAACTGAACCACCTTATCTCACCAGAAACAAAAATCAACTCCAAATGGATCAAGGACATGGATGTTAGACCAGAAACTATCAAAAACTTAGAGGAAAACATTGGTGGAACACTTTCCCACCTAAACCTCAAGGATATCTTTGATGATACAAACCCAATTGCAAGGAAGACTAAAGCAGAAACAAATCAAAGGGACTACATCAAATTGAAAATCTTCTGCACAGCCAAAGAAACTGTCTTACAAACAAAGAGACCCCTCACAGAATGGGAGAAGATCTTCACATGCCATACATCAGACAAGAAACTAATCACCAAAATATACAAAGAACTCAGCAAACTTAGCACCAAAAAAGCAAATGAACCCATCCAAAAATGGGTGGAGGATATGAACAAGACATTCACTTCAGAGGAGATCCAAAAGGCTAACAAACATATGAAAAACTACTCCAGGTCGCTGACTGTCAGAGAAATGCAAATAAAGACAACATTGAGATACCACCTCACTCCTGTGAGAATGGCATACATCAAAAAGGACAGCAGCAACAAATGCTGGAGAGGCTGTGGGGACAGAGGAACCCTTCTATACTGCTGGTGGTAATGTAAATTGGTCCAGCCTCTCTGGAGAGCAGTCTGGAGAACTCTCACAAGGCTAGACATAGACCTTCCATATGACCCAGTAATTCCTCTCCTGGGGATATACCCCAAGGATTCCATAACGCCCAACCAAAAATATATGTGTACACCTATGTTCATAGCAGCACAATTCATAATAGCTAAAACTTGGAAGCAACCCAGGTGCCCAACAGCAAATGAGTGGCTGAGAAAGCTGTGGTATATATACATAATGGAATTCTATGCAGCTGTTACGAACAATGAGCCCACCTTATCTGACCCATCTTGGACAGAGCTAGAAGGAATTATGTTAAGTCAGCTAAGTCAGAAAGATAAAGATGAGTATGGGATGATCCCACTCATCAACAGAAGTTGAGAAAGAAGAACAGAAAGGGAAACTAAAAGTAAGATCTGATTAAATTGAGAGCAGGGCACCAATGTAAAAACCCTGTGGTGAAGGGGAGAGTGGCCATTGGGCTTCCTGGCACAACAGGGGGTAGAGGGGTGGGGGCTGGTGGTGGGGATGGGACACAGTCTTTTGGTGGTGGGAATGGTGTTTACCATTCCTATTAAAGTTTAAACATATAAACCACTATTTAATTAATATGAGAGGTGAAAAATTGATCATATGTCTAGAATGTCTTAAAACACAGACTGAGTCTTTTTAATACATAGGCTGAGTCTTTGATATGTGGACTCTCTCAAAAGCCTAGACCAGGGAGAACAGAAGCAACCAGTAGCACAGCTGTATACAAGATGCTGGGTATTATACCCCAAGCCCTAACAAAGGGACTTTCCAAAGTTAACCCAATCACCAAATAATGTGATAATAACAATAACTATCCATTGTCTTCTTGAACCCTAAGACAACAGGAACCTCACATTTCCACTATAGAGTCTATATTTCCCCCAGTCCTGGAACCTTAGGGTGGGGCCCTGTGGGGCTATGTGGAAGCTTGATAGAGTTCAGGGAGAACTCCCCCCCTCCCTTGATGGAGGTCTGAGAAGATACTCTCTTGTTAGTCTCTCTCAACCGAGCAAAGGGGAGAAACCGTCTCTCAGACTAAGTTCTTTCCTTCTTGACTCTCAAGCCCACAGAAACCTCACTGCCTCTCTCCATTAACCGCAGGCCACATGGCCGCCTGCTTTAAGTTTGAGTTACTCAAAGTTCACCTCAACTTCTGATCACAGAGGAGAACACACCTTATCACACACTCCTAACACTGCCCTTTGATGTCCTCAATTTGCATCAAACCTTGCTTATCTTGCCTTAACTGGTTCAACCCTTATTCTCCTCTCAAAAGCCTCTGGGTAATTAAATGCCTGCATCAGGAGACTAATTATCTTGACCTTTATGTATCTCATTAATTCCTGTCATACCAGCCCCCTACCATAGAGGCAAGCTGACCTTTAAGAAACCTGTAATTTCTGACATATTTCAATAATGCCCTTTGTTTGGTTTTCTATTTAAACTCATGTCCACATGCTAATAAACAAGATATGAGAACACATCATTTCTTCCCGGTGTCTGTTTTGTGTCGTCCCTTGAGCAAGCGAGAGAGAACTGGTCAGATTCGCCTTCCTGCTGGTGTCACCCCGCATGAATGCCCACAGGGCCCACTTTCCTGCATGCTATTCTCAATTCAAATCAAATAATATTGCATCCACGGATCACAACCTAATCAACGCAACGAGTGCCACCACAACATACTTCACTTCAGACTGTGACCAGAGACTTCAGGTGTGGAATGACAACCCTTCAGCTTCATCACTCGGGTGAGGCCTTTCCTTTCATAATATTCTCTAATTCCATTCCAGGTGGATCACTCCCCAATAAAGTCCCCAAACCTAGATATAGTCCAGGTCCCCTGAGATAGAGCATAGGTTCACATGTGCCCATAAACTAGGGGAAAAATATATACCTGAAAGCAAAATTACACAAGAGCATTCAGGGAATACCGCCCAACACTTCATCTGCACTATTCCAGTCTTTAGGTCCATGATTGTTCAACAATTTGTTTGGCTTTGTATGTTAACTCTCTTTTCAGCCACCAGGTTCCGGATGCCAGCAAGATGCTGACCAGACTTCCCTGGACAGACAGCCCCACCAATGTGTACTGGAGCTCTGCTTCTCCAGAGCCCCACCCTACTGGGGAAAGAGAGAGGCAGACTGGGAGTATGGATCGACCAGTCAATGCCCATGTTCAGCGGGGAAACAATTACAGAAGCCAGACCTTCCACCCTCTGCAACCCACAACGACCCTGGATCCATACTCCCAGAGAGATAGAGAATGGGAAGGCTATCAGGGGAGGGGATGTGATATGGAGATAGGGTTATGGAAATTGTGTGGAACTGTATCCCTCTTATTCTATGGTTTTGTTAATGTCTCCTTTCTTAAATAAAAAAATATATACATAAAAAAAGAAATAAAATCTTTTTATGGATAATGTGCTTGCAAAATTAAAAAAAAAAAAAGAAGTTGGTTGAACTCCAGCTCTGCTTTTTGCTAATATATACCTAGAGGATGTCTAACAGCCTAAATTTCAGTTGATCCTTTCAGGGCTGGGGAATGTACCTGCCAGGGCTGCTGTGAGTAATCAATTAATGAATGTGTACTAAGCTCTTTCCTGTTCTGCTGCCCTTTCCTGTTCTGCTGCCCTTCCCTTTTCCCTTTAATCTTTCATACATATATATAATTTTCGCATACTCCTTTTTTTCCAGGGAAAGGAATGTTTATTGAGACAAAACAGGGATAGAGAAGAAAGGCATGAACATGGGTTTGAAGCATGCAGATGAGAGACAGACAGAGAGAGAGAGAGAGAGAGAGAAGAACCAACATTTCAACCAGTGCTGTGAGATCACTGTTAGGATTTGAGTCATATGCATGACTATCTGAGCACACCATTTGGGTAAGTTGTCTTGTCAGCCCAACCATTATCTATGTTAATATCTATTTATGGTGCCTTGCTACATGAGAAAATATTCAGCTTTTCACTTTTTGTATAAACTGCAAGACTGACAGCTGTTCACCTTATTTGACTGTCATCACTCTTTTTATAAATCGGATCTGTGAAAAGAAATAATATCCTAGAATGGTCAGGCATAATTAAAGTTACCATTATGTAACTATTATATTTATTGCCACAGCTTTACTGCCAATAGCAGATGCAATAATAAACTGATTAATAGGCTATAGTTAGAAATAATTGCTCTTTTCCTCACTATATATTTAGCTTAATATAGTTAAAAGCAGGAATAATTCTAAGACATAATCTTTAAATGCAAGAGAAAAATGAGTTAAGAATATATTCTGGGTTCCCCAACTGCAGGGGGATTACTTCACAAGTAGTGGAACAGGTCTGCAGGTGTCTATCTTTTTCTCCTCCTCTCTACCTTCCCCTCCCCCCTCAGTTTTTCTCTATTCTGTCCAATAAAACAGAAAAAAAAATGGCCACTATCAACAGTGGATTCATAGTTCAGGCACTGAGTCCCAGTGATAATAACCCTGGAGGGGAATAATAATAATAATAATAATATATTCTGGACCAGTATGATAGCTCATTTGGAAGGGTGCCTAACTTTGTCATGTGCATGACCCAGGTTTGAGCCAACTCCCACCACCCTAGGGGAAATTCTGGTGCTGTGATTTCTTTCTCTCTCTCCCCATGTCTCTCTGTTCTCTCTATCTGAAATTCTCAGCCTGAAGCAGTGAATCTCAGGAGACAAGAACAAGGCAAAAAAAAAAAATATATATATATATATATATATATATATATATATATATATATATTCCTTATTAGGTCATTCTGATGACTTTTTTTTTAAAGTTATTTATAAAAAGGAAACACTGACAAAAACCATAGGGTAAGAAGGGTACAACTCCATATAATTCTCACTACCAGAACACCGTATCCCACCCCCTACCCTGATAGCTTTCCTAACTTTATCCCTCTGAGAGTATGGACCCAGGGTCATTATGGGGTACAGAAGGTGGAAGGTCTGGCTTCTGTAATCGCTTCCCCACTGAACATGGGCATTGACAGGTAAATCCATACTCCCAACCTGTCTCTCTCTTTCTCTAGTGGGGCAGGGTGCTGGGGAAGCAGGTCTCCAGGACATATTGGTAGGGTTGTCTGCCCAGGGAAGTCTGTTTGGCATCATGCTAGCATCTGGAACCTAGTTGCTTAAAAAAGAGTTGACATGTAGAGCCAAACACACTGTTGACTAATCATGAACCTAAAGGCTGGAATATTGCAGATGAAGATTTGGGTTCTCTGTTTTGAAGATAGCTAATAGGCCTATTTTAGTTCTATTCCAAATGGCCCATTACTATACTAATTTGTGGTTAAAATTCGGAGGCTCTTGCCAGCCGGGCTAGCTTCACGGGCGGGTAACAGAGACGACCAGAGACATACGGCTGGGCAGAGAAGCTGTATTTCTTTATTCAGGAACAACGATTCATAAACTAAACCAAACTAATCACCAAACAGAACTCTGCTGCCTCTTTCCCGCGACGGCGCAAGCACTCTCTCTTACTCTGGAACTCAGGAACCCCTCTTGCAAGCACTCTCTCTAACTCTCCCACTCTCCAACTCTGCCACTCTGGAACTCTGGCGGGGTTCCTAGGGGCGGGGCCAAGCGGGCCCCCGAAACTAGCTGGACTGATCCAATTTTTTTGGTGGGGGAGGGCTAGAACAAACCAATGTAAAGCATACAACACTAGTTTTTTTTTTTCTTTGTTTTTGAACATGACATCTGATAAGCAGGTAGACCCAAGTTATTGTCTGAGGAGATGATGTCATGGCTGGAAAAAGGGCTAGGAAGCTGCATCAGGAAGATAGTAGCTCCCAAATATGGGATAGGGAAAAAATGATGTATAAAATATTATTGACTGTAAACCCCATCGACTTGATCTGATCTGAGGCCATATTCAGCTTAGGAGCCTATGTGACCTCTGCATCCCTGTAGATCTGAACTCATATTCTGTGGTCATGAGTAGGAACGTTCTAAGCTGCCTCAATTTCAGGATCCATCTTCCTCAGGAGGTAGATAGAGTATGTTATCCAGCCTCCCTTCAGAGGATGGAACATTCTCTACCATTTTTGATCCAAGTTGAGAGCAAGGTCCTATGGGAGGCCACAAAGGGGTCTATTGTGTTGTTCTTGATGGAGGTAACAGTGGAGAGAGGGATATATTCAAGGTCTAGGCCCTGTTTGGGCATCTCGGGACTCCCTGACTAGGGCCCCAGCTGATGGGGTGGCCTGATAATGACTAAAGAATCATCATTAAAGTATGCCAGTCTCTTACCCTTAATCAGCTTTTGCATTTTGATGACTTTTAATATTGTTTAGTACATACTACCAAATAAAATAAATATCTGAGAGACAGCAGAGAATTTATAGCGATCAAAGGGTCTATTATGGTTTCATAAAAATAAGAACATCTTGATAAATTCCTTTATTGATCTTTAGAACTAAAGTCTACCATTTAATATTCCTAACTAAGATTTTCAACCAAAATATCATTAGACTGACAGAAAAAATGATAAAACCTAAAATATTTATAATCAGATTATTAGGGGTAGGGTGGTGGAACATCCTGTTGAGAGCCCATATTAGAGTGCACAAGAATCTGGGTTCAAGCCCCCAAACCCCACTTATGGGGGAAAAGTTTCACAAATGGTAAAGCAGAGCTGCAGGTGTCTCTCTGTCTTCTCTCTATCTGTCTCTTCCCTCCCAACTTCTCTCTATCTCTACCCAATAAATAAATAAGTGAAAAATAAAAGTAATATTATTAGCAAAGTTAGTAGCATTTTGCTATCAATAATTTGAATATAAACATAAATATATACATGTATATTAAGTTAAAGATCGGAGAAAATGCATTTTCTATAAAGTATGTATTTAGTATCTAGATGGTTTATGTCATATGAACATAACTAATATATAGAAAAATGAATCTATGTAAAAAAATTTTTGAGGTAAAGCCAACAGAAATAAAACTAAGATTCAGAGATAATAGTAGGGATAGCATATCAAAATGTTAATTTCTGACCAAAAGAACTGTCTTACATTGAGGTCACACAATCAAGAAGTCAGAACACTTGTAAATGTAATTAGAGTCCATAGAATTGGGGAACTAATAAGAGAAAGACAATAGTAATCACAAGAGACACATCTAGAAGAAATAAACTCTGAACTGCCCCATACTGACCAACATCAGTTTGCATCAGTGAGGAAGTTAAAGCTGAAGAGAAGAGGGGTACAGCTAATAGCTTTTAGACTTCAGAAAGTGGGGCGTGAAGAGGAGCAGGTGAAAGGAAGGAGCAAGAACCAATTCTTGCTTCAGTAATCCTCCATGTGCGCAAAATCTGAGCTGATGCTTGAGGAAGTGTTCTAGGGGGAAGATAGCTAATGAAGAACAACTTTGTGAATATGAAAACGAAGGCCAGTCAGTATAAAAACAACATTTCACCCTGTATGTGGAAGCTAGCACTGGTTTAGCCTAAAGCATAGGATGTATACTATAGAATAAAGGATTATCAAGTTAAAAAATGGCATTTGATGTAAATTGTATGAGGATACTTTCTATAAATATGTCTCTGATTGTTTTCTTATTAAGCATGCAATTTAATGGAATGTTGTGCCCCCAGTTAAGGACAAACGAATTAGTCATGGTGTTAAGTCAGTGACTCTCTCATTTCACTCAGATTACATTATTCAGGAAAGTTGGATACCTGTATTTTCTCTCCTAATTGAAATGTTAGCAAAACCCAGACTTTGGCATTGTTTAATGTCAGTACTTAAATCCCTTACTATAACTCTCCCACCCCATTTGTAAACATTGTTTACAAGACTCAATATATATAGTGTTATATATATATTGAGTCCATATAATTTTTATTTATAAAAAGAAAACACTGACAAAATCATAGGGTAAGAGGGGTACAATTCCACACAATTCCCACCACTAGAACTCCATATCCCATCCCCTCACCTGATAGCTTTCCTATTCTTTATCCCTCTGGGACTATGGACCCAGAAAGACTCAGCTTTTTTGAAAAATAAGGTGCAGTGAAGTAGTATAGACACTTAGTGATTTCGTTCCATTAACTTTACATAGAAGAACAGTAGTCTCAACGGAGGAAAAAAAGAAATCTTTCCACACAACATAGATAGTAAATCAATAAAGGGCAACAAAACAGCAAATAGGTCTCTAGAGCCCCAGTCTAGAACTCCCTCCAGGATGGCTAACAGAAATGAATAAGAGGATGATGACTAGACCTGTGATTTTTTTTACTTTACCCAAACTTTGGGCAAATAAGTATTTGAGAACAGGGAGCTAGAGCAGGGGCCATAGCTTGCTTGTTCTCTGGAGCTCTCAGACCTAATGAAACTCCTAATTATTTCTCTTTTGTAACAAGTGGCTAAAATGGGGATCCTGGCAGTCCATTTGTTTTCTGAACAGGGTTGTTAATGTCCCTTGTCTACCACTTAGATTGCAAGGGCTAATTTGCAAAATTGGTGAGAATAGATGAGGCCCGTGGCTCTACTTCCTTGAAACTAACTTCATAGCCCCAACTTCAATTCGATTGACCCACTTGGGTAGGCCAGGGAACTCATTTTTGTTTTATAAACATTCCTCCCCATTTAGTAACATCAGTTCATTTGAGAAAAGCCACCTCCAACTCTTCTGAAAGTTGTGTTGTTTTTATAATACTCCATGACTATTTTTAAGTCTCTTTTAATATCAAAATCTAATGCACATAGATGGATTTGTGCATTAGGGTAAAGCTGTAAATGCACATTTCTATTTACTTAAATTATTACACAACATTAATTATTAAGAGATATACTTTTAGAGATTATAAAATAATGTGGAGGGACTAGGGGATGGCACATATGGTAACCTGTACTTATTACAATGCTCAAGAAAATAAGTTCCAGCCCTTCCTTTCCACCTTTCCCACCTATGGGGGGAAGCTTTAAAGGGGTTAAGGAGTGCTGAAGATGTCTCTCTTTTCCTATCCCTCTCTATACCTCCTTCCTCCTCTATATCTTTCTGTCACTATCTAAAACAAGTAAATAAGCTGTATTAAAAAACATGGAAATGGTATGCTTTTATTTATGAACTATGTATCTAAAACTCATTAACATATCTATTATGTGAGAAATATTTTATTGATTGACTGATAGAGATATAAAGAAATAGAGAGCGGAAGGGAGACAGAGAGACATCTGCAGTACTCCTTCACCACTTGCGAAGTTTATCCCTTGCAGGTGAGGACCAGGGACTAGAACCCAGGTCCTTGCACATTGTAAGATATGCATGTAACCAGGTGTGTCACCACCCAGACTTTATGAGAATTTAAAACTATTTTCATGTCTCATCTAAGTGAATGGTCTTGTTATTTATAGTTACTGCTTGGATTCCATTCTTTTTGTAAAAGTAAGAAATGAAGCCAGAGACACAGAAACACCAGCAGCCCTGTTTCACCACTTGGAAAGCTTTCCCCCAGCAGGCGAGAACGGGGAGCTAGATCCCAGGTCCTTGCACAATGTAATGTGCACTCAACCAGCTGCACCACCACTTGGCCCTGAATTAAAGTATTCTTTTATTTATTTATTTTTTATTTAAGAAAGGATAAATTAACAAAACCATAGGGTAGAAGGGTTACAACTCCACACAATTCCCACCACCCAATCTCCATATCCCACCCCCTACCCCTGATAGCTTTCCCATTCTCTATCCCTCTGGGAGCATGGACCCAGGGTCATTGTGGGTTGTAGAAAGTAGAAGGTCTGGCTTCTGTAATTGCTTCCCCGCTGAACGTGGGCGTTGACTGGTCGGTCCATACTCCCAGTCTGCCTCTCTCTTTCCCTAGTAGAGTGGGTCTCTGGGGAAGCAGAGCTCCAGGACATATTGGTGGGATCTTCAGTCCAGGGAAGCCTGGCCAGCATCCTGATGGCATCTGGAACCTGGTGGCTGAAAAGAGAGTTAACATACAAAGCCAAACAAATTGTTGGCAATCATGGACCCAAAGGTTGGAATAGTGGAGAGGAAGTGTTGGGGGGGGGGGTACTCACTGCAAACTCTAGTGTACTTCTGCTTTTAAGTATATATATCTTGCACTTGTTTATGGATACGTGTGAACATATGCTCTCTCTCGCAGAACCTGGTGTATATCTAGGTTTTTTTGACTCTGTTAGAAAGTGATTCACCTGGGATGGAATTAAAGAATGCTATGTAAGAATGGCATACATCAAAAAGGACAGCAGCAACAAATGTTGGAGAGGCTGTGGGGACAGAGGAACCCTTTTGCATTGCTGGTGGGAATGTAAATTGGTCCAGCCTCTGTGGAGAGCAGTCTGGAAAACTCTCACAAGGCTAGACATGGACCTTCCATATGATCCAGTAATTCCTCTCCTGGGGTTATACCCCAAGGACTCCATAACACCCAACCGAAATACAGTATTCTTTACTGCTAAATCTATCTGAGTTCTCATCTTCCTGCTGGGTGGCTATTCTCCCTAGGAATGCATTATTTTATTTTCTAAGACAAATAAATACATAAATAAAACATACAAATCTGAAATTTA
The DNA here is from genome assembly GCF_950295315.1 of Erinaceus europaeus. Classification (NCBI taxonomy): domain Eukaryota; kingdom Metazoa; phylum Chordata; class Mammalia; order Eulipotyphla; family Erinaceidae; genus Erinaceus; species Erinaceus europaeus. Next base: position 45,764,778 of record NC_080180.1, on the reverse strand, counting down.
TTTCGAAAAATTTGAAGCTCAGTAAGTAAATCATTTATATATTAATGGAACCTAGATAAGTTTAGAGTATATTTAATTGGTATTAACAGAATGACACTATGTTGGCCTCTGTAATATTCAGAAAAAGTGGAAAAGCTGGTTTCAGGGCAGAAAGATGTGTATTATGTCCCTGGGTTTCTGTCCAAAGCAACTTTGATATATGCTTAGAAGATCAAACTAGAAAGAGAAACATCATTTCAAAAGGACCAATTAAATTGTGACATGAGAGATAAGGTCTGAAGAGTGGCTCCAACTTTTAATGTAGCTTTTAAACCAAAGATTATTCCTACTTTATATGGTCCTTACTGATTAATCCCTAGTAAGCCTATTCCAAACTATACTTCTGTAGTATGTGTTTTTTTTTTCTGCTTCTCCCAGCCACACATTACTTCTCAGCCATTTTTATTTGCCAAAGAGCAGGTTAAACGTGAACTTCAGTTCTAAGCTAACTGGGGTCTAATTTACTTAATGAGCTTTAAATTTTTCAAAAAACATTTCAGTTGTATGTTGTGTTATTATTTTTTTCTTTAGAAAATAAAATAATGTATTTCAAGAAAAGGTGGCAACCAGTAGAAAGATGAGAACTCAAATAGATTTAGCAGTAAAGAATACTTTATTTCGGGGCCAGGTGGTGGTGCACCTGGTTGAGTGCACATGTTACAATGTGCAAGGACCCAGGCTCAAGCTCCTGGTCCCCACCTGTAGAGGGAAAGCTTAGCCAGTGGTGAAGCAGGGTTGCTGGCATCTCTCTGTCTCTCTCCCTTTCTGTCTCCCTCTTTCTCTTGATTTCTTGCTGTCTCTGTCAAATAAATAAAGAGAATGATAATAATAAAAGAATATTTAAAAAATCAAGAATACTTGATTTCTAGGGGCTGGGTGGTGGTGTACCATTCACTAGACTGATTTCAACAAAGGGCATTGTGATTTTAATTTCATTCTTTGGCTTAAACTGAGCATTTCCTTTCAGCAAATCACTGGCATAGATTTTGTGACAAAACTCCTTTTCTGTCCTCTGTCATGGGATATCTAAAGATGAAATTGCACATAATGGGTACATTTCTAGGACAGTTTGTAATTGACATGAAACAGCAACCTTCTGGTTCCTATGATCTCCTCTGGTTAGAAGGATTCAGATTGGCAAGGGTAGATAGCATAATGGTTATGCAAAGAGACTCTCATGCCTGAGGCTTCAAAGTCCCAGATTCAATCCCCTGCGCCACCATAAACTGAGCAGTGCTCTGGTGTTTTTCTCTGTGTCTTTCTCTGTCTGCATCTCTCTAAAAATAAAACAAATAAAAAAAATAAAGAAGGATTCATATTTATGTATATTATATATATTTCAGTTAAAATATGATATTTTATTCAGTTGGTAAGATTATTCAAAATAGAGCATACAAACCATCCTTTTAGAATGTTTTAAAAGGCTCCTTGTATAAAAATTACCTGTTAGGAAGTTGTAGATTATTTTTTTGGAGACTATAGGTTTTTTTCTTAGGCATTAAGACAAAAATGTGGTAGGTGGTATTCTCCAAAATATTTTATTTCTTTGGCATATGACATTATGACCACAGTCTGTTCTCTTTGATGTGGTTTTACCATCTTATTGTTTTAAAAATCATTTAAATTAAGAAAACAAAATATTTTCTATCTATAATTTAAATGCCTCACCTGCATGTATTAATATATTAAAGTAAAATCTGACATTGTAAGTTGTTTGAGGAATTGCTGGTAGGGGGCATAGTTGTAAACTCTTTCTGCATCATAATGAATTTGGAGACTTACTCCATAGCATTAGTTACAACAGTTTAACTTATTCTTTGCCATAAATCATAGGGGAGGTGGAAGATTCAGAGAGAGGTTGGAGATAATTAAATGACCAAATTTCCTATTTCTAAGTATGCTGAAAAAGTAGTAAACATATCAATCAAAGTCAGTTCTCGTATATAATGTACCTCTATTCTATAAAATATTTATAATCTAAGAATAGCTATTGTCTCTTTCTTCTAACATCTGTTACTATTAGAAAAGCAGCATGTTCTGTGGGGTCTAGGGGCTTGAACCTGGGTCCTTGTGCATTATAACATGCACTCAACCAGGTGCAGCACCACTCAGCCCCAATCATACATTATCTCTTGCCAGTGTGGCCCAAACTCAAAAACAAGATGTCTAGTTGTAGATAACAGTGGGTTTATTGCCTGTGGAGAGGATATTCTATCTAAGTTTTATAACTTCAGATATATTTTATTTATCTAATTATTTATTTTCCTTTATTTATTTTTAGTAGTGACTTAATAGTGATTTTAAAATTATCAGGTAATACAGGTATAATTCCACACCATCCCCATCACCAGAGTTCTGCACCCCTGCCACCTTCCTGCAGAAGCTGCCATATTTTTTTCTGATGGGCATAAATATGGGTTGAATATGTATATAGGCCCATTTATTCACTTCTATAGCTCTTCCTTTAATTTCTTTCTAAGTCACACCTACACCTACTACTGCTTCTGGGTGTCCTTTGTTTTTTCTTTCCCTCTCAGATAAGAGAGGGTGCTTTTCCAGATGCTCTTCCATTTCAGTGATGGTATAAAAACAAAGATTCCTGGTGACAATTGCTCCAGGTCCCTGTAAAAGTGGGGTTCAGAGTCCTCTGGTCATCCTCCCCTAACACTTATTCCTTCTAGAATATGAACTAAAATTCTTTGGGGGGTGTAGAAGGAAAGATTTCTGGCTTCTGTAATTGCTTCACCACTGGACATGGACATTGGTTAGCTAATTCAGACCCCCAGCACTTCAGATGTCACTTATATAAACAACCACATCTGGGAGTCAGGCAGTAGTGCAGTGGGTTAAGCGCATGTGGCGCAAAGTACAAGGACCATCATAAGGATCCCAGTTTGAGCCCCTGGTTCCCCAACCACAGAGGCGTTGCTTCACAAGCGGTGAAACAGGTCTGCAGGTGTCTTTCTCTCCCTCTCTCTGTCTTCCCCTTCTCTCCCCATTTCTCTCTGTCCTAACAATGACGACATCAACAATAACAATAATGATAATTACAACAACAATGAAAAACAACATGGGCAACAAAAGAGAAAATAAATAAATATAAAAGAATATAATCAACCAGATCTACTTGAAACATTATCAAAGACTATCAGAATGTGCAAATCATTGTAATCTGTCTACAATGTATTTAATAACACTAATACAGAAAGGAAAATATAGGCATAAAAGACAGAGGAAACAGGACAGTAACTGGAGACAGAACAATAGAGTGTGCTCTAAGATACAGATACACCAAAAGAAAAAGAAATTCAGAATACAAGTTCCTATCTTGGGTATAAGCCAGACCTAAAAGTCAGATTATTTCACCATTGTTCATTTCAGTAACCCTTTTGTTGAACTTTAAAATGTATATAGGTAATCCTGTAAATGTCAAATCCAAATGATCGGAAACCCAAGCCTCTCTAAATTGTCTAATTATTCCTGGACTTAAATTATGGTGCCTACTAGTGAATTTTCACTTTTATTCTACATTTTCAAGGAAGGAAGGCAGACAAGGCTAGGTAACTTCTTCTTCTTCTAGTGTTTGCCCTTCTTCCGTAGCCAGTCAACAGCGTCAGGTTGAGCCTGATGTAAAGTTTCGAGACCTCCTTTGAATCTGGAGAGGTGGCAGTCGTTGACTATGTGGGTTACATAGTCTGTCTGTAGCCGCAGGGGCAGTTCGGGTCGTCTCTGGCTCCCCAGCGATGGAACATAGCAGCGCTAGGTCACTGAGAACAGTGGACTATAACTAGAGATGTACAATTATCTACAGATCATTTAGTAGGAACTCTGATATTATATCATGCAGTCATCAATATATATCAGTATTCAAAAAGGTAATCTGTTTAAACATCTGTTATTTGTGTGTCAGTTCCTTTTTGACTGGGGGGGGGGGGGAAGAAACCAAAGAGTAATTATTGGATTTGAAAATCTTACATTTAAAAGTAAGACTATAGCTTAGATAACTGACAGTATTTTAAACGTTTTGTCTTGAGTTTTAAACAATTTCCAAACAATTTTTGTCCAGGCTGAATATTGAATGTTAGTCCTTAGAAATACATAGGCTAGGGCCAGTCAGCTAGCTCACTTGGATAGTATGCTGCTTATCAATATGTGTAATCGCTCTCACTCCTCTCTCTCCTTTATCTCTCACTGTTTTTCTTTCTGAAAAAAGCCAGCACAGTGAAGTCCCAGAAACAACCATTAAATGAACAAATAAAAAATATCAAAAATAAAGACATGGAACATAAAATCATGGGATATAGGAGGTTGTATACTGAATGAGTTTACCAGAATAGAGATTCAATACTGAGCCTTAGTCTCCTCTGCAATAGGAAATTGAGGGTGGTAAGATCATTATGTGAGAGACAAAACAAGTAAGAGTGACGTCCTAGAAACATTAAAAAATAAAGCACTGAACAAAGTGTAATAACTATTATCTTTATTTATTTATTGGGTAGAGACGGCCAGAAATTGAGAGAGAAGGGGGAGATTGAGAGGGAGAAAGACAGAGAGACATCTGCAACACTGCTTCATCACTTGCAAAATTTTCCCTCTTCAGGTGAGTACCAGGGACTCAAACTCATTACAATACTATAAGTCACAAGCAAATCTACCCCCACCCCACCCAACCCCTCACCAGACCACTGCTCAGTTCTGGCTTGTGGTGGTGTGGGGAACTGAATCTGAGACTTTGGAGCCTCAGGCTTGAGAGTCTCTTTGCATAACCATTATGCTGTCTCCCCCACCCAATAGTATGAGATCTTTCTTTCTTTCTTTCTTTCTTTCTTTCTTTCTTTCTTTCTTTCTTTCTTTCTTTCTTTCCTTCTCCTTCCTTCCTTCCTTCTTTCTTTCTTTCTTTCTTTCTTTCTTTCTTTCTTTCTTTCTTTCTTTCTTTTTCCCTTTCTTTCTTTCTTTCTTTCTTTCCTTCTCCTCCTTCTCCTTCTCCTTCTCCTTCTCCTTCTCCTTCTCCTTCTCCTTCTCCTCCTTCTTCTCTTCCTCCTCCTTTTTAACCAGAGCACTGCTCAGCTTTGGCTTACAGTAGTGCAAGGGATTGAACCTGGGACTTTGGAGCCTTAGGTACTAGAGTCTCTTTGCATAACCATTATGCTATCTACCCCCCTATACTGGATTTGACAGAAAAAAATGGTGCAATGCTGCGATTGAATATGAGAAGTGTTAGTGGTAGTGACTCTTACTGCATTTGATTAGCAGATAGAAGATAAAGACAGGAAACTGACAACTTTTGCATGATATTTTATTATGCTGGGAATAATGAAATTAAGTGATGCCTGAAGAGCTCTTGTATGGGAACAAGAGAATATGTTGTCTCAGAATAAACAAACAAACAAACAAACTGGTTGAAGGCAAATACACGTGTTATTCTGGGGTTTCAATAGGACAGTACCGTAGGGCAATCAGACTCAAGAAGCTCTTGGATTGTGACCTGCAATTTCCTAGGGTAGGGAGCACTTAGATACACAAAAATGTGAACTACATTGTACTCAAGGCCACTTCATGCAAACTGGGTTTTCAGCCAGTGTAGTTTTGATTGGTGGGCATTCATCAGTGATTGGTTGAACTCCAATCTGGGTGGTCTGTGGCATATCTGTGTTATACTTCTTTTCTGAAGGTGGATATTTCTGAGCCTGCCTAATTTTTCCTAAGTTAGTTACCCCGACTTAAATTATTGCAGGGGGGAATGAGGCCAAATCCTGTCTCTGTTAGTGTCTAGTTCCTCAAAGTAATGCCACAAAGAATTATTATAAATTTTATTTAGGAAACTAAAACCACTTGTGAAGACAAACAGGTCACTCAGGCAAAATGGTGAACATTTGACCAAACTGGGGCCTTTTATAAACTAAGACCCCTTCGTCCTTCCTTTCTACACCAAGCCTATACCTGTTGTGCTCTTTCATTTTCTTCCCTCAGATAAGGGAAGCAGAAAGTGTGACTTCCTTCTCAGTTGTTCTCCAAATTCCCTTGCCTCTCAGTGATGGAGCCCAAAACAAAGGGTTCTTGGAACTGGGATGCAGGGCCCACTGGCCTTTATCTATCCCTAACAAAAATGGCACCAAATATTTGATGTTTCTTGTCAGATGCTTAAGGGAGTAATTGAATAATGAAGGAAACGACATAATTAAGGCAAAAAGAGTGATTAAAACTTTCAGAAAACAAGGTAATGTGATAAAACTGAGTAACCTCTTTTAGACTCTTGGAGATTAGGTATTGCTGTCAATTAGCAGGGTTGTGTGAATTTTTGTTTGACTGTGTTATGCATCTAGTCTATAGGCAACATAGGAAAAAGGTACTGAATCATGACATTTGAGATTTGTTTGCCTGTTGTTCTCTTATAAACATGAATGACTGGTCTCTGTGAGAAAATATCAAATAACAACTAGATTATCTTTGTTTATTAAAATTTCCTTAAGATTATAAAGTAGCAAGAATTCTCAAGGACAAATTTGAAAGGATAATGTTACAACAAGGTATAAATGTCCCACGTACAGAGAAATTTATGTTTAAATGTGTTGCAGAGAAAGAAAAATAACTTTCAGTATGCCCTTCAGGGATCTTGTCTGAGATATCATTGTAACACAAGAAAGATTACCAGGGAAAAAAGAAGTTTGTAACATGTGTTGCATCTGTATTTGATAAAAGACTCACCAAAATGGATTAGTCTATTTCCTTAACTAATGCTGTTTATTAAAGATAAAAGATGTTAGGGGAAAGTAGAAGGCCAAGCATGGGAGGACAGCAGGAAATGGACATTAAAATAGAATATGATAGATTACCTTCTTCACTGCTGATAGTTTTCAGGTTTATTTTTACCACCTTCCTTTTTTTTTTCTTTTACACTATTACAAGAGGGATTTTTTTTCACTTACCCCTAAGTATCTCTTACAAAAGTGTAGCTTCTAGGAGTTGGGCAGTAGCACAGCAAGTTAAGCACAGGTGGAGCAAAGTGCAAGGATTTTTAAACTATTACAGATTACTTAGTTCTCATGATTTAAAAAAACAGTTAAATGCAAACTTGGGTACAGAGGTAATTATTAACAAAAATATAATACTGCAATGTTTTGGAGAAATAAGATTTGAAGAGAACATGGCTATTCAAATATCCAACCATCCCTAACCATTTTTCTTTTTTCTTTTTCTTTCTGCCTCTCTGCCTCTCTGCCTTTCTTCTCTGTCTCTCTCTCTGGTGGTGCGGGGGATTAAACTTGGGACTTTGGAGCCTCAGGCATGAGTCTCTCTCTCTCTCTCTCTCTGTCTCTCTCTCTGCCTCCAGGGTTATCATTGGGGCTCAGTACCAGCACTACGAATCCATTGCTCTTGGAGGCTATTTTTCCCATTTAAAATATTTTAAAATTTATTTATTTTCCCTTTTGTTGCCCTTGTTTTTATTGTTGTTGTAGTTATTGTTGTTGATGTTGTTGTTGTTGGATAACACAGAGAGAAATGGAGAGAGGAAGGGAAGACAGAGAGGGGGAGAGAAAGACACCTGCAGACCTGCTTCACCGCCTGTAAAGGGACTCCCCTGTAGGTGGGGAGCTGGGGGCTTGAACCAGGATCCTTATGCCAGTCCTTGCACTTTGTGCCACATGTGCTTAACCTGCTGCGGCTACTGCCCGACTCCCTATTTTTCCCATTTTTGTTGCCCTTGTTGTAGTTGTTGTTATAGCTGTTGTTGTTGTTGTTGGGTAGGATGGAGAGAAATGGAGAGAGGAGGACAAGACAGAGGGGGAGAGGAAGATAGACACCTTCAGGCCTGCTTCACAACTTGTGAAGGTAGCTCCAACCGGGATCCTTGAACTTGTCCTTGTGCTTTGTGCCATATGCGCTATAACCAGTCTTCTCTAGGAACATGGTAATCATGAAGCTGAATGCTGGAAAACAGAAGACCAAGGATTCCCATAGCATGGCTGGTTAGTTGTTTCCTCCTTATTTCCTTACTTTAGTTTTTTTAAGAACTTAAGAAAATTGCCTATTTTATAACCCTCCCATAAGAGCTCCTTCTATACTTTTTACAACACCATACTTAAATAGAAATAGTTTGAGAATGATATAATAAAGGAACCACATGTAAAGTTGTTGGTATGCTTCATATTGGTTTGGTCTCACTCCCCCCGCCCCCCGCCTCCGGGAAATTTGGTTTAGCCCTTGCTAGTTGCACGCTTCTCCCTTCTCCCTGCCCCCTATCCTACATACTTCCTGAGTTCCACTCTGCCGCCAGAGGAGAAAGATGGAGGAGTACATGGTGTGGTGATTAGGTTGTTTGCCCACTCATGAATAAAGATTAAACTGTGTTCTCAGCTCAGCCACGAGTTTCTGGTCATCTGTTACCTGCCCGCGAAGCCAGCCTGGAGAAAATGACATAATGGCACCCTGAACAGGGACAAGAATCTCGGCTCCACACACATGCAACAGACCAAAGAAGATCAAATAAGTAAAGCCACTATGGCCTTCTTTTCTGCTTGTGAAGAGGTTTCCAAAGGCCTCTGTCCTTTCTTCATGAGACTGTTTTTCTGTTTCTGGAACATTTCTCTCTGGATCATACTCTGGTGTCCGCCTGCCGCCCTCCTGCAGGAGCCGGCTCACCGCCGTGTGGCTTGGGGCATTGGGCACGGGCTCCCTCCATGCTGCTTGGTCACCAGGAGCAGGGCAGCAGGCATGGTGGGCAGGGGTGCAGGCCATCCTGGCCGCCAAACCTGGGCACCTTGGCCCATGCCTTCTGCATGGCCGCCCCACCCGCCCTCCTGCTATGAAGTCTGGGCAGATCCTGGACCACCCGGAGACCGTGGGCTCCCTGCCAGGACTGGGCCCCCTGGCCGAGATCCCCAGCTTGTCTCTGAAGGCAGATGATCTAGGATATGCAGAGATCCCTGCAGAGATCGCAACCTACAATTCCTGGAGCTGAAGTTGCACAAGCCACTGCTGGACAATGCACCCCCAAACAACTAGACAGTACAGATATAAATTCGTGTTTAAAATGACATGTCTTCGTAACAAAAGTTTTTCTCCTTGTGTATTTGAAGACCATGTTTATGTGAGTGTTTAAAGTTTGGTAAACATTAACTTTAAGGTTAGAAATGTAACTTTAATGCTACATTCATACCAGGCAAAGTTGAATGAAAAAGGTTTACAATATAGTTCTCATAAAGGTAAAATTAACTTACATTTAAAGTCTGAGGTAAAAATTAGTTAAAAATCAATATATTTTAACTAAGTTGGTCTAAAAAAAACCTGTGACACCTAGGGTGTGTCTTCATCTTGAATGGGTGTAACAAAAGGTTAAATAAGACTTTGTTGATATGTAAAACTCTCAAATACCTTCTCAATCAGGAACAGTAGATTGCACAATGGTTGTGCTAATGATTCTAGGCCTGAGGCTCTAGCAGTGGTTCTTTGCCTTACCACATTTTATTGCACTTAGATTGGTTAGGAGCCTTAAAATGAAACAAAAAAGACCTTCAAATTTATAAAGATACTTAAACCAATTATAATCATCGAGTTATCTATTGTGGTAAACTTCTGCTACAAGTTTTGTTTCATAGTAAATGAATTGCAGCCGTCAAGTTCTCTACAGAAAAGCAGAATTCCAGCAACTGACCTTCCTCATACAACATTCCACCCCCTGGCATTCTTCCGTGGACATCTGCTTTGGACTGGCACTTCTTTTTTTTTATTTTTAATTTTTTATTTAATAAAGGATTAATGAACAAAAACATAAGGTAGGAGGGGTACAACTCCACACAATTCCCACCACCCAGTCTCCATAACCCACCCCCTCCCATGGTAGCTTTCCCATTCTCTATCCCTCTGGGAGCATGGACCCAGGGTCATTGAGGGTTGCAGAAGGTAGAAGGTCTGGCTTCTGTAATTGCTTCCCCGCTGAACATGGGCATTGACTGGTCAGTCCATACTCCAGTCTGCCTCTCTCTTTCCCTAGTAAGGTGTGTCTCTGGGGAAGCTGAGCTCCAGGACACATTGGTGGGATCTTCAATCCAGGGAAGCCTGGCCAGCATCCTGGTGGCATCTGGAACCGTTTCCAGAAGATGTGATCGGAGCTCACGCTGCTAGCAGCTTTTCAGTCCGCTATCTTCCTGGAACCCCTGGACTGGCACTTCTATCGGACTCACTGGTATACCTCTTGAACACTTTGCACAAAACTAGCAGCTTCCCTTTATGCTACTGGGTTTCTCAAAGACTGACTGCAGCCAGCTGCCATGGGACTCTATAGGCCATACTCCCCTCCATGCTAGGTAATACCCACAGAGGTAGGAAAGGCCTGTCGAGGCAAGTAACGCCCCAGAGGCAAGAGATGCCCACAGAGGCAAGAAAGATCCTTTAGCTTGATAAAGCCTTGCTCATAGAGGCAAGAGACGTCCCCCCCAGGCCTTCCCTTGGCAGCATACTGGTTCTTGTTGCTCGCTTACTTGTTCCTCCATGTTTGTGCCAGTTTCTTTTTTAAAAATGCCTGTACGATATAGGTTTCTGTTCATCCCACACTCCTGATACCATGGTCAATTAGTTAAAAAGAAAAGGGGGAATTGTTGGTATGCTTCACATTGGTTTGGTCTCACTCCCCCCCGCCTCCGGAAGATTTGGTTTAGCCCTTGCTAGTTGCCCGCTTCTCCCTTCTCCCTGCCCCCATCCTACGTGCTTTCTGAGTTCCACTCTGCTGCTAGAGGAGAAAGAAGGAGGAGCATAAGGTGTAGTGATTAGGTTGTTTGCCCACTCGTGAATAAAGATTAAACTGTGTTCTCAGCTCAGCCACAAGTTTCTGGTCATCTGTTACCTGCCTGCGAAGCCAGCCTGGAGAAAATGACATAAAGTTATCAGTAGAGGGTAAGGAAACCACAAAACTCCCACATCCACTGTGCTAGGGAACCCAGTGTCATTGCCAACCAAGGTATAAATGGTAAGAAGAAGTGGCCGACATCCTTTCAAAAATAAAGTCCCACAGAATGGTTTGACTGAAATGATGCAAACTCATTTAATGACCATAAAGGTACTCAGAATAGGCCACCCCAATATTCTCAAAATGGACCACCACCAAACCTCAAAACTAGGCTCCTCAGTATACACCAATGTAGCATGCATATTATTTTGAACTGAGGTCAACTGAGGTTCTGAAAACTAAATCATAGGCACCTATTGAACATATCTTTTTCTTCTGCTAAACTTTCAGAAAAGTAGGGGGATTTCCTCCTGTGCTGCCACAAGCACTAATGACCTGTGGATACAGGAAAAGAGAAATGAATGTCTAACACTACCAGTAACTTTAGAATTGTGTTGGGACATGCCATTGACTAAACCCAACTGAAAAGGAGGGTGAAAACAACAACAACAACAACAAAATAGAACACCTTGTTTGGTGCACAGACCAAACTCTGAGGTAGATAGGAAGATGTAGAGTAGTAAGATGGTGAACAGTGGGGAGTAGATTTATATTAGTAAACAGAACATAACCTTCCAACTGTACAAAATGATGGACCTCTTGAATAGGTGGGGCAAAAAGACATTGATACCTATTAACTAGCACTAATTGTTTTTCTTCCAGAAGACTAGACCAGACAAATCCAGGGTCCCGAGTAACACTGAATCACAATCTTTGTCAAGGTAGTAGTTTGCCTAACAAAGAATCCCATTTAAAATAAATCACTTTCTAAGCTTCAAATGTGGAATTTCCTTTTTTCAAATGCAATGGCTATGTATGCCTTCACATTTTAGAAAAGGTCTGTGAGTTACTTATGATAACATGGTTTAGCATATGTGAGTAGTTTAAATGAAACATTCAGAAGTTAGTTACTGTACAAGAACTAGCTGTGCTTCCTATTTTCTTTTGAAGTCACTGGTTCATACCAGAGCTCTACAAGTCTGAAACAAATAGCTATGAATATTTTTAAAAACTCATTCTTGCTACAGAATCTGCAGTGCTTTTTCCACAACCATTCTGCTGTTAAAACATACACTTGAAAACAAATGCAACTGAGCCTGGCTCTTAGTATTTTATCAAACCTGGTACAAGAATAATTCCTCCAATTTCTTGAAAAAAAGAAATACTCCCTATCAAGGAAATAAAGATAAAAGCTAATGTTAAAATTCCTTCATCCTTTTGTGTAGGTTATGTAAAAAAAGGATTCATATTTCATCTTTGTAATTTATTTCTAGTCCCTAGAAAATGCTATGTAAATTGAATCAATTTTAAATGTCAATTTAGTTTTTTTTAAGTGTATAACTGTACTTCTTTGGAAAAAATTGGAGTATCTTCATTATAAGATACTGAAATTTTTCAAGCATATGAAATAGTAATTAAAATAGTAAAATGTTATATTTTATGATTAACTTGAAAAAACTGATGGAAGTGAGAAAGATTTGAGAAAATAAAAAATCACTAAAGTTCTTGTCTGATGTATGGCATATGAAGATTTTCTCCCATTTTGTGAGTGCTCTCTTTGTTTGTGTGACAGTTTCTTTGGCTGTGCAGAAGATTTTCAATTTGATGTAGTCCCTTTGATTTGTTTCTGCTTTAGTCTTCCTTGCAATTGGGTTTTTATCATCAAAGATATCTTTGAGGTTTAGGTGGTAAAGTGTTCCACCAATGTTTTCCTCTAAGTATTTGATAGTTTCTGGTCTAACATCCATGTCCTTGATCCATTTGGAGTTGATTTTTGTTTCTGGTGATATAAGGTGGTTCAGTTTCATTCTTCTGCATGTTTCAATCTAGTTTTCCCAGCAACATTTATTGAAGAGAGCCTCCTTCCTCCAGTTAATATTTTGGGCCCCCTTATCAAAGATTAGATGTCCATAGGTATGGGGGTTTAGTTCTGGGCTTTCAGTTCTGTTCCACTGGTCTGTATAACTATTTTTGTTTCAGTATCAGGCTGTTTGGATTAAGATGGCCTTATAATATAGTTTGAGATCTGGGAGTGTGATGCCTCCATTTTTGTTTCTTTTCCTCAAGATGGTTTTGGCAATTCTGGGTGTTTTCTGGTTCCAGATAAATGATTCCAGTTTATGTTCTATTCACTTAAGGAAGCTTGGTAGATCTTTCATGGGTATTGCATTAAATTTGTACATGTCTCTGGGGAGAATATTCATTTTGATGATATTTATTCTTCCAATCCATGAGCATGGGATGTCTTTCCATTTCTTGGTATCATGTTCTATTTCCCTGAATAGTGACTCATAGTTTTCAGTATACAATTCTTTCACTTCTTTGGTCAGCTTTATTCCTAGGTATTTTTTTGATTTTGCTGCAACAGTGAATGGAAGTGATTTCTGGATATCTTCTTCTTCAGATTTAGGGTTTGCATAAAGAAATTCCACATATTTTTCTACATTGATTTTGTATCTTGACACCTTGCTATATTGCCTAATAACTTCCAGTAATTTTCTGCTGGATTCTTTAGGTCTTTCTATGTATACTATCATACCATCTGCAAATAGTGAGAGCTTGACTTCTTCCCTTCCAATCTGTATTCCTTTGATTTCTTTCTCTTGCCTGATTGCTATGGCAAGAACTTCCAATACCATGTTGAAGAGTAATGGTGACAGTGGACAGCCCTGTCTATTCCCCGATCTGAGGGGGAATGCTTTCAGCTTCTGTCCATTGAGTATGATGTTGGATATAGGTTTGCTGTATATGGATTCCACTATCTTGAGGAATTTCCCATCTATTCCCATTTTTTGTAGAGTTTTGAGTATGAATGGGTATTGGAATTTGTCAAAGGCTTTCTCTGCATCTATTGAGATAATCATGTGGTTTTTGGCTTTGCTTTTATTGATGTGGTGAATGACATTGATTGACTTACATATATTGATCAGACTTGCATTCCTGGGATAAATCCCATGTGGTCATGATGAACAGTCTTTTTGAGATGCTGCTGTATCCGGTTGGCCAAGATCTTGTTTAACATTTTGGCATATATGTTCATCAGAGGTATTGGTCTGTAGTTTTCCTTTTTTGCTGTGTCCCTATCTGCTTTTGGTATCAGGGTGATGTTGGCTTCATAGAAGGTGGAAGGGAGTGTTCCTGTTTCTTCAATCTTGTAGAAAAGCTTTAGAAGTATAGGTATTAGCTGTTTCCTGAAAGTTTTGTAGAATTCATTTGTGAAGCCATCTGGTCAAGGCCTTTTGTTGTTGAGAATATTCTTCATTACTATTTAGATTTCTTTTTCTGTGATTGGTACATTTCGGTTTTGTAGTTCTTCTTTGTTAAGTGTTGGAAAGGTATTTCCAGGAATTCTTCCATTTCTTTCAGATTCTGTAGCTTGGTGGAGTATAGTTCTTCATATAAGTTTCGCATGATTTTCTGGTTTTCTGTGGTGTCAGTTGTGATATCTCCTCTACTGTTTACAATTCTATTTATTTGGGCCTTCTCTCTCTCTCTCTCTCTCTTTCTCTCTCTCTCTCTCTCTCCCTTTTTTAGTGAGTCTGGCTAGGGGTTTGTCAACCTTGTTTAATTTTTCAAAGAATCAACATTTGGCTTCATTGATCTTTTGTATGGTTCTCTTATTTTCAATGTTGTTTATTTCTGCTCTAATTTTAGTGATTTCCATTCTTCTGGCTGCTTTAGAGTCCCTTTGTTCTTCTTCCTCTAAGTCCTTAAGGCATGTAGTAAGGTCATTTATTTGAGCTTTTTCTTGTTCTCTAATATGTGATTGTATGGCTATGAGTTTCCCTCTCAATACTGCTTTAGCTGTGTCCCAAATATTTCAATAACTTGTGTCTTCATTTTCATTTGTTTCCAGGAACATTTGAATTTCTTGATTGAGTGTCCCTCTGACCCAGAGGTTCTTCAGCAGTAAAAAAGAGAAGTTAAAGTAAGAGGCTTGGAATGACACTACTGATGAGCCAGGAATATTGGTAAAGCAAACAGCTCAGTGAGGAGCCTGCTAGGAGCAGCTGCGTTGCCCCTGGGGGCTGGTACTGGGTTGGAGGGGGGTGAGCTCAGAAATTATCAAAGGATTTTCCTTTGTCCCCCTGACTTCTGTTTGTCAGCCTTAGAGAGAGTCATGGGACTGTATTTTGGTGTCACTCTGACCAGCCCGTGTTCACCCTCCTACAGACAGCCCAGCATCCTACCCTATCCATCAGATCCCGGGTTGCAAGCTGCTGCCTCTTGGAGCTCAGGACAGATGCAGCTCCAAAGTTGCCATCTTGGCTCTGTCCCAGAAATCAGTAAAATTCTATTACCTCTTGAAACTTACTCTGGGAAACAACTTTAAACTTATCTCTGGGGCTGGGCAGTGGAGCACCAGGTTAAGTGCACATAATTGAAGTGACCAGAGAAAAGATCCTGGTTCGAGCCCCTGGCTCCCCACCTACAGGGGGTTCACATCACTAGTAGCAAAGCAGGTCTGCAGGTGTCTATTTGCTCTCACCCTCTCTATTTCCTCTCCCTCTCTCAATTTCTCTCTGTCCTATCCAACAACAACAAAATGAAGAAAAATGGTTGCCAGGAGTAGTGAACTCATAGTGCAGGCATGGAGCCTCAACAATAACCCTGGAGGCAAAAAAAATATTGTATCTTTGTGTCTTTAACAATTCATTGTATGTATCTGCAACAGCACACCTAACTTTGATTTATTAAGTGAGTCTACTTAAGCATCTCATAGAATCTCCAACGCTATTGGAAACTATTCTTTGAAAAGATAAAGCCATAGAAATAGTTTAAGATATAGAGGAGCAACCTGTCAAAGGCTTGATTTGACTCAAAACCAGTTCAAATGGAAATTTGCATCTTAGAGGTTTACATTCTCTACCAGATGAATTCATTTGCAATGTCCAAAATAAGACACTTTTGCATAAAAACAGAAGACTGCTGCTGTATTTTAATCAATTTTCTTCAACCTGAATTCCATCTTTTTAAAATCATTAAATTACCATGTCAGATGAAAGATCAGCTAATTCCAGGTAGATTTACCAGACAGTATCACAATTTCAGTTTTTGCACATTTCCAAATTTCCTGTATTTTTTCCTGAAGAAGCAAATAAAATGAAGTCAGGTCATGTCTATCTAGGACAACCTCAACTGTGAAAGCCAAATCTTATTCATTAGACTAAACAATTGGTTTTCTCATATCTTGGGAATCATTAAACTTTTTCAAAGGATTCTGTGTCATTATACTTTGAAGGGGAGGGAAGCAAAACCAGAAATATATACAACCAGGGAGGCCTTGGTGTTCAGCACTTACTTTATTTTGAAAAGATTTATTTAATTTACTTATTAATGAGAAGGAAAGAAACCAGAGTTCTGCTTTGGCATATGTGATGGGAGCTGGGTGAAGCTCCTTAAACATGCAATACCTATACACCAACTGCTAACTAATTTTTACGCTACAGTACATATTTCAGACCATGTCTGTTAGCAGTAGCCAAAGAAAATGGAGTGTGAGGCCTGTGGTTCAGAGTTCAGTTTCCTATGTAGCATCTATTCTCTTCTTTAATAAGTAAACTTATGAAAGTGGGCATCTGTTAGGCTAATAAAACACTTTAAAAAACCTTTAATTGTATTTCAATGCTTTCAATAGAAATAGAAATTTAGCAGTAGAAAGGAATATAATTACCTGGGATATCAAGTAAATATTATAAACATTACAATGATAAGCTGGTAAATATTTTTGCCTGTAAATACTCTTTCTGTTCAGTGTGTGGAGTTGATGATCCCATTAGAATAATGACAGAGTTTGGGGTATTAGTAATAATAATCAATCATTTATGCCATCTTCATACTGTCTTTCAATCAGAGAAAAACATGAATCTTTTTTATCATTTAAAGAAACAATATTTGGGGCAGGGGTAGATAGCATAATTGTTATGCAAAGAGACTCTCAAGCTTGAGGCTCCTAAGTCCCAGGTTAAATCCCCACCACCACCATAAGCTAGAACTGACCGGTGGTCTGGTAAAAAGAATTTAAAAAAAAAAAAGATTTTTTAGAAAAAAAATGATATGGAGGCTGGGTGGTAGCGCAGCAGGTTAAGCGCACATGGCACAAAGCGCAAGGACCTGCGTAAGGATCCTGGTTCGAGCCCCTGGCTCCCTACCTGTAAGTGAGTCACTTCATAGGTGGTGAAGCAGGTCTGCAGGTGTCTGTCTTTCTCTCCCCTTTTCTGTCTTCCCCTCCTCTCTCCATTTCTCTCTGTCTTATCCAACAATGAAAGACATCAACAACAACAATAACAACACAAGGCTACAATAACAAGGGCAACAAAAGGGGGAAAAATGGCCTCCAGGAGCAGTGGATTCATGGTATAGGTACCCAGCCCCAGCAATAACCCTGGAAGGAAAAAAAAAATGAAATGACATTTTGTAGCTTTATTATTATCTGCTGAATGCAGTGATTAACTGATCCAGGCTCACATTTCAGTAAAGGTATTCTGAGTACTCTACACTGTTATTTTATCATCACATACAAACTATATTTTGGAACAGAAATTCTGTCATTTTCTAATATGAAAGCTACTGGATGTAAAAACTAGACAGATGGTTACGGTAATTGACAGATATTTGGAACTGGTATGGAATATAATATGGTGTTACTGCATTTGTAAATAAGCTTTCTCACAGGCATTTTGTCCAGGTTTTCCTTCATTATTAATTTGGTCCCTGGCCCAAAGAAAACCCTTTGTTCTATAGAGACATCATACAGGAACAAAATGTTCACCACCAATTCAGCAATGAACTTCTTCCTACAGGACCCCAGTTTGTTTTTTTATTTTATTTTAAAAATATTTTATTTATTTATTTATTGGCTATAGACAAAAAGAAATTAGGAGCAAAGGGGGAAATAGTGAGGGAGAGAAATAGACACAGAATCAGAATTGCTTCACCATTTATGAAGGTCTTAAAGCTTCCCTCCTTCAGGTAGAGATCAGGGGATTGAATCTGGGTCCTTGTACACTATAATGCTTATGCTCTACTAAATGTGCCACTGCCTGCCACCCTCATTTGATTAAATTTTTTCATGCTTTGGTATTTTATTCATAAGCGTTTTTTAAATATAGCGAGAATAATATAAGGAACTCTCATATGATTATCTTACATTATCAGTACTGATTTCCTTCTATCCTTCTCCTTGCTCACTCTTGAGTCATTTTGAAGCAAATTTCAGACACTCATGTCATCATTCAATAATACCACCTTTTTTTTTTTCAAACCCTCATTCTTAAACCTTTGGGGGCCAGGCGGTGACTCACCTAGTTAAGTGCATGCATTGCAGTGTTTAAGAACCCAAGTTCAAGTCCCCAGTCTGAATATTGCTGATTGAGCCCACTTGGTGTATCTCCCAATGTAATATTCTCTTGCAGAGTTCTTAAATGTAACTCAGCAGTTAAACATAATTGTGAATAGATTTGGAGTTGCTTTTTTTTGTTTTGCAAGATTACATCTTAGATAAAGATTCCAGTTTTCTCCAAAAGCACATAATGTTCAGTTAAGTTTTCTCTTATGACACAAGGACCCGGAAATTATTAGATCAATTATTCTACTAGAAGTAAAAAAAATTAATAATGATAGTCTACCTTTATTACTCTATTTTCATGTTTAAAGCAGAGAACTGCCAAGAACTTGGTACCAAGTTCTACCAAGGGTAGAACTTAGGTAGTATTATTAAAAGAAAGGCAGGAAAAATGCTCATTTCTCCCCTTTCATTTTTTAGAAATTACTTGACACTTGAAAAAATATCCACAAACTTTTTTTCTCAAATGGTTAGATAGTAAATATCTTGAATGTTGTAAATATATGTCACACCTTCTCTGTGGTTGTTAATAAGAATATAGATATAGGTCATGTCTAAGCAAATGGATGTGGTATGATCCAACAGAATTGTATTTGCTAAAGCAGACAATGTGATATGCTAGCCTGATACTTGATGATAGTGAGATACTGTGATATGAGCACTAGACATGTCTGTTTCTTTGATTTTTACCTTTTTAGCAGCAGAGTTAGCATCTCTACTTTCTTTAAGATAAATTGATCACAAGTTCAAGTAGAACCCAGTACCTGTGCCCCCACTGAAATTCTGTCCTAACAGGTTAGTAGGACAGGTCAATAGATTAGTAATTAATTGATTAATTCTTGCTACTCTCACCATTCTAGAAATCACACATTCTTGTACCACAGTTAGTAACTACTAATCACATTGAGATACATTAAATCCCTGGTTTATCCTCCCAACTAGACTTTAAGTGAAAAGATTTAACATATTAGGTTTGAGTTACTGTTAAGATTAAAGCCCTAATGATTACCATTTTAACCAAAGGAATTCCTTTAAAAAGAAAAACTTTTCTCTATGCTGGTTTGGATGTAAGGAAATAACTTAAACTGTGCTAGAGTAGATAATGATGCAACAAATAATAGAAGTATTTTGTTAAAAAGTAGGGAATGGGGAGGGAGAGTGCAAAGTGAAGCATGGACTGGACATGTGTATTGCACCAAAGCAAAGGACTCTGGGGAGGGAGGGAAAGGGAAGAGGGTAAGAAAACTTTGAGGGGTCTGGTACATAATAAAATTCTATGAATACGTCAATGAATCCACTGTAAAGCATTAACCCCCTCAACAAAAGAAAGGAAAAAGGAAGGTAGGAAGGAAGGAAGGAAGGGAGGAAGGAAAGAAGGAGTAACACTCAGTATCCAGAGCTCCCTCAGCCCTCTCCCTGCAAAAAAAAGAAGGAGGAGGAGGAGGAGGAGAAGGAGAAGGAGGAGGAGGAGGAGAAGGAGGAGGAGGAGGAGGAGGAGGAGGAGGAGGAGGAGGAGGAGGAGGAGGAGGAGAAGAAGAAGAAGAAGAAGAAGAAGAAGAAGAAGAAGAAGAAGAAGAAGAAGAAGAAGAAGAACTATATTAATTGACAGTCCTCAGTGAAGCAAGCACCAAAAGAAAGATTTAATTTCTTTGTATGGGTTGACTGAGAACAGTAACCAATCAAATATTAGTGGCAGTCACACTTTCATTTCCTTTTTAAAGGTATCCTGCCATTTTAAAATCCTTTCCCCATGTTACAAAACTTGGCCAATTTATTACATTCATATATGCTAATAGAATTAAGACTGATAAATCTCTAAACAAAATCTGATAAAATTTGGCCACACTATTCTGTCTCAAATCCCTCACAATAGAATTTATTTTTTTACCACTAGCTAAAGATGTATTTACATACTACAAAGGTGTTATCAATAGACAATAAATCTCATGTTAATTTTTCATGGAGGAAAGGGTAAAGTAGAAATAAATTCAATTATAATCTTAAAATATTTATGAAAAACTTATGACATTGATTTAGGCTTGTCATAGTTTGTTACATGATGATCTGAAGAGCAAAATGTAATATAAAATAGTAAGCAAATTACCCTTAAAGTAAAAATGCTCAATAAAGTAATTCAGTAATTTCATGTTATGACTTCTAATGGCTAACATAATTCTTGGTACTATGTTTACACATAACAGCAGAGCCATAAAAGTAGCATCACTTGTAAAAGCTTTTTCTTTTTTTATCTCCAAGGGAGTCAATAAATACTACCATTTCACAAGCAGATGTTCAAAGTTCTAATATGTTCTATGTTGATGACCACAGTGACGAAGCTGGATACGCAAATAGAATATTTCTCATACCTGCTTGTCTGCCCCTGTTCTATATTGAACTGTCTTACTGGCATATTTCATGTAGAATGAACTTCACTTTTTGAATCACAGTTATTTATGATTATGTTATTAAAAAAAATCCAAGGGATTTTCCTCTGGATCCTATCATCAAATTTTACAACCATCATAGATAGTGTGCTAGACCCAACTATTTGTAGGGCTCCTCTGTGTTAAGAAATATCACAGGAATTGGACGGTAGCGCAGCAGGTTGAGCGCACATGGTACCAAGCGCAAAGACCGGTGTAAGGATCCTGCTCTGAGCCCCCAGCTCCCCACCTGAGGGGGGGGGGTTGTCTCTTCACAGGCAGTGAAGCAAGTCTGCAGGTGTCTTAACTTTCTCTCCCCTCTCTGTCTACCTCTCCTCTCTCCATTTCTCTCTGTTCTATTTAATAACGACAACATGAATGACAGCAACAATAACTACAACAACAATTTAAAAATAGGTCAACAAAAGGGAAAATAAAGGAATATAAAAAGAATTTTTAAAAAATGTCACATATCTCAGCAACGAGTTAAAAATATTAGCTAGAACCTAAGTAGTTCTCCAGCTTTGTCATGCAAGCTATCCAAGTTCATGCCTAGCCCCCACCCCACCACACTGGAGGAAGCTTCAACACCGTGTCAAAATGTAGAGTGTAACTGAGGAAACATCAGGAGAATGGGTGGCGATGGGGACTCTTGGTACAACAGACTTGACAGAATTCTTACGGAAGGCAGTGCAAAATTAGAAACAAGTCTGGAATGAGTAATTTGCTCACATATTCAGGACAGAGGATTCTCAATAAGCCTACTCAGTAGGATTTTTTATAAAGCTTGGACAACAAAAAGACAAAAACAGAAATTACAAGGTCAAGGCTCAGTTAAGAGGAGTTGAGAAACCTATCTTAAGTATGGTTAAGGAGAGACTCTTTATCAGATATACAAATAGCTAAGTGTGCCTTGCTCTGTGGTGGCCTCAGATCTAACTGTAGAAATTCCAGAGATTTGTGCAAGTTTTGATAATAACTGACAATACAAATTTTGAAATTAAAGGTGAATCTGTTGTCTTTTGTCTTAACTAGATAGTGTCCATTATCCAGGCTTTATAAGCTGTAAAGTGTGAATAATGCAACTTAATTGTATCATATTATTCATCTGTAAAATGTGAATAATGCAACTTATTACTTACATTTATAAGATAATGAAGTCAGGTAACAGCATCATATCTCACACTTAAATGATCATTTCAGTTACATATGCTGGAACACACTGACTTCTGATTGTTAGGGAAGGAGTTTACTGCAAATATAAGTGGGTGACTGGCTGGAGGAAATAGTTATTCCAGATGGTCTTACCATATATATATATATATATATATATATATATATATATATATATAAAGAAAAAGTAAATTAGAGGAACATGGAAGGAATGGAGCTAAAGTTTGATAGACAATGAACAAAATGTAAAGGATTTTTAAAAGGCACAGTAAGAGTATTTCTGGTAGAGGAGAACTTTGTATGCCACAGTGAGACTCAATATATACTTCTTTTCAACTCTCTCAGTGATCTGAATATGAACTATTATTTCAAGAATGTTTACTTAAATGAGGAAATGTTTGAAAGGACGCAACATCAATACAATATAATAAATTCAATTATCATAATCCATGCACCATGTTAGAACAGCCGGCTTTTCAATAAAGGACTATATAAAAATATATTCAAGTGATTAGTTAAAATCAAGCTTGACAAAATTTTATTAGAGCCAAATGTTAAAAAAGGGGTATGCCAGTGTCGGGCGGTGGCGCAGTGGGTTAGGCACATGTGGCGCAAAGCACAGGGACCGGGATAAGGATCCCGGTTCGAAGCCCTGGCTCCCCACCTGCAGGGGAGTCGCTTCACAGGTGGTGGAGCAGGTCTGCAGGTGTCTTTCTCTTCCCCTCTCTATCTTCGCCTCCTCTCTCCATTTCTCTCTGTCCTATCCAACAACGAACGACATCAACAATGGCAATAATAGTAACCACAACGAGGCTCCAACAACAAGGGCAACAAAAAGGGGGGAAAAATGGCCTCCAGGAGTGGTGGATTCATGGTGTAGGCACAGAGCCCAGCAATCACCCTGGAGGGAAAAAAAAGGGGGTATGCTGATCAGGGTTCTTATTCAAAGAATGCAATCCCCTTTAGACTATTCAAAGAAAAAGGAAATTGTAATGGACTGTTAAGTGACATTTAATCAACAGTGTGTAGTGAAAAGCTCCTTTGAGCTTCAAAAAAAAGAGGCCCCAAACAATACTACTGAACTAGATTGTTGGTTAAACAAGTTGATACACCTGCCATCAACAGGAAGTCATGTGCTAACCTAAGAAGACTGCGTTACAGGCATTGACTCTAGAACCATATTGTTCTGCTACAGTCTTTGCATTATAGCCAGATCAGTGTTTTTTTTTTTTTCACTCTGCCTCTTTTCATCTCCCTAATTAAGTAGTTCTGAATTCGAGAATTATGTAATTTCTAGATTCACATGAGAGACAAGGAAGTCACAGAGAAGTCATTTTTTAAATTTTTATTTATAAAAGGAAAATATTGACAAGACTATAGGACAAGAGGGGTACATTTCCACACAATGCCCATCCCAGAGCTCCATACCCAATCCCCTCCCTTGATAGCTTCCCTATTTTTATCTCTCTGGGAGTATGGACCTAGGATCACTGTGGGATGCAGAAGGTGTAAGGTCTGGCTTCTGTAATTGCCGGAAAAGTCATTTTTAACTTTCTAGTTTCTATAGTTCAAGAAAGTACACTGAAAAGAGGTTGAAATTTTGAATAGATGTTTAGCAATCACATACACAGTGTGAATGATCCATGGGAAACAGAAAGAAGGAAATAACAGACAGAAGAAAGAGCAAAGCAGAGGGTTGGGATGTAGTGCACCGGGATAAGCATACATAGCACTATGTTCCACTACCCACGCAAAGATCTGGGTCAGAGCCCCTGCTCCCCACCTGCAGCCGAGACACTTTAGCAGCAGTGAAGCAGGCTGCAGGTGTCTCTCTCTTTCTCTTTCCCTTTCTATCTCCTTCTCTGGCCCCTCAATCTCTCATTATCCTATCAAATAAAATAGAAAGAAAAAAGGGGGAGTAATAACTGACAGGTGCAGTGTATTTCTAGTGCCTGCACAGAGCCCTAGCCATAACCCTAGAGAGGAGAGAAAAAAAAAAAAAAGAAAGGAGGAGTAAGCAAAGACATTGGAATATAAAATAACATGGAGTATATTAAATACTTTACAGCATTAGTCAAAACAGAGAAACTCGATAGAACAATGGAGCAGAAAGACAAAGTGTATAATGCAGAAGATCTCTATTATAAAGCCAGAATATAATTCCATGGGGGCAAAACTGTTGTTTTTGCCAAGCTGGCTCTGCGGGCGGGAGACAGAGATGATCAGGGACTCATGGCTGAGGGGAGAAGCAGTATTTCTTTATTGGTGAGCGGGGAACAGTACAACAGACTAATCTCTTAATCTCTTATTACAACACAATTCTCTCCTCCATCTCTCTCCTCCGCCGGAAGAGTCAGCCACCAAGGAAATACGATAGGGGGTGGGGAGAAGAAAGATAGCGATGGACACAGTCTGAAGTGAAACATGTTGAGGTGGCAATCATTGCGTTGGTTAGGTTGTGATCGGCAGATGCAATATTATTTGATATGGATTGGGAGATGCATACGGGAAAGTGGGCCCTATCCAAGGGTTCCAGGACTGGGGGGAGTAGAGGCTCTATAGTGGAGATGTGAGGTTCCTGCTATCTTAGGGTTCAAAAAGACAATCGATAGTTAATGTTATCATCACATTAATTGGTAATTGGGTTAACTTTGAAAAGTCCTTTTGTTAGGGTTTGCTGTACAGTACCCAGTATCTTGTATATAGCTGTGCTATTGGTTGCTTTGAGAGAGTCTGCATATCAATTACACAGCCTATATATTAAAAAGATTCAGTTTGTGTTTTGAAAAACTTCGAGACATACAATTAATTTTCCCCCTCTCATATTAATTAACTAGTGATTTATATGACTATATTTTACTAGGGACTTCCAGAGACTTCACATGTGGAATGACAACCCTTCAGCTTCATTACTTAGGTGAGACCTTTCCTTTCCTTTCATAGTATACTCTAATTCCATCTCAGGTGGTTCACTTTCTAACAAAGTCCCAAAACCTAGATATACACCAGTTTCTGTGAGAGAGAGCATATGTTCACACGTATCTGTAAACTACTGCAAAATATGTACCTGAAAGCAGAAGTACACTAGAGCTTGCAGTGAGTACCCCCCTAACACTTCCTCTCCACTATTCCAAGCTTTGGGTCCATGATTGCTCAACAATTTGTTTGGCTTCGTATGTTAACTCTCTTTTCAGTCACCAGGTTCCAGATGTCATCAGGATGCCGGCCAGGCTTCCCTAGACTGAAGACCCCACCAATGTGTCCTGGAGCTCCGCTTCCCCAGAGACACACCCTACTAGGGAAAGAGAGAGGCAGACTGGGAGTATGGACTGACCAGTCAGCGCCCATGTTCAGAGGGGAAGCAATTACAGAAGCCAGACCTTCCACCTTCTGCAACCCACAATGACCCTGGGTCCATGCTCCCAGAGGGATAGAGAATGGGAAAGCTATCAGGGGAGGGATGGGATATGGAGATTGGGTGGTGGGAATTGTGTGGAGTTGTACCCCTCCTACCCTATGGTTTTGTTAATTAATCCTTTCTTAAATAAAAAAAAAAAAAGAAAGATAGCGATGACTAATCCAAATGTCCCAGAGGTGGGGAGGGGGGGAACAAACCAATATCCCAGAGGGAGGCAGGGGGGTGCCCAGCCAACAGTGGACGTGCAAACAGAACACATAGCAAGCAACACAAGCACACAAGCAGAATCCAGAAGCATACCAACACAAAACCCCTACTAGAATTCAGATATACAGAGGGGTATGGGTAATATTCTAGTCTGAGCTTGGAAAAAAAGAAGGAAAAGTAAAAAAAAGAACAGGATAAGAAAATCTAGTTCAGGTATTTGGTTGCTACATACAGTTCACTTCAAGTTTAATATTAGCCAAAGAAATTGAGCTCTATGAAGAAGCATGACATAAATTTTGGCAGATAGCTTTGACCTTTCTTCATCAATAAATCTGTGATGTTACTGCTCTTAAATTATTGTGTGTGTGTTATTTTTATGCCTTTAGATTAGGTGACCTTTATAGAACAGTAAATTTGTCCCTAACTATAGGATATAATTTTGAACAAATAAGTTAGTACGAAGACAATTTTATGACATACCAACTACTGATCTTTACAACAGCTATTTAATGTATGTAACTTATATCCTCCTACTACACTGCCTAATATCAGACACTCTATTCCTAAACAAACAAACAAAAAAATTTGCATTCTTAGAACTAGTGCACAGGTCTGCACTTGACAGTCAAAGTATAGCAAATACATTGAAGGTAGAAAGTGGAGATTACAATAATGCTTTCATTGGAAAGAAAAAAGGAAAGCGCATTGATATGTTGAGTCTGAAGAAAAGAGGTAGAATTATGGAGTAGTATAAGTAATATTTTGGCAAAGGACAGCCCCTCAACATTAAGTTGGAGGACTCGAAGAGCAGGACCAACAGCTTGAAAGCTGTCAGGAGCTGCTTGTTGCTGGTTTTGAAAGTGACTGGGATCCATGTGGATTCAGTCGGCTAGGAAGGATCATCAGTTTCCCCAATGAATGGGTACTCATGAGATGCACCACGGGAAGGTCAATCCAATGCACCCATCTCCCATCCTCCCGTATCTCCAAACTCAGTGGCCAGTCACCTAACTCAAGTTGGACGTGCTAAGATTGACCCAGTCTGGAAAAGAGAAATTTCCCACGAGTGGTCATCCCACTTCCGGTTATCTTGTCCATCTCCAAAACTCTCTCCCTTTACATTGTCTGAACTGGAAGACGCTTTGAAGAGGGTTAAACCCGGAACAGCTGCTGGCTATGATAACATCACCCCAGAACTCATTCTTAACCTGGGTCCCGCGGCAAAGAAGTGGCTCACTTCATTCCTGTCCCACATCTTGGAATCTGAGTCTATGCCCAAAGTTTGGCGTCGTGCGAAGATAATAGCGGTTTTGAAACCAAAGAAAGACCCAACACTGGCCGCCAGCTATAGACCAATTTCTCTCCTTTCCGTGTGTTACAAACTCCTTGAGAGGCTGCTTCTGTGACGTATTTCTCATCTTACAGAGAAATTCCTATCACCCGCCCAAGCTGGTTTCCGCCCAGGAAGATCTACCTGCGAACAAGCCCTGGCCCTCTCAACTTACATTGAAAATGGATTCCAGAAGAATTTAAAGACGGGTGCTGTCTTTGTTGATCTCACAGCAGCTTATGACACGGTCTGGCACCGTGGTCTCCTAGTCAAGATCTCAAGATGCCTGCCTCCATGGGTGGCCAACACTATATCGTTTCTTCTCCAAAACAGAAGATTCCGGGTGCATCTGGGTGACAAGTCTAGCAGATGGAGACTTGTCTCAAGTGGCCACCCCCAGGGCTCTGTTCTGGCTCCTAAGCTATTTAATATTTACATCAATGACCTCCCACAAACTTCTTCAAGGAAGTTCATCTACGCCAATGACATCTGCTGTGCAACTCAGGCATCCAAGTTCGACATCCTTGAGGAAACACTCACGAAAGACATGTCTCTGATATCTGATTACTGTAAAAAATGGCAACTAATCCCTAGCACTGCAAAAACGGTATCATCTGTTTTCCATCTACACCATGCCTCGGCCTTGCGTGAGCTTAATGTGCAGCTTGGCGATACAAGAATCTGGCATGAAGCCCAGCCAGTCTATCTTGGCGTTACTCTCGATCGCACTCTGTCATTTCACAAACATCTCATAAAAACTGCAGCAAAGGTGGGCGCGAGGAATCACATCATTGCAAGACTGGCCAGCTCCTCATGGGGCGCGAGCGCTTCCACACTACGATCATCATCTCTGGCATTATGCTATTCCACTGCAGAATACTGTGCCCCAGTATGGTTCCGTAGCCCCCATGTCCACTTGGTCGATTCCAAATTATATTCCTCCATGAGGATAATTTCTGGAACCATCCGTTCCACCCCGGTTCCATGGCTGCCAGTTCTTAGCAACATCGCCCCGCCAGATATTCGTCGGGATGCGGCATCATCTAAGTTCATTTCCCATGTCTACGCTCGACCGGACCTGCCAATATACGCGGATATCTTCGCCCACCCTGTCCAACGCTTGACGTCTCGTCACCCAATCTGGTCCCCTACGCCTACACTGAACTTCTCTGTTCCAGACTCTTGGAGGCAGAGTTGGCAGTCAGCTGAGGTAAAGAACAAACACCTCATCACAGACCCCTGCAAGCGTCAACCCGGCTTTGACCTAGCACGTTATGATTGGGCCCTCCTCAGTCGCTATCGAACAGGCCATGGCCGGTGCGCCGCTATGTTCCATCGCTGGGGAGCCAGAGACGACCCGAACTGCCCCTGCGGCTACAGACAGACTATGACCCACATAGTCAACGACTGCCACCTCTCCAGATTCAAAGGAGGTCTCGAAACTTTACATCAGGCTCAACCTGATGCTGTTGACTGGCTACGGAAGAAGGGCAAACGCTAGAAGAAGTAATATTTTCAATGGTGTGTGTGTGTGTGTGTGAGAGAGAGAGAGAGAGAGAGAGAGAGAGAGAGAGAGGGCATGTGCATTGTTCTTCGGTGGCACAGAGGTCAAAGGAAAAAGGTTTTAAAAGAAAAAAGTCAGAACAGGGAAGATGTATGTTTGTGGTTGTTTCAGGACACTGAGATTGATGCTAGCATAGAAGTGACAGGAACTTGAGTTGTGTGCTGCTTTGCCATGTATGATACCTAGGTTAGAACCTGGCCCCTCCCATATTCTGTTAAAGGAAGCTCTGGTGTAGTTGTCTCTGTCACTCTCTCCCTCTGAAGAAAGAAAGAAAGAAAGGGAGGAAGAAAGACAAAATGAAGAGGAGGAGCGGGAGAATCACAAGGAAGGAGAGGAAAATGATAAGGTGGTGGTAAGACAGCGTTTGGGAGATGGCTTAGTGACAGAATTCAGAACGTAAATGTCTGAGGTTCTTGGTTCTATTCCCAAGTGCCACAGAAACCGAATGGTGCATGGGATTCTCTCTCTCTCTCTCTCTCTTTCTTTTCTCCTAAGTGTAAAATTATCTTTTTTAGATTTTTATTAGTGATTTAATAATGATTAACAAAACTGTAAGATAACAGGGGTACAATTCCACACAGATTCCCACCTCTAAAGTTCTTGTCCCATCCCCTCCATTGAAAGTTTCCCTTTTGTTTATCCCTCTCTGGGAGTATGGACCGTAATTCTTTATTTTATTTTATTTTTTATATTTCATATTTTTGTATTACAGAATTACATGTGGATAGGGGTTTGAATCCACTCTATTCCCACCGACAGAGTTCTGAACCTTTACTCTCCCCACTGCAATCCACCACAGTTCCCCTAAAGTTTTAGACATGGACCAACCATCTTCTCTACAACTATCTGTCCACATAGTTGCTCCTTCTTTTTCTGATTCAACCCTCTCTTTCCCTCTAAGCCACTCATGACATCATAAGTACCACCATATCTCCCTCTCCTTTTCCTTCTCTCTCTGAGTGCTGATGTAGCTGGAGTGCAACGTCCTCTTATCTTCTTGCCAAAATTCTTTATGGGGTGCAGAAGGTGGAAGGTCTGGCTTCTATAATTGCTTCTCTGCTGGATATGGACATTGGCAGGTCAATACATACCCTCAGTCTATTTCTATCTTTCCCTAGTGGGGTAGTGTTCTGGAGAGGTAAGATTCTGGGACACATTGGTAGGGTCTTCTGCCCAGGAAGGTAAGGATAGAGTCATGGTAGTTTCTGCTGCTTGGCAGCTGAAAGGAGGTAAGCTATAAAGCAGGAAAAATTGTTAAAAAAAATAATAAGGAACCAAAGGTAGAAATAGAGCAAGTGAAACTAGGGATTTTCATATGGGAAGAAGCTAGAAAGGCTATTTTAGGTATGTTCCATAATGCCCATGACATTAGTAGTTTTTTGCCTGAGCCTGATGGCTAATATTGAGGTGAACAAAAAATGTTGTCTGGGAATATAGTGTCAGAGTTGAGAATAGGACTAGAAAGCCGGATTAGGGAACAGCTCAAAGTATAAGGAAAGTATATAAATATCATTAACAACCCCACTGATCTGTAAACTATGTTATATGAAATAAATAAAAATAAATATTAAAAAGGGATAAGAGAGATTTTATTAAACTGATGATTTTGTAAGGCCAATGAAAGAGGAGATGGAGTAACAGATTTTACATAGTTGGGCAAAAATGTGTAGAACCAGGATAAGGACAATGATGCCTAGAGATTTGAGAGTGTGTGAAGCATTCATCTGATTGCTTCAGTTTTTTCAGTGGTAAAGAAAGATTATTTTTACAGTCAGTTTACAGTCAATAATAAAAAGTTTGTACATGTGTAACATTTCTCAGCATAACAATCTAATTTAGGTCCTCCCATGCCATCCTGTTCCAGGACCTGAACACTCTGCCTCCCTACCCTCACCCCAGAATCTTTTACTTTGGTGCAGTCCACCAACTCCAGTTCAAGTTTTGCTTTGTGTTTTGCCTCGTGTTCTTATTTTTCAACTTCTGTCTATGAGTGAGATCATCCCATATTCATCCTTCTCAGAAAGATCTTTTTTTTTTTTTTTTTAAGAATGAGAATAGAGCTTTGAGAGAACAGTTAAGTATGTGAAATAGAAGGAAGTATGGAAATAAACAAGTTAGGCAACAAATGTGGCAGGATTGTCATCTATCATTTTGAGAAAATTGCCCCATCAGGACCATGAATTATTCCAAAGAGAAGAATAAGTGTGGTTGTATTTTTTCTTTATGCACATTCTGGTGAATCAGTAGTTAAGCTGAAACTTGGGCTTAGATTTGAGGTTTTGATAAAAAAATAATGCACTAGTTAAGAGAAAGGATTAGAATATCCAGGATTGAATGTAAAGCACTAATGGTGATAAATGGTTGTAGATTTAAGTACACAAGGAAGAGGATGCAAATTCAACAAATGGCAACGAAAAGGGAATAGAACTGATTGGATGTTTTGGTAGGATGGAAGAGTCACCATAATTGAAATATTACTCTGAGTGTGGTCTATGTGGAAGCAAGTTTGTGAACCTAAGATGAAGTGTTGCTTGTATTGGCAATGATTGTACCAGGGAAGTCGGAGGTGGAGGTAATTGAAGGGGACATTGTTTTTTGGAGCAGAGGAACTCATTGGGAAAATAACTAAACTCTTAGAGAAAAACCACTAGAGGATGTTGAAACCTGAGTAAGTGTTGGAAGGAGTGCCTGTGAGCCACAAGATAAAAATTGTTGAGAAAATCATAGCAAAAAAAAAAAAAAATGGTGGATGACAACTTTGATGGATGACATGAGAGTCAGAGCTGGAGGAAGTGCTCTACAGGAAAAAGAAAATAATTGGTCTGGAAGTGACAATACTGTGAGAGCTGAAGGTGGGAAAATAGCAGTTGAGAAGACAGCAAGGGAAGTGGTATTTTCAGAGAACAACCTCATTCTCTTTGAACAAGAAAGTGAAAGAAACATTTCGGTGTATATATTTGGGCAGCAGAATAATTACTGCTGGTAGAATATGAATTGTTCTTTTTGAGAACAAAAATGTCTTTATTTTTTTCATGAGTGAGAAAGACTCAGTTTGGTGGCATATGCTGGTACTGGGGATTGAACCATGGGCCCCTGTGACCTTAGGCATCTGAGTCCTGTGCAGTGCCACTGTACAGTCTTCCTGGTCATGGTCAGAAGATGAATTTTCTCTATAGCATAGTAGAGGATCTTAACAATTGACAGTCACAGAAGCAAAGATGACATAGGCAATTTCAGGGTCTTAAAGAACTCCATGTACAGAAGTTAAGAGTGAATTGAGTGTTGAGGGTTCTTTTAGTGACCTTCATAAAAGAAGACATGAAGACATTTCATCCTTATTAAATCAAGAAACATCAGATAACTGTGACAAGTTATTGGGTGGCAATACTATGGAGTTTTAAAACTGAAAGGATGGGAGTCAGGAGGTAGCGCAGTGGGTTAAGGGCAAGGACCGGCTTAAGGATCCAGGTTGGAGCTCCAGGATCCCCAACTGCAGGGGAGTCCCTTCACAGGCAGTGAAGCAGGTCTGCAGGTGTCTATCTTTCTCTCCCCTTTTCTGTCTTCCCCTCCTCTCTCCATTTCTCTCTTTCCTATCCAACAACGATAACAGCAATAACTACAACAATAAAACAACAAGGGCAACAAAAGGGAATAAATAAATAAATATTTTTTAAAAACCTGAAAGAACAAGAGTATGGTAGAGAAAAGAAAAAATAATGAATTGGTCACTTTAAGGGAATTTAGACTTAGGTAAATGTCCCAGAATTCTCTGGTTTAAGAACACATACGTGGGGAATCGGGCAGTAGTGCAGCGAGTTAAGCACACATGGGATGAAGTGCAAGGATCCTGTAAGAATCCCAGTTCGAGCCCCTGGCTCCCCACCTGCGGGCAGTGGGGGGTCGCTTCACAAGCAGTGAAGCAGGCCTGCTGGTGTCTGTCTTTCTCTCCCCCAATGTCTTCCCCCTCCTCTCTCTATTTCTCTCTGTCCTATCTAACAATGATGACATCGATAACAACAATAATAACTACAACAACAATAAAAAACAAGGGCAACAAAAGGAAAACTAAATAAATATTTAATTTTTTAAAAAAGAACACATACATGACCTGTTACACAATGCCTAGCTGCCATCACATGTGCAAAACACAAAGCAGCATGTAAATGTAAATTGACTAATCATAGGCACTAAGTGATAGGGGTTAAAGGGCACATAGGACTCCTAAAAACATTTCAGCTCACTCACTACCTCCACTGCTTTCTTGGGAATGCACTACTCCCTGTCCACAGGAAATGTATTATCTTCTAATTCCTTCAAAATGTTTGTGTTCAGAAATATAGAGGGCAAGACCAAAAGAAGGAAGCATAATTTCTTTCCTTGACTAGTTTGCAGCTACAGAAAGTATTAAATATAAGAAATATTTGGCAATTCTCTACCTCTATTTCTCACCACTCCCCCTTGCTGGATTTATATGTCACTTTCCCTTTAATAAAATAAATCTTATTCTCCTGTTAATCAATGAACAGTCTGCCTGTCAAAATCTGTCTGCCTCTACCTTGAGGAATAAATGCCTAAGAGAGACAAGAACCAGGTATTATTATTATGTTTGATCGTTGTTTGTTTCTCCTGGTATAGTAGGATGGATTCATTGTTCAGGCACCATTTTAATGAAGGTGCAGACGTAGGTGAAATATCACCTTAGTTTTACTGTTTAGAACTTCCTCTTGATTTCTCTCAGAGGAAGGACAGCATTAATCTGAAAGCTTTCCATTTGACACCTGTCAGAAACAGAGTTGAGCTATGAGGCAGCCAAGTGCTCTAAAAGTCCGTCCTTACTTTCTCGTCACCTTACATTCTCAGTTGTGATTACCATTTTATCATCAGCACAGTTTCATTTTCCTCACTCACCCATGCATATATCAGGGGTGAGTCTGACATCCTCTAATTCCTGATTTGGTACATGATGCACTTTCAGTCCCCCAGCCCCAGCCCTTCCCTTTCTCCTGTCCTCATTCTTCCTGG
The DNA here is from genome assembly GCF_950295315.1 of Erinaceus europaeus. Taxonomy (NCBI): domain Eukaryota; kingdom Metazoa; phylum Chordata; class Mammalia; order Eulipotyphla; family Erinaceidae; genus Erinaceus; species Erinaceus europaeus. The sequence continues at coordinate 45,731,315 of NC_080180.1, read as the reverse complement.
AATTCTACAGTCATCTGGGGACTTCCCTGCCCGCCCCCTCAGTCTGACTAGTTTGTCAAATTGTTCCCTTGACTATCTTTCATAAAATGTTCCTTCCCTCTCCTACTCACATATTGTTATTGGCTTCATAGTCTCTGTGGAAAAAGGCTCTAGATGAGTTACACAAAATCCTTTTTTCAGGGGCCGGGTGGTGATGCACCTGGTTAAGTGCCCCTAGTCCTATGCATTAGGACCCGTGCAGGAATCTGGGCTCAAGCCCCAGCTTCCCGCCTGCAGATGGGAAGCTTAGCAGGTGGTGAAGTAGGTCTTCAGGTCTCTCTCTCTCTCTCTTTCTCTCTCTCTCTCTCAATATCTCCCTCCTCTCTCAATTTCTCTCTGGCTTATCTAATAAAATGGGAAAAAAATGGCCACCAGGAATAGTGGATTTGTAGTGCTAGCACCAGCAATAACCCTGGATGCAATAAATAAACATAAGAAAAAGCCTGGGGTTGGGCAGTAGCGCAACGGGTGAAGAGCACATGGCACGAAGCTAAGCACCAGCGTAGGGAATCACAGTTCAAAGCCCCCTAGCTCCCCACCTGCAAGGGGGGGGGGTCGCTTTACAAGTGGTGAAGCAGGTCTGCAGGTGTCTATCTTTCTCTCCCCCTCTCTGTATTCCCCTCCTCTCTCCATTTCTCTCTGTCCTATCCAACAACAGCAACATCAACAACAACCACAATAATAATAACCACAACAAGGATAAAACATCAAGGGCAACAAAAAGGGGGAAAAAAGTGTCCAGCTGCACTGAGCCTCTGCAATAACCCTGAAGGCAAGAAAAAAAAAGCCTTTCCTCTTTAGTTTTACCCTCAAACAAAACCAAAGCCCAGGGGCTGGGCAGTGGCGCAACCAGTTGAGCATACATGCTCAAAGGCTTCCATTCAATTCCCCCAGTCTCTACCTGCAGGGGGGAAGAAGCTTCAGGAGAGGTGAATAGGTGTCTCTCTATCTCCATGGCCCCCCCACTCCCAATCTTTCTCTGTCCTAACTTTTAAAAAGAAAAAAAAAAAGTCTCCTGGAACGTTGGATTCATTCTTCAGGCACCAGGGACCAGTGAAAAAATCCCAGTGGCAATAATAAAACAATACAATAAATGCTATCTTTTGGTATATTTTTTTCTTTCAGAACATAATGTCATTTCTTAACTTCTTACCTTTGACTGCACTCATCCACATTCTTACCTAGATTATCCTCATCTCTGAACTTCCTTAATATTCACACCTATTTGGCAAGACCATGAGTAAATATCACCTTCTCCAACAAGTCTCCCAGGACTACTTTTCTTAGCTGATTTTTTTTTAATTTTTTTTTTTTTTTAACCAGAGCACTACTCAGCTCTGGCTTATGGCAGTGTGGGGGATTGAACCTGGGACTTGAGAGCCTCAGGCATGAATCTTAGCTGATTCTTACGTCCCTCTGTGTTGACTGGATCACTGCTTACAATTCTGTGGCACTCACATTATTTATGAATATACAAATATACTATTAGTTTATGTTGTCAGTCCTTTACACAATGAGTTCCCAAAGAGATGACTAACAATTCTTAGTATACTTCAAGATACACTCTTTACAACAGCTGTAAAAAGACAGGTGTTGGACTGAGAACGTATTTCACTTGGAATACTTTGTTCTTTTGTCCTGTGATTGACACACATTTGAGCCCAGCCCCCAGTTGTACTGAAGGAAGTTTCAATTCTGTGGTCTCTCTCTCTCTCTCTCTTTTTTAACATTTTTTATTATCTTTATTTATTTATTGGATAGAGACAGTCAGAAGTCAAGAGAGAAAGGGGAGATAGAGAGAGAGGAGGAGAGAGAGAGACACCTGCAGCCCTGCTTCACCACTTGCAAAGCTTTCCCCCTGCAGGTGGGGACCAGGGGCTCCAGCCTGGTTCCTTGCACACTGTAATCCATGCATTCAACCAGGTGTGCCAGGACCTGGCCCTAATGCTGTGGTCTCTTTCACTTTCTACCTTCTGTCTCTATGAAAAAAAAAAAAAGAAAAGAAAGAAAGAAAGAAAGAAAGGGCAGTGTGAGTGACTTTAAAATATATATATATACGTATCTTTTTTAAAAATTTTATTTATTTTCCCTTTTGTTGCCCTTTTTGTTTAACATTGTTGTTGTTATTGATGTCGTTGTTGTTGGATAGGACAGAGAGATATGGAGAGAGGAGGGGAAGACAGAGGGGGAGAGAAAGACAGACACCTGCAGATCTACTTCACCGACTGTGAAGCGATTCCCCTTCAGATGGGGAGCCAGAGGCTCGAACTGGCATCCTTCCACTGGTCCTTGCGCTTTGCGCCACGTGCACTTAACCCGCTGCGCTACCGCCTGACTGCCGTGAGTGACTGTTAAGGCAAGTATATGTGACTATGGTATACCTGATTCAAAATATGCTTAAAAGTAAAATAAGAATTAGAAAGGAATATATTTATTTATATATTATGAATATAAGAAATGTCATCAACACTATAGTCATCAATTACATAAGATATTTATATTAAATATACATATCATTTGTAAAATAGCACATTGTTATTTATTTTTAGCATATCAAGTCCCTCAAAATATTGTATTTTAAAATCAATGTGCTAGTATATTAATACACTTTATTACATTTTTGATAACATACCTGAAAAGTAGTGAAGTTCTTTTTTTTTTTTCCACCCCAAAGTGGGGAAGTTCTATGAGTCATCCAACAGTAAATTTCAGATACAGTAGTGGACATCAGACTATCATAAAAGAAATTTTAAAATAAGTTTTCAAATGTCCTATTAAAAAGGGACAAAATAATATTTAGCTTAATTTTTAAGTTCATTAACTTTTTAAAAAGGGTTGTTTATTTGTTGACACAAGAGAGAGGAGGAAATCAGAACTTCACTCTCACACATAGGAGAATGCCATTGATCAAACCTTATGATTTGATATCCAGAGCTTCAGCCACTGTGTCACTGTCCAGGTCATAGGTTCTTGACTTTTTAGCTACACAGAGATATAGTTTAATGTCTAGAAAGAGATAACTGATTAAGTATTATTTGATAACTTCATAGAATAAAAACATTTTCACATTAGAAGTTTAATGTCCTTTCCTTTAATTGATATTGGAATCTTTATCTTCCCACTAACACAAGGCATGGCAGGGCTGGCCATGGCTAGCGAACAGTATTAATTCTTCTTCATTTTTTTTTCCCTTAAGCAACTTTTTTCTCAAGACAGTTGTCACATGAATACAGTTTTTTTTTTTCTTTTTATTTCTGCTCCCACCATCAACTTGTGTCTTCTCCACCATCACCCAGTGTCAGAGTCCTCAGACTTGCTGACAATAGAGGCAATCTCTTGGTACTTATTGTTGACCCCTGTCTCTGGGAGAGGCTTAGAAAAAAAAAAATGACTTAAAAGAATTAGCAATGTAGAGTGGGAAGGTAGCTTAATGGTTATGCAAAAAGACTTCCATACCTGAGACACCTAAGGTCCCAGTTACAATTCCCTGCTCCACAAGTCAGAGGTGAGGTCTAGCTTTAAAAGAAAAGAAAAGGGGGAGAGGAGTGGCCCACCTGGTTGAGCAGACATGTTACAAAGTGCAAGGACTGCCCCATCCCCACCTGGCAGAGAGGGAAAGCCTTGCTAGCGATGAAGCAGGGCTGCTGGTGTCTCTCTATCTCTCTCCTCTGTCTCCCTCTTCTCTCTCGATTTCTGGCTGTCTCTATTCAGTAAATAAATAAGATAATAAGAAATTTAATATGGTAATAATAACAACAATGTGTAAGGGGCAGGATTCCTCCTTCCCTGCTCACCCACCGCCTCCCCACTAAAGTGATAATTATCATAATAAAGGGTTTCTTTATAAAAACTGCTGATTCAACTCTATGAGAGAGTAACTCACATGAGCTTTGGTCACCAGAGTGCAACAAAAGAAGACCCTGACCTTACATCCAGGCTTGCTATTTCTAGCTCACATTGCTAGGAAAAATGTTAATGACCTACATTAGAATATGAATTGGGGGAGCCTGGAGGGTAGCACAGCGGGTTAATCACAGCTGGCACAAAGCACAAGGACTTGTGTAAGGATCTCAGTTCTGGCCCAGGATCCCCATCGGCAGGGGAGTCACTTCACAAGCGGTGAAGCAGGCCTGCTGGTTTCTCTCTTTCTCTCCCCCTCTCTGTCTTTCCCTCCTCTCTTCATTTCTCTCTGTCCTATCCAACAACAGTGACAACAGTAATAATTACAACAATAAAACAACAAGAGCAACAAAAGGGAATAAATAAATAAAAAAAAATTTTTTAAAGAATACAAGTTGGCCTCAACTTTAGTTTGTCTGTCTTTTAAAAATTTATAGAAATATAGCCCCTCCTACTCTAACAAAGGGCTCCCACATTGCTTTAACACGTGTTATTTCTTAAAGCACAGAATTTTACCAGAGAAATTGTCAGTTACTTTAGCAGAATCAAAGTTAATAAGACTGGGAAACATTCACACTTGCATCTGAGAGTGGTATCTGTAACATAAAAATAAATCTTCCTGGAGTCAGGCGGTAGCACAGCGGGTTAAACTCATGGTGGTGCAAAGCTCAAGAACCAGCATAAGGATCCTGGTTGGAGCCCCGTTCCCCACCTGCAGGGTCGCTTCACAGGCAGTGAAGCAGGTCTGCAGGTGTCTGTCTTTCTCTCCCCCTCTCTGTCTTTCCCTCCTCTCTCCATTTATCACTGTCCTATCTAACAACAACGATATCGATAACAACAACAATAACTACAACACCAATGAAAAACAAGGGCAAAAAAAGGGAAAATAAATAAATAAATAAATTAATTAAAAAACAAAAAATTAATCTTTCTCTTCACCCCTTGCTCCAAAGTACTATTGTTCTGATGTTTGAAATTGCATTATTTTGAGGATTAAACATTTCTTTTTCATCCTTACAGCCCTCACACCATTCATGTCCTCCTTGTCTTTTTCTAACATGGATTTACCATGGTCATCTTCCTCATAAGAAAACTGCCAGACATGCTTTAATTGGAAAATAATATGTTTTATTACTGGTCATAGAATTGGGAAAACTAATTTACATGATAAAATGCTTTCAACAATTTATTATAATAGATGTAGCTCGCAGAAAAAATACATTTTGTTCAATCTGAATTCTTTATTACAAACTAAAGTGTTTTTTTTTTCTTTTTAGATAGCTGAGATTCAGAGGCAGTCAAATACAGATGATCAAATATTTAAATACAGAAACAGTGACTGACCTAGAACCTGATGTCTAGCACAACTGGATTTTGTATGATCACTAGAGCCATATAATTTTGCACACTTACACAACCAAGTTAATAGTGTTCATTTGTTCTTCATGAAAGAAATGTGAAAACTAACCCACTTGGACCAGAGAGCATCTTTGAAAGACTTTCAACTTAGATTAAGGATTTCCTTCCTTTTCTTAATACCATAAAGTGATTTTAGTAAAACAGAAAATGTCGATTTCTTCTGATGTTTCTGTAAATGATATATTTCTCTATGACCTAATTCTCCTTGCTCATCCATGTATTTGGTCAAAATACATTTTTTTTTGTCTTCTCTAGTTGTCGACATCTATCTTTAAACTAATAGTTTTCAATGCTTTTTTAAAAAATGTGATACAATGATGAGCATTTTAAAATCTTATTGATGGAGGTGTTAGATAGTGGCTCACTTGCTTGAACACACATATTACAATGTACAAGGCTCCAGGTTCAAATCCCCCAGCCCCCACCTTCAGGGAGAAAGCTTCCTGAGCAGTGAGTCAATGCTGTAGGTGTCTTTCTCCTTCTCTATCTTTCTCATCTTTTTAAATTTCTCTCTATATATATCCAATAAATAAATAAATGCTAAAAAATCAGATTTTTGTTGGATAGTTTTGCCATATTTGAAGCCAGGGAAAGGGGCTGGGAGGGTCAAAAGTAGTTTGGAATGAGAGCAGTGTTACTATTACTGTTAAAGCTCATATATGACTATTTACTTTGGAGAATGGGATAGAGGGGAGGGGGCTGGGCAGTGGCACACCTTGCTAAGCACACTTTGTTCTATGCGCAAGGTGCTGAAAGACCTAGGTTTGAACCTCTGCTCCCCACCTGCAGTGAAGATATTTCACAAGCAGTGAAGTATGTCTACAGGTCTGCCTTTTTCTCTCCCACTTTATCTCCCCTCCTCTCTCATTTCTCTCTGCCCTATCAAATAAGAAGAGGGGAAGAAAATGAGGGAAAAATGGCCACCAGGAGCTGTGGCTTTGTAATAAAAAATTTTAAAAAAAGAATTGAGGGAAGAAAAATCAGGAATCCAGTTTAAAGGACTTTTTGTTGTTGTTGTCGTTGTTAAATATTCTTTTGCAGATAACACTTTTCTTGACCCATCTACTGAACATGAACCAATCAACCTTTGTCACATAATAAAGTCAAAGGGTAGAACCATTAAACTATTTCAAATGTGTCGTGAGGAAATATGTATCCAACATCTATTCAAGAGAATAATTGGGTTTATAAAATGTTCTTTCCTTAATGAGAAAGTCCCTGCTACAATATAAGATAAAGAACTCCTAGGGCTGGGGAGAGAGCATAATGGTTATGCAAAGAATTCCAACTCATGAGCATTTTCTGGGAAAACAAGCCAATAAGCAATGTCATAACACTCTTTTCCTTCCTGTCTTCTTATAATTTATCTGACCTTTTTTTAGGTGCTGACTCTGAGTTGATCACTGGAGTTGGACAAGGTGCTGTGAGTATTTTGGGTGATTATAGATTTATGTCAACTTTGTTGGGAATTCATCTTGAAAATAAATCTTCCTTTCTATTTGACTTCTTTGGATTTGACTTGATGGGGAGCAACACCACCTATTCAAGGTTTAGAAGGTATTGTTAACTTGCTCTTATTAGTAGTGCTCATGCATTCAGTGAAAACCCAAGTTTGGGTTCAGGAGACTCCACATTTGAATGTGCCTATGAATTACTTAGAATCTTGTTAAGACATAGGCTCAAAAATCCAACACTGCCACATTGTCTGTGTTTCAAAAATGCTTCTAAAGGTCAAAGATTGACTATTGGTTAACTGATTATATTGTAAGAAACTTCCCGGTGGAGTTAAGGAATTATATGTATTTTTTATTGTTTCCAGTGAATTGCCTACTATTCCTTATATAACAAGAGATAGAATGGCATTGTATTTGCCTTAAACATACAAGTGGGCTAATGAGAATGGAAATGAACTGTGAATTAGCTAACAGTTCTTTAAGGCTGATGAGCCACTATGGGCTCCTTTATGTGAGTTATGTGAGTACATTATATAATTTATTGTCTTATCAGGGACATTTTGAGGACAAAAGGAAAGATTTTTAATGAGTATACTAGAATAACAAGAAACTAGGAAATACAGATACGCTCACCCAAAGAATGCTAAATAACTCTAATAGTGCATTGTAATTGTTGTATACATTTTTGTTACCATTTTTGTCATTGTCATACATTCAGTGCATTGAGCTGATGCTTTTTTTTTTTTCAGTTAAAATGAAAGATAGAAGAGATAGAGACAGAATGAAAGAAATCCAGTATCAATAAAGCTTTTGCTTATGCTATGGAGGTTGATAATTAATTTTTTTGGTTTGTTTTTGTTTTTAACCCACACAGACTTAGAGACATAGCTTACTTGAATAGTGCACTGCTCTGCTTGGCCTGAGTGGTGGCATTTTTAATAAAACTCAGAGTTACATTGCACATGGAGCCAGATTTAAGCCCCCAGTCCCCACCTGCAGAGGAGACACTTCACAAGTGGTGAAGCAGTGCTACTCTTTGCCTCTTCTCTACCTCCCTACCCCTCTCCAATTTTCACTGTCTCTATCCAAAAATAAATAAATAAAGTTAAAACATTAAAAGAAACAACTGTTCAATGCTTTAACAGGTGTAATCTGCTTAAACACCCAGTCCCCACCATATTGAAGGAAGCTTTGGTGTTGGGATATCTTTCTTTCTCTGTCTCTTCCTGCCTCTGTCTTTCCATCTCTATCAACCAATCAATAAATAAACAAGTAAACTTAGTGCACATCATTATCCTAATATGTATATACAATTTATCCCTGGAAAAGAGACTTTATAATCAGATGTTTCTAAAAATATGTATGGAATGTAATTTGGCAAAAAAAAAAATTATGGAATTTTTCACAAGCGATTGCTACATTTTTTTAAAAGACATTTTCTAAGGATTCCTTGAAAACGCAAATTTTCTGAAATTGTGTGTTGGAATTGTCCTGTATTTACTAAGAACAATGTGAATATAGTTTTTCATGTTCAAGTCAAAATTGGTTGCATTCTGACGTACCCCCGACAGGTGTTCTGTACTCTCCCCTGATGATAATGATAAGGATATAACTATAATAATGAATTGCTGTTGGCTGCCAAAGTAGACAGTGTTCTCCTTACATGTTCTGCAGTACTGAGACCTTCAATATGTTATTATGTTTTCTCATGATGCTCTTTTATATAGGATATTTATCACATGGGGGGCATCTCTTAATTCCATAATAAATATTGAAATATATACTGCCAGTTAGAAAACATTAGCTTCATAGAAAAATACTTTGTGCTTGTATTCACCTCACACACCTTAGATTTTACTGTAAGATCATGCTTCTTCAATGTACTTTGCTTTAAAAATCACCTTTATTTTATCTCAAATTATTTACTTTTAAAAACTATGATTGGATTTTATGTGCATAGCATTTCACTAAATGGACTTGAACATCATATTTTAATGCATAATATCAAAATCTTCTACATTAATGAAAGAAACTGAAAACTAGACTCAAAACACCGGCAGGTGGGTTGTTTTCCATTATAATTAACTGGTTTGAAACACGCCTGCTTGAATTTGCCTGCAAGCAACAACCTTTTGCTAACACCTTTTCAAATATAGATCTAAACTATAGATACTTTGTTACTTAAATTGGCAGTTCAGTTTGTTTGTTGTTTAAGAACAGGATAGTTTTGCTGAGTTACAGTGACTAGTATAAATAAAGACTCATAGGCTGTAGCTTCCACAAACTATTTTTCTCATTTTTATACTGAGAAGGAAGACTTTATAGACCAGTAAGCAATTATTATACTTCTCATTCTCTCAAATTGTCCATTCTTCCCCACCGCCATAAATTATCAAAAACACTGTAAAGTCTTCATTTGGTGAGAGCTGATTTTTGTTTGTTTGTTTGTTTGTTTTTTTAAATTTTTTATTTAAGAAAGGATTAATGAACAAAAACATAAGGTAGGAGGGGTACAACTCCACACAATTCCCACTACCCAATCTCCATAACCCACCCCCTCCCATGATAGCTTTCCCATTCTCTAGCCCTCTGGGAGCATGGACCCAGGGTCATTGAGGGTTGCAGAAGGTAGAAGGTCTGGCTTCTGTAATTGCTTCCCCGCTGAACATGGGCATTGACTGGTTGGTCCATACTCCCAGTCTGCCTCTATCTTTCCCTAGTAAGGTGGGTCTCTGGGGAAGCTGAGCTCCAGGACATATTGGTGGGGTCTTCAATCCAGGGAAGCCAGGCCAGCATCCTGGTGGCATCTGGAACCTGGTGATTGAAAAGAGAGTTAACATACGAAGCCAAACAATTTGTTGAGCAATCATGGATCCCAAGCTTGGAATAGTGGAGAGGAAGTGTTAGGGAGGTACTTACTGCAAACTCTAGTGTACTTCTGCTTTCAGGTATATATTTTGCAGTAGTTTATAGATACGTGTGAAGATATGCTCTCTCTCACAGAAACTGGTGTATATCTAGGTTATGGGACTTTGTTAGAAAGTGAATTACCTGAGATGAAATTAGAGTGTACTATAAAAGGAAAGGTCTCACCCGAGTAATGAAGCTGAAGGGTTATCATTCCACACGTGAAGTCTCTGGGCACAGTCTGAGGTGAAGCATGTTGAGGTGGCAATCGTTGCGTTGGTTAGGTTGTGATCGGCGGATGCAATATTATTTGGTTTGGATTGGGAGATGCATATGGGAAAGTGGGCCCTATCCAAGGGTTCCAGGACTGGGGGAAGTAGGGGCTCTATAGTGGAGATGTGAGGTTCCTGCTGTCTTAGGGTTCAAAAAGACAATTGATAGTTAATGTTATCATCACATTATTTGTTAATTGGGTTAACTTTGAAAAGTCCTTTTGTTATGGTTTGCTGTACAGTATCCAGTATCTTGTATATAGCTGTGCAATTGGATGCTTCTAATCTACTTGGTCTAGGCTTTTGAGAGAGTCCGCATATCAAATACACGAGAGCTGATGTTTTTGCCTCTTGTAAAGTGAAATTGGTTATATTTAGCTCATACACAAATACATTTGTTGTGAAATAAATTGTAAGTAGATAAAACAGCTGATCTAAACTCTCATTCCTTAAATAAAAGACAAAATCAATCTAATCTTTCTTTAAAAGTCCTTAAAATAGATCATATCAATTTTCTTCATTTTTCCTCTGCTGATGCAAAATTATTCTACTGTCTCCCGGCAGAACTTCTATTCTTATATTGCACGGCTGCACTCAGCTTATCTTTATATTAGAGCATTCACATTTTTAAATTATTTCCCCCCCCTTGGTTAGATCCCAGAGATTACAGCAAATGACTTCCCACTCAATGAAAGTAGGAAAGTATCTAGAATCAGTCTGCCTCATTGGAATTTGTTGAACTGTTTTACACCCTTTATTTTTTATCATCTTTTAAAAAGGTATTTTATTGCATTTATCCATTTTTGACAGAGACAGAGAGAAATCAAGAGGGAAGGGAAGACAAAGAGAAGCACCTGCAGTCCTGTTTGACCACTTGTGAAGCTTCTGCCTGCAGGTGGAGACTGAGGGCTTGAACCCAGGTCCTTCACCCAGACCCTATTTATATCTTCTTGCTTTCAGATTTGCATTCTTTCTGTTCCTAAGCACAAACCCCAGCTTTTACTTATTATATTTTAAATTATCTCTTTTTGTTTTAGTTTATGACATCTACCTCTCCCCCACACCTACACATTCTCACCTATTTCTGGCTTATCTTCTTTGAGAGATTTTGCTTTGAGGGCACTTGGAATGCAATTTGTTTTGTCAAAAGTGGGACTGCCAGTTCCACCACTTTTTAAATAACTATAACAATTGACTAAGAATTTCTCATGTGAAATAAAATTTTTCTCCTAAGCTCTATTCTTCCATCACTCATATGTTATGAGTCAGTAATTGAAAATTTGTTTTATTCCTCCATGTACTTAAAGAGCCCCACAATTTATAGATCTAGAATTTTATCTCTTCCCTTGAATTATTCTGACAAATAACAACTACAATTTTGCATCAACAAATTCATAAAATTCAAAATCATTACTACCAGGGTGAGGAGTGGCATTCATTTGAAATCTAGAAACAGTTAGTTGAGAACTATTTTCTATTCTTTCAATAAAGCAAACTCTCTAAAAAAAATAATCAGTTAAGAAGCGATCCTTAAATGGCTGGCAGATTCAAAAAGACTTTCATGGTCAAGGCCCCAAATCCCTGGCTTAATCCCCTGAGCCAGAGTTGAGCAGTCAGTGCTCTGGAAAAACAAACAATATCCTCAAGGATGTAATGCATTCAAAATATACATTTATAAAAATTTAGGATAGTGGATAAAAGAGTAAATATCGTGGGAGCCGGGCTATGCACTGGGTTGAGCGCACATAGTACCAAGTGCGAGAACCCGCACAAGGATGGGGGAGGGGGTTCAATTCACAAGCAGTGAAGCAGGTCTGCAAGTGTCTATCTTTCTCTTCTCCTCTATGACTCCCCCACCCCTCTTAATTTCTCTCTGTTCTACCCAACAACAGCTAAATGGAAGAAAGAAAATATAAAGTTAAAAAACGGAGTATATATCAACTCAAGGATTAGTTCAGATATTGAGTCAGATTTTAAAGCCATAAATTAATACGCTGTCATGTTGCAATTAGAAAATCATAATTACAGGTGATTTGAAAAAAATGTAGTTGATTAGAAACAGAGTCTATGATAGCTTGACATTGGGCTTGCTGTAATTTTTCATGCTGAGATGCTTTATTCCCGAGCTCTATTATCCACTGAATATTTTGAAGCTACTCTACATGCTGTAACACCGACATGATGAATAGCACGATTGTCTCTATACAGATTCCCTCTTCATACCTGTAGTGAGGAAATGATCACTGTTTGTTATCAGAACTCTGAGTATCCACTTCAGCCTTACAGCTAAATGAACTAGTATGAATGCTTATGTCACCTGTACGATAATCAAGAAAGATTTATTCAGATATTCTCTTAACCTTTACATTTCTGAAAGTTTCTGAAATTGTGATTTCACAGTATCTAACTTGGGAGACATAGGACACACAAGGTCCTCTGTAATTCAGTCCCTTTCTGGAAACTGAGTGAGTAAATTTCACTTCTGCCTTTCAAAGAGTCTGTATCTTTAATAAATAAAGCCTAACTATTTTTGGTGAAGGCAGAAAAGATATAGAAATAGTAAAACTAAAATTATGTGAGCCTGTCCACATAGAGTATAGGAAGTAGGAAAGGAAATTGTTCATGGATAGTGAAGAAAAGCATGATGAAATCAACCAACTGACTTGTAGCCTCCTTCTTTTTGTCACTATACTTTGCCAGTCCTAAATAATATCAATAATAATATACTACTATCCCCAAATGTTTTGTTAGAAAAATATCTAAACAGTTTCTGTTGCAGTAACTGCTGCATATTCTTATAACTCTAGACACTATTCTCACATATTACTTATCATTAATTGTATTTATTAAAAATGTGTACAACTTCAAGTGAATGAAATAATTTTCTCCATATCTTCTAAGTCTTTTTCATACCACAACACATACAAAATAAAATCATTTATTGGATAGAAACATCCAGAATTTGAGAGGGAAGGGGAGATAGAAAGGGAGAGAAACAGAGACAACTGTAATGCTGTTTCACGCAGTGGGGGACTGGGGGTTTGAACCCGGGAACTTGTGCGTTGTAACACGTGCACTCAATTAGGTGTGCTACCATCTGGCTCCAAAATAAAATTATTTCTATTGAAAGGAAGAAATAATTTTAGAAGGAAAAATGTCATTTAGATAATTAAAATAATTATGGTAAGTGTCTCATCATATGATTTTTTTCCATATCTTTGATGTACTTCCTTAGACATTGAGATAAGTTTTGAACATTTTATTAAATAAAATACCATAAAAATTCCTCAGATAGATAATAATCAATAATATGTAAAGTTCTGGGAAAATTTTTATCGAAGATATTGATAATATATGTAAAGTTCTGTGAAATTTTATATGAAAGATATTTACTCTTTTTTTTTGCCTCCAGAGTTATCACTGGGGCTCAGCGCTGGCACAACAAATCCACTGCACCTGGCAGCCATTTTTTCCCTTTCATTGGATAGGAAAGAGAGAAATTGAGAGAGGAGTGGAAGACAGAGAGAAAGAAAGAAAGACACCTGTGCACCTGCTTCACTATTTGTGAAGAGGCCAGCTTCCATTTTATATTTTCTAAACTAGTAAGTTGGGACTGGCAAAATTACTTCAGAGAAGTAATCATCATAAATATTATTGATAAGAAGTAATTTGTTTTTGTCATGTGCAAGTCATTGCATGTTTTACACTGTTGATTTGTCTCACTCACACCACAATCCAAGAAGTTATTTGCTAACACTTATCTCATTATATATAAGATAAAACTGAGGCATGGAAAAGGCATCAAAGCTGACTCTCTCTACTTTATCTTTACAGGCCATACATTAGACAAGAGGCGAATGACCAAAATAAACAGCTTGCCAAACTCAACAACAAGAAAACAAATAACCCCATCCAAAAATGGGGGAAGGACATGGACAGAATATTCACCACAGAAGAGATCCAAAAAGCAGAGAAACACATGAAAAAATGCTCCACATCTTAGATTGTCAGAGAAATGCAAATAAAGAAGAGAAATGCAACAATGAGATACCACCTCACTCCTGTGAAAATGTCATACATCAGAAAAGATAACAGTGACAAATGCTGGAGAGGTTGTGGGGTCAAAGGAACCCTCCTGCACTGCTTTTGGGAATGTAAACTGGTCCAACCTCTGTGGAGAACAGTCTGGAGAACTCTCAGAAGGCTAGAAATGGACATACCCTATGATCCTGCAATTCCTCTCCTGGGGATATATCCTAAGGAACCCAGCACACCCATCAAAAAAGATCTGTGTACACATATGTTCTTAGCAGCACAATTTGTAATAGCCAAAACCTGGAAGCAACCCAGGTGTCAAACAACAGATGAAAGGCTGAGCAAGTGTAGTATATATATACAATGGAATACTATTCACCTATTAAAAAGGTGACTCCACTGTTTTCAGCTGATCTTGGATGGACCTTGAAAAATTCATGTTAAGAGACATAAGTCAGAAACAGAAGGATGAATATGGGATGGTCTCACTCTCAGGCAGAAGTTGAAAAACAAGATCAGAAGAGAAAACACAAGTAGAACCTGAACTGGGACTGGTGTATTGCAAATTAAAAATCTCTGTGGTGGGTGGGGGGTGGGGAGAATACAGGTCCAAAAAGAATGACAGAGAACCTAGTGGGGGTTGAATTGTTATATGGAAAACTAGCAAATGTTATGCATGTAGAAACTATTGTATTTACTGTCAAATGTAAAACAGTAATTCCCCAATAACAAAATAAAAAAAACCCTAAGAAATGAAAAAAAAATTACCTTAACATGAACTGTCCTTATTCTAAGTAGGAAAAGCAATCAACTGTAACATTTTTTTGGTGACTTTTTCAATGCAAACAAAAATTGAATAACAAGCAAAACTGAAAAGATCACATCTTTGAACTTGGAAAATGCCAGTAAGAAGTTTCAGTGACTGGAGCCTTAATTGGGAATTTTGGATGCATATATAGGACATTCAAGAGAGGAAATTTTTACATACATTTTCAAATTTATTATTCACCCTGGCCTTTTTTTTTTTTTTTTTTTTAGCATGACCCAAATGGAAGTTAGGACAATTAAGGACTGACATCTTAACAACCTAATTCTGCGGCTAAATAAAACTCTGCAAGCACAGTTGTGCTTAACTCATCTAAGTTACCTAACAGAAACAGAAAATAACTTCCAGTGGTTGTAGACTAATCAATTTCCATATACGGTCATTTGAAAGTGGATTATAAACATCTAAAAACTCACAGCTTTTGAAATGTTTGCTATTAGTCAGACTCTCTTAAAGATGCTCTACTCGCAGTAAGGATTTGGAGTTAGAGGACTCTTTATTTTGCTTACAAATATTCTAGTGAGCAAAATATTGAAAATATGATGTTGTAGACCAGAGATATATTTTTTAAATTAATTAAAGGGGTTTACAGGGTATTCACTGACACATGGGTGCAGTGTCACTACGTATCAGGACCCTCAAGTTCTCTCCCACTCCTCCTTCCTCCATCTTCCCCAGAGTCTTTTGCTTTGCTGCACTATGTCTTGTCAAGTCTGCATTTCACTTTGTGTTCTCCCTCACTGTCCCCGTATATAAAGTCCCTCTTAGAAGTAAGAGCATTCAGGTTTTGTTCTCCTTCTTTTGGCTTCTTTTGCTTCACATGTATCTTCAAGTTTTATCCAAGATGATGCCAAGGAGACAATCTCACCATTTTTAACAGCTGAGTAGTTTTCTATCATGTAACTATACCACTGTTTTTTGTCATTCATCTGACCTTGGACATCTTGAAGACCAGAATTTGCAATTAAAGTGTTTCAATGGAATCACCTGGGAACATTCAAAACTGTTTCTGTGTGAATACCACTTCTCAGTGACGTTGGTGAGTAACATGGTGGGTCCCAAGCATCTGTATTTTCTATAAAGTTTCCTAGCAGTTCTTTTTTTTTTTTAAAAATTTATTTAAGGAAGGATAAATTAACAAAACCATAGGGTAGGAGGGGTACAACTCCACACAATTCCCACGACCCAATCTCCATATCCCACCCCCTCCCCTGATAGCTTTCCCATTCTCTATCCCTCTGGGAGCATGGACCCAGGGTCATTGAGGGTTGCAGAAGGGAGAAGGTCTGGCTTCTGTAATTGCTTCTCCACTGAACATGGGAGTTGACTGGTCGGTCCATACTCCCAGTCTGCCTCTCTCTATCCCTACGAGGGTGGGTCTCTGGGGAAGCGGAGTCCTAGCAAGATCAGTTTTAAATATCACTTGTCTTTATACAGTTAGAGGAACTATCTCAAGAAACTCCAAAAAGCTTATTTTCAGTGTAATTTTTATTAGTTGATAATTCTAGTCATATATTTATTAAAGACTCCCTGACTATATGCAATGTGACCTTATTGTGCCAACTTTAAAAGACTCAAAAGTGAAAAACAAAATATAATTACTGTTCTCAACAATATATGCTCAAGTGCAACAATTTAACCTTGAGACCATTTCAGTAGAGAGCTTGGATAAGGTCAGAGGGTTAAGAAAGTCCTCCAGAGGTTCACGATGGGATAGTTGAAGGGGGTAAAATGGCTGAACAAAGGTCATTAAGAATAGAAAAAGGGAGTCAGGTGGTAGCGCAGCGGGTTAAGCACAAGTGGCCTAAAGCGCAAGGACCGGTGTAAAAATCCCGGTCTGAGCCCCCGGCTCCCCACCTGCAGGGGAGTCGCTTGACAGGCGGTGAAGCAGGTCTGCAGGTGTCTATCTTTCTCTCCCCATCTCTGTCTTCCCCTCCTCTCTCCATTTCTCTCTGTCCTATCCAACAACAATGACATCAATAACAACAACAATAATAACTACAACAATAAAACAACAAGGGCAACAAAAGGGAATAAATAAATAAATATTTTTTAAAAAAGAATAGAAACAATATGAGAAGGGGTTAGAAAGATAATGATTGAGTATATCCTATTTTTATAATTACAGGATTAATGATTTATATAGTAAATACAGTTATTGGTACATGTGCAAAATTTCTCAACTTTCTACAAAATACTCTCACCCCCTGCCTAGGTCTTCCTCCATTATCATGCACCAGGATCTAAAAGGCCTTCCATCCCTGACCCCCACCCAGAGTCCTTTACTTTTTTTTTTTTTTTAACCAGAGAACTGATCAGCTTTGGTTTATGGTCGTGTGGGGGACTGAACCTGGGACTTTGGAGCCTCAGGCATGACAGTCTGTTTGTATAACTATTATGCCATCTACCCCACCCCCCATAGTCCTTTACTTTGATGTCAAACCCAGTCCAAGGTTTACTTTGTGTTTCACCTTCCTTCTCTTACTTCTCAACTTCTGTCCATGAGTGAGATCATCCCATAATTGTCTTTCTCTTTCTGGAGAAAGATAATTTCTCACTTAACATGATTTGATTTTTTAATATTTTATTATCTTTATATACATATTACAGTGCACAAGGACCTGGGTTTGAGCCCCCCAGTCCCCACCTGCAGGGGGAAAGCTTTTGTGAGCGGTGAAGCAGGTCTGCAGGTGTTTCTCTGTCTCTCACTCTATCTTCCCTCCTCCTCTCAGTTTCTGGCTGTCTCTATCCAATATACAAATAAATATATATAAATAAAGATAATAAATTATTAAAAAATCAAATTTTGCTGTTATGAACATAAGCATATATAGATCTCTTAGGGTGGGTGTATTTGCTATTTTCATAAAGGAGCGCCACCAACTTTTGTGTATTAATTTTGTAGCCTGATACCTTACTATACTGCTTGATAACTTCCAGGAGTTTGCTGCTGGAATTTTTCGGTTTTTCAATGTGTACTATCTATCTGTAAATAATGACATTTTAACTTCTCTTCTAATCTGTATCCCTTTAATTATTGCAACAAGTTGATAATCTTTGCAGGGCATATTCAGCTTATAATTTTTTCCAGGACTTTCAAGGTGCCTCTCAATGATTTTTAAAACAGCAAGTAAAGTGACCTGTAACCTTTTCTTGTGTTTCACTCAAGTCCAAACCTCCTCTATACTACAGATGAATAACATGGCACCAAGAGAAACTTCATGCTTGGTTACTTTCCCTCTGTCTATGTCTGTCTGAAAAAAAAAAAAGTCCCAAAGAGATGAAATCATGACTGCAGGCAGACCTAGCCAAGGGGTGAGAGGGAAAATTAGCAAGCAAGAAAGCATAGTTAAAAGTGAGATAGCATTACTTGAACTACTATTTTACTATCGTCAGAATGATTATCATCATAATAGTTAATTACACAATCTCAATGTTAATGATGGTTTGACTTTAATAAAGGTAACAGTTCTTTGAATTTACTTTCATGTCTATTTCATTCAATATTTTCTCATTTTGAGAGAAATGTACTGAAGCAGAAAGAAATTAAATGTCACTCCTGCAAAGGTCAGACAGTAAGTTGTAGGGTCAATCTTCAAACCAGTGAATCTGCCTCCAAAATCTATACTTACTATAATTACTATGTTAATAATAACCCACATTTATAAAAATTCTTTTTGTTGTTTTTAACCAAAACACTTGCATTTTAATGTCAATTTACTAATATATCAGTATCAGTGCCTTTATAGCAATTGTCTTCTACAGTTTACTTAGTAGGAAATGGGGGAAGTTAAAGTTTAAATTAGCTTTACTACTGTCATTTCCTTGAAATATTTATTTCAGACTTATTTATTGTCAACTTCCAATTCTTTCTCATTCACACTAAACAGACAGACATAGGATTTCCAAAAATTTGTTAACTACAGTATTTTTTTCCTGGAAAATTTTTTTTGATTAAAGTATTCTTTTCCCATCTCATTTTTCACATGTTATTTTAGTTTAATATTATTCAATTTCCATTTTACAAAACATGAGGGATTAGTATGATAGGTATATATTATTAAAAGGCTCCTAAAATATAGTTAAGCACTGAATTAAGTGTGAAAAAGGGCACAATATTTCAGTATACATTCTTTATACTTATGGGAAGACTGTACATGATTCTGTGGTTGCTTTGGCCCTGGAAGGGATTTTATCAGAGATGGGAAAATAGACCAGTTATTCATTCCTCAGTGCCCAGGAGGGTTACCTACACAGAAGTAATTATTTTGTTTATCAAACCAACAAACTAATAATCCATGAGTGTGGAAATATTGTTTCAAAAACCTTAAAAAAAAAAAGAAAAAGAAAACAAGGATAAAAAACTCTAACTAAAATTTCACCTCAAATGGCTCATTTCTTAAGCTTTTTAGTCTGGAGAAAAATTGTCTTGATAATTGTTGGTCCAGAGTAAAGAGTGTAATTATTTCTAAATCTCTCTTCAAAGACTTTTAAATGTACTTGTCTGAGAGAACACAATACAACTGTCATTACAGACAATCCCAGGCAAAGTCTATGAGGTGACGAATGTACAGGCAGAGAATGGGATTTGAAACAGAAATAAAAGTGTTCTTAGGATGGAAATATGGGGAAATAGAGAGACTAGAATAGGTGTCATTTAAATTAAACTAAGTATCTTCAAGTATCACTCCTTCCATTCTTGCCATTCTTGTTGTAGTACAGAATGTTTACTTTTTAATTTTTTTATTTATAAAAAGCGAACACTGACTAAACCATAGGATAAGAGGGGTACAACGTCACACAATTCCCACCACCAGAACACTATATCCCATCCTCTCCCCTGAGAGCTTTCCTATTCTTTATCCCTCTGGGAGTATGGACCCAAGGTCATTGTGGGATGTAGAAGGTTGAAGGTCTGCCTTCTATAATTGCTTCCCCAAGTGCAGAAAGTTTTTATGTGCCCAAGGTCTCAGCAAGTTTAGCCTTAGTCTATTAGAGCTCTTAACGATTTCCATTTAAATCGACACATTATTTATGGGACCAAATCTTGATTTTTTTTTCTTGAGCTATATTTACCAGTGTCATCACTCTTTGATAAATTTTCCTCCATGAAACTTAATTCATACCAGTATGGAAATATATTAAATGAGGATGAGTTCTGTGGATAAAAAAAACAAGTCATGAGTTTGTATCACAGTACTTCTGGAATAGGTCATGCCTCTTTACTTTTTTTCCTTCAAAATTATTGACACTTTCTTCCCTTAAAAGAATAACTAGAGGAGAATTTCCTTCCTGCAAATCTAAAACACATACCAACACATTTTTCAAAAAAATCTTTATTAATTGGATAGAGACAGCCAGAAATTGAGAGGGAAGGGAGAGAGAGAGAGAGAGAGAGAAGGACCTGCAGCCCTGCATCACCACTTGTAAAGCTTCCCCCCTGCATGTGGGGATGAGGGGACTTGAACCTGGCTCTTTGTGCACTGTAATGTGTGTACTCAACCAGGTGCTCCACCACCGACCCCACATATCAACACAATTAATGAGATCACAATTAAAGAGAACTGAGCAGGGGAGATAGCATAGCGATTATATAAAAGGATTTTTATGTTGGAGGCACCAAAGGCCCCAAGTTCAATCCTCAGCACCACCAGAAGCTAAAGCTGAACATTTTTCTGGGGGAAAAATGCTAATAAGTCAGAACTGGTAATCCCATGTAGTTCGGGGCTTCAAATCTGGTCTGCACATATTGCAAAGCACACATCCTCCTAATAAACTCTCTCTTGAGAATTTCACACTGTTATAAAAATACTTGCCTTCTCTACAAACCTGATGACTATTGTCATCAGTCTATTCACTTTCATTTTTAATGTGTTATTTTGCAATTTTCATTTTAGAACATTTATAGAAAAACCTACTAAGAAACATTAACACACACTGATGCTGCTATCTATATGTGAATATTTACCATGGTTGGGGTATTAAATTGCTCAGAAAGCAGTTCTAGATGAAGTGCTACCTCTCACATAGTAAAAACATTGGTAAAATATGTGGACCACATGCTTATGAGAGCCTTTCCTCAACCCTTAGCAGAATGAGTGACAAAGAAATGATTAGTCCAAGGGAAAGTTGGATGTAAGTTTTGCATCTGTTGAATGGATAGTTTAGCTTCGATTGCCATTTCTCAAGAGACCAAAAGACATCTCATTTCAAGGAAACATTAATGCTTTTATAATTTTTTGTCAGTATTTCTGAACCTTGAATTCCTTCCAATAGCATTTCATAGGAATGTCTCTAATCATTTTGGGAAGGATAGATATTGACCTGAGGCCACAGAGTCTTTATAACAGATTGTCATAGTCACTAGTCAATACTTGGGAACAACACATTTATTCCTATAGATTTGGTCATTTTATATAGGAAAATTGACCCAAAAATAATAACATGAATTCCATTCCTTCAAGCTGAGCAAGTCTTCATTTGTCCCTTAACCAAGGACACAGAGACAGCTTAGTGCAGACAAAGAGGCAGCAGGCATGAAGTTTAGTCCTCATTATCCTATTTTTTCCATGAATAATATAACTATGCCTTAAATTTGCATTTAGAACAGAAAAATCTCTGACAGGATCTACTTCAATATTAGAATAATAAAAAAAAAGGTTCTTTACAGTACTTGGCAAAAGAGAACTCAATGTACTATTTATTTATAGACCACTCACTGTGCTACTTCCACTTATTTTGTATATGTAAAAACAACCAGCCAACCATCTGCTATAGAAAACCCAGTGCAGTTAAGCTGTTCAGCACATCTAGTTTGCAGGGTTCCAGGCACAGTGGCACACAGTTGCAAGTAAAGTGTGTAGGCAGAAGGTATGAGTTCAGCTTGCCTAGCAACAGACTTTGGATCCACCAAATTGCATGCAATTTGGGGATTCACATTCTTACTGTGAGTAGAAGCATTACACTAAGCAGAACCATTTTAACTATAAATGTGTCATACTTCATTTCAGCAGTATGAAGGTTAACTGAGAACAAGAACGTGTTAATCAGTGTTCATCTGTGACTCAGACTTGTAAGATAGCTGTGAGACACAGATGGCAACTTCTATAGAAGAACTTGACTGAACAAAAGCATGTTGGAAAGTGAAGGAAAGAGCCCACAGAATGAAATTACAGGGCCCTGGAAATGAAATCAAGCTGTGTTTTTCAAAAATATTTTAAATATCCATTCATTTATTTTGAATAGAGACAGAGAGACATTTAGAAGAGAGGGGGAGATAGGCTAAGAAAAAGAACACGTACAGCCCTGCTTCGCTGCTTGTCAAGTTTCCCTCCTGCAGGTGAGGACCAAGAGCTTGAACTCAGGGCCTGGAGAATTGTGTGTGCTGTCTGCTCCCAGGGCTGTGTTTTTGTAAGCTCTGCTTAAGCAAATGAGCTGTAGTAAAGCAGGTATTTTTCTTTAATTTATTTTATTGGGGGAATGAATGGTTTACAGGTGACAGTAAATACAGTTGTTGATACATGTGTAAATTTTCTCAGTTTTCTGCATAACATTCTAACCTCTACCTAGGTCCTCTTCCACCATCTTGCTCCAGGACCTGAATCTTCTTCCCCCCAGAGCCCTTTACTTTGGTACAATACACCAGACCTAGTTCAAATAAGTTTGCAGAAACACTATTATAATGATTTAGCCTGGTCCATAGACAATACTAGATACATCCAGAGTATTATACAGAGATAGCATCTTTAAAATTCATCAACATAATAGCTACCATCTCCCATTTTTGCATTTCTGTCGGTTTTAAATAGCTGGAATGAGGTATATCCTTTAGTCCTTAATTTTTGCCCATGATTTGATAACATCTATCTGTCCAAATTCCCACCTTAAAAATAAGGCAAATAACCACTTTATAAGATTTAACTACATATTATTAATTCACAATCAGTATCATTTACGAAAGTTTCTTATTCAGATTTTGATTTTTAAATTTACTTTTAGGGGACCTGGCATTGGTGAACCCAGTTAAATACACGTGGTACTGTGCCAAAGGACCCAGGTTCAAGCTAACCCCACCCCTCTGCAGGGGAAAGACACTTCACAAGTGATGAAGAAGGTCTGCAGGTGTCTTTCTCCTCTCTTCCACTTTATCTCCCCATCCTCTCTTAATTTCTCTCTGTTCTATTGAACAAAATGAAAACAAACAAACAAACAAACCTCCCAGGAACAGTGTATTTGTAGTGCAGGCACCAAGTCCCAGTGATAATCCTAGAGGTAATAATAATAATAAATAATAAATATACATCTTTTTCTCACTGAAGTGAAATTCTACTTTTGTAACTAAATATTCATGACTATGCAGAGAATTTTTGTACTCAATATTCTTTATTTTATTTTATCTTATTTTATTTTCTGTAATGTGGGCTCAACGTGGGCATACCACTCAGCCCCTTTTCTTTTTTTCTAATCCTATTTATTTATGTATTTATTTATTATTGGATAGAGACAGAGAGAAATTGAGAGGGGAGGGGGTAGATAGAGAGTAAGAGAGACAGAGAGACACCTGCAACCCTGCCTCACCGCTCATGAAACTTTCCTCTGCAGGTGGGTCCCAGGGGCTTGAACCCGGGTCCTTGTGCACTGCAATACACGCCACTGCCTGACCCCTGTACTCAATATTCTATTCATTTTATTTTTTACTTTTGTGTAAATATATCTGGAAGTATTATAGTATTATAAAAGGTCTTTTTTTCTAGTAGGCAGGTCAACCTAATGTGCATGTTCTCATCACTAGTTTCTTACTAGAAGTCCCCTGCTTTGCAAAATAAATCTTAGCTCAGTCTCATGAAGTCCCTCACAAATAACATTAGAATTTTAATCAAAATTGTATTTTACACATCAGTCAATATGGTATGAATTGCCATATTTATGATACCTATGAATGAGTTATATTTCTCTCTCTCTCTCTTTTGTTTATGTCTTTAAAAGTGGTTTTAGTACAATTTTATAGTTGTTTTTTTTTTTTTAAATACCTTGTGGCATTTTTATGGTGGCATTATGAAATGCAGGCATTATGGAATATTCCATTCTTATGGAATATTATGTATTCTTCCAAGATAATTTCACAATGCAATGATACATTGTATTTAATTTTTTTTGTAGTTGGTCTATAGTAATGCAATCAATTCTATGTAACTGACCACATTTTAAACTATCATACTAGTTTTGAGAACTCATCTATAGAGTATTAGTTTTCTGTGTAGACAATCTACAATTTATAATTGGAAATTGGTGAATACATTTCTCCCTTTATTATTATTATTTTAATATTTATTTATTTTTCCTTTTGTTGTCCTTGTTTTTTATTGTTGTTATTATTGCTGTTGTTGTTGGACAGGGCAGAGAGAAATAGAGAGAGGAGGGGGAAGACAGAGAGGGGCAGAGAAAGATAGACACCTGCAGACCTGCTTCACTGCTTGTGAAGCAACTCCCCTGCAGGTGGGGAGCGGGAGGCTCGAACTGGGATCCTTATGCCAGTCCTTGTGCTTTGCGCCATGTGTGCTTAACCCACTACGCTACTGCCCGACTCCCTCCATTTCTCCTTTTACAATTTTTACACATTCTGTTTGCGTTTTCTTTATTATTCCCTAGTACCTAGGGTTAGCTAACCCTAATGTATAAGTAATATAGTTATGTACAGTAACATTCACTATAAATATTTACATAATATGCATTTTTATCCTGTGAACTTGAAGAGTTTCTTTTGTCTGTGTTGAGGAATATTTATATATCTAGTTAATCAAATTTATAATATTTATCAATGAGGATCTAATTTCTAATTTTTTATTTTGTGTTTGATTATGTATTTCATTAGATAGTTGTGTTTGCATCTGCTACATAATGGAAACTGTGTGGAGAGAATCCTTGTAGTTACACCACTTGTTCATAGGTCTAAAGTTATTTTTAAGATATATGAATATATCTTAAAATGTGTAACCTATGACACGCAATAATATAAAACTTAAAGCTAGGAGCCAGGTTGTGGCATACCTTGTCAAATTCCTGTATTACTGTTCACAAGGTGGAAAACTTCATAGGTGGTAAAGCAGTGCTAAGAGGTATCTTTCTGTCTCTCTCTCTCCCTCTCTTCCTCTCCCTCCCTCACAATTTCTCTCTATTCTATGTCAAATAAAAGTTTAAAATAATTAAGAAATAAAACTTAAAGCTTATTATTGTTGATGGCATCAACAATAAATTACTTTTCAAAGCTTATTGAGCCTACCACTATTTTATGTGATATGTATATGCATATATATTTAAATTCTTGCACTAAACTGACAAGGGATTTACCACTTACTCATTTTTTAATAGATAAAACTAAAAGTGCCCATGAATCCACCAAACATGTCCCAAGCCGCTAAAAACTATTGAGATTCCAATATCCATAGTCTTAAGTACATATCACAACTCAAAATAGAGTTCTACTATTCCATTTATCCAGGCCATTGCACCCTACATAAATAAATATTTTCAGGAATGAATTAACGTAAATGCATATTGTGAAAATATGTACAAGAGACCAAAAGTACTTTTACAAAATGTATTTGACCTCTATGAGGCTTACTGTTCAATTTCAAATGTTGTAGATATAAAAATACATTGTATAGGGAGTTGGGCGGTAGCACAGCAGGTTAAGCGCAGGTGGCGCAAAGTGCAAGGGCTGACAGAAGGATCCCGGTTCGAGCCCCTGGCTCCCCACCTACAGGGGAGTCACTTCACAAGCGGTGAAGCAGGTCTGCAGGTGTCTATCTTTCTCTCCCCCTCAGTCTAACCCCTCCTCTCTCCATTTCTTTCTGTCTTATCCAACAACGATGACATCAAGAGCTATAACAATAAAACAAGGGCAACAAAAGGGAATAAATAAAATAAGTAAAAAAATAAAAATAGATTGTATAAATATACATATACACTTAATATTATATATTAAATCTTTCATAAAATAGCCCTTGATTGTTTTTAGTGATACAGCTGTGTACAGTTAAAAATTATACTTTTCAAATAATTATAAGTAGTTTTAACTACAAATCACAGTTATTTTCCAAAGAATCTTAAACTTTATTCAATAAAATTGAAAATATTCACATGCTAGGTCGAGAGAGAGAGAGAGAGAGAGAGAGAGAGAGAGTGATAGAAAGAGAGAGAAGCCCCTCCACTCACCTGATGACAGCCATTCAGTTGTAACCAACAAGAAATGCAAGTCCCAGAGACACCAGGACCAGGATAAGTAAGACCTCAAACCAAGATAGGCGCTTACTTGCATTTGATAACCCAATGGCTAGAACTGACTTAAAAAGTATTCTGATTCTACTGTTTTATACAATTTGGAGTATCTTTATGAGCAAATAGGTGTGTCAATATAATACTATCAGATCAAGATTTAAGACACTGACAGGATGACATGATTACCATCCCTTAAAAACTGCAATTTTAAAGATGCTTAAAGCAGTTTAAGCACAATATTAAAACTTGATCATTATACATATTCACATTTTCAAAAATTTAGACCAAATTATTTATACTTAACATATTGCTAGAATTTTCTTAGCAATTCACTTACTACAAACTTGCAATTACAAGTTTAATTTATTCTATTCACTCATTTACACTTTCTTCATTTAGCTGTATTCTATCACCTATGTATTAACATTCTTTACTCTTAGAAAACATTCTATACTTTCTTCATAACATTAACCCATGGAATCCCTACACATAAATATAACTAAAATTCAATTTTAGACTTAAAAAAATTTAGTGGTAACTTTAAAATGTCTACTATCCTGAAAAACGCCTAGGTGGGTGGGTGGCTGCAGTGCAAAGGGTTAATGGCTGGAAGCGCAAGGATTGGCCTAAGGATCCCAGTTTGAGCCCCTGGTTCCCCTACCTGCAGGGGGTGTTTCACAAGAGGTGAAGCAGGTCTACAGGTGTCTATCTTTCCTCTTTTCTGTCTTCCCCTCCTCTCTCCATTTCTCTCTGTCCTATCCAATAACAATGACATCAATAATAATAACCACAACAACGTTAAAACAACCAGGGCAACAAAAGGGGGAAAAAATAGCCTCCAGGAGCAATGGATTGGTGGTGCAGGCACAGAGCTCCAGCAATAACCCTGGAGGCAAAAACAAACAAACAAAAAAACCCTACCTGCCCTGACTCTTAGGGAAAGCTTCTACTTAAGTGCTAACTTTGTAACTAAAATTTTTATCTCTACAGTGGGACAGATGCAAGCCTCTGTCAGCTACAGCAAAAGGAGTATAAAAATAGCTTCAACACTCTTCCTTTCTATATGGTAATATCAAAACAAAAATGTGTATGTTTAATATAGATAAGAACCATGTTTGAAATAGATATCAAATTTAACATGTGACAATTCTTCATCCTCAAACTGAAATCAAATTATATATCTAAATATATCTAATAAAGTAAGAGATTACAAAACTAATAGGAGGGCCCCAGATTATTCTTGAACTCTTTGTGGAAAATTAATTCACAACAAATTTGGCTTTTGTTTGATACTGTAAAATTACTGAGAAGCATTGTCACAAAATAGGAGTCTTCACTTTCTAGTTGTAACTTGTTTATTGAAAGTTTTAATGTCTGAAATGTTTACTACAATAAATTTAATAAACAATCTTGTTTGGTTAATTAATTTTATAAACTCTAAATCTAACCTGAAGTAAAAAACTAAATTAAATGTCAATATAATCTCTCAAAATATTAATCAGTCAGTGCCCTTTAACCTCAGGTGATAATTCCCCAACCTAAATCTAGGTTTCCATACAGAAATTTGTGTATGGTCCAGCTACACATTATTATGTTAAATGTCTTAAAGTTTGAGTTTTTTCATTAATTTATTTTAAACTAGTAGCTCCCACTTACAGTGTGTCTCAATTTTATTAAACTAAAAATGAGTGGGGCTAACGAGAAAGGCAAGATTGATAAGCACAGTCTTTAAATACCTTTTGAACTGAACAGAGCTGGGGACAGAGCTGGGCAGCAAAGATAGCATAATGGTTATGCAAATGAATTTCATGCCTAAGGCTCTGAGTTCCCTAGTTCAATCCTTCAGCACCACCTAGAACAAAACTGAGCAGGCCTCTGGTTTCCCTCTTTGCATTATCTTTCTGCATGTCATGCTAAGAGTAAATAATAAGTTATTTCATTACTACTTACAGCTGTTTAAAGTCAATTGACTAAATCCTAAAGTTATAAATTTGCTGTATATGCATTATTGTTCTGATAGAAAATTTAACACTTGTCACAGATATTCCATTACAATCCATTTTTATAGTCTCAGAAAAAAAATTCTTGATCAATTATAATCTTTGAACCAGATTATTCTCCCAAAAATGATCTCTTTGCTCAATTGCATTTTACTATTTAGGAAGGGAAATTTCTATAAATCTAAAGGGATACTTAGATCTGACTATCTCCTTATGTAGTCTAAAGATAAAGTCCTTAAATTTATCTCATACCTATTTCACTATTCTTTAATGTGGGTCTTAAAAGGTTTATATCTAGTAAGATTTATATACATGTTATTAGAAAATTTGGTCTAAATAAACTTTGAATTTTCAAGTTGTATTTATATTAGAATTCAATTACTTATCATACCAGGAAAAGAAAAAAAGAAACTGATCAGAACTCATAAATTTGGGTTCTAATTTGAGTGACCTGGCATATGAAGAAAGATTTATGTTCTTTTACTAGTTTTCTGTTAATATTAATTAATGTCTGTCATTATGAAGAGATCCAGTCATGCTTATACGTTCTTTGAAAGTCCACACATAGGAAGTGGTAATTTATTTTTCTCTATGTGTGTTTATTCATAAGGTTCCTTCTAGTTACTGGTCCCAAGTTATAAGCATTAGCAATGAGCTCTCTTTTCAGAACCAAGGAAAAATATTCTTACCTTAATTCTGTGCATGTTTTATCCTTAGTAGGCACTTCTTTAATAGGATTTTTATTTGGAATACTTAGTTTTATTCTCATTTGAATGGATCTTTTCCCTCCTAATTTTCCCCATCAGTATTCCCCGCCAGCTGACATCAGTTTGCCTTCACATTCGCCATAACACTTTCATTTCCTTTAATGTTAATGTTACTACCTGTGTGCGGGCTTTCTAAACCCACTGGGTAGGAGCAATTCTGTTAGCCCGAATCATCTTTCTCCCATGCATCCTTGGGTATTTAATCATTTCAACTTCAGTGCTGAAAGTTCTTCAAAGAAGGTGACAATAAAAAAACTAAAGCCTTGAAATGAGCTTGCAACATGATTATAATTGTCCCTGAGCACTGGCTTAATAATATAAACCTTCAGAAATACAGTATCCCTTTGCACTTGGAGATGTTACAAAGAACACATTAAAAAATCTGTGTTGTTGTTATTAGTATTACTGAGATGAGGATTTGGAAATAGAAAAGCAGGTGAAAATAATGCATGCATCTTGCAAATTTTAAAAACTAGCTTCTGGCCAATAAACATTAAGTACATACCTGAGCCCCATAACGAATAAAATGTTACACAGGAAGTGCTACTGAGCTTGTATGATAGGGAGTGCAATTTCAGGCTAGAAATCTAGTCAGAAGGGATTCTTTCAGAAGTAAAGTGAAATATTACCTCTGGTTATAATAGCAGAGAAAAATGCTAATACGCCAAAATTATTAGCATAAGATTCTCAGGAAAATGTCAGTGTCACATACACTGACTTTATGGTTTTTAGGGTTGATATTTAGACCAGAAGTCCTATGTCTAAGGGACAATAGAGTAAATTTTATTTTGATTTTATTTATTTTGCTTCATCTAAATCACACCTACACCTATTACTCCTTCCAAATGTCCTTCCATTTTTCCTCTTGTCTCTCCGGGTCCTGTTCTGATGGAGTTGGAATTCAGAGCCCTCTGGTCATCTTCCTCCTATCATTTCTTCCACATTGGGAGTATAGACCAAAATCAGAAGGTGGGAGTTCTGGCTTCTTTAATTGCTTTTCCGCTGGACATGGGCATTGGCAGGTTGATCCATATCCCCAGCCTGTTTCTATCTTTCCCTAGTGGGGCAGGGTTCTGGAGAGGTGAGGTTCCAGGACACATTGGTGAGGTCGTCTGCCCAGAGAAGTCAGGATGGAATCATTATAGCATCTGCAACTTGGTCGCTAAGGCTGTGGTGCTTCTGCTGCAATTGGTGAGATTCCTTAAGTTTGATAGTTGTAGCTATTTGTTGTTTTGGGAGAGACTGGTTCTATTCCATGTTATTTCATGGTCATGCTTCCCAGAAGTTCTCAAATACAGTATCTTAAGAAAACTCTTGGAATAGACCTAAAATAGACCTACTGGCTTTTTCCAAAATGGAAAGCTCCAAATCTTCATCTGCAATATTCTTGCCTTTAGGTTCATGATTAGTCAACAATTTGTTCTGCTTTATATCTTCACTCTTTTTCAGCCACCAGATTTTTCAGATGCTACTATGATGCCAACTGGACTTCCCCAGAGAGATGACTCCACCAATGTGTCCCGGAGATCTGCTTCCCCAGAGCTCTGCCCCACTAGGGAAAGAGAGAGATGGGCTGGGAGTATGGCCCAACCTTCCAATGCCCATGTTCAATGGAGAAGCAATTACAGAAGCCAGACCATCCACCTTCTGCACCCCATAATGATCCTGGATCCACACTCTCAGAGGGACAAAGAATAGGAAAGTTTCCAATGGAGGGGATGAGAAAGCTATTAAGGGGAGGGATAATCCCAACACCTATGGGCATCTAATCTTTGATAAGGGGGCCCAAAGTATTAAATGGAAAAAGGAGGCTCTCTTCAATAAATGGTGCTGGGAAAACTGGGTTGAAACATGCAGAAGAATGAAATTGAACCACTTTATCTCACCAGAAACAAAAATCAACTCCAAATGGATCAAAGACCTAGATGTCAGACCAGAAACAATCAAATACTTAGAGGAAAACATTGGCAAAACACTTTCCCACCTACACCTCAAGGACATCTTTGATGAATCAAACCCAATTGCAAGGAAGACCAAAGCAGAAACAAACCAATGGGACTACATCAAATTGAAAAGCTTCTGCACATCCAAAGAAACTATTAAACAAACAGAGAGACCCCTCACAGAATGGGAGAAGATCTTCACATGCCAGACATCAGACAAGAAACTAATCACCAAAATATATAAAGAGCTCAGCAAACTTAGCCGCAAAAAAGCAAATGACCCCATCCAAAAATGGGCAGAGGAAATGAACAAAACATTCACCACAGAGGAGATCCAAAAGGCTAACAAACATATGAAAAACTGTTCTAGGTCACTTATTGTCAGAGAAATGCAAATTAAGACAACACTAAGATACCACCTCACTCCTGTAAGAATGGCATACATCAAAAAGGACAGCAGCAACAAATGCTGGAGAGGATGTGGGGACAGAGGAACCCTTTTACATTGCTGGTGGGAATGTAAATTGGTACAGCCTCTGTGGAGAGCAGTCTGGAAAACTCTCAGAAGGCTAGACATGGACCTTCCATATGACCCAATAATTCCTCTCCTGGGGTTATACCCCAAGGACTCCATAACACCCAACCAAAAAGAGGTGTGTACTCCTATGTTCATAGCAGCACAATTCATAATAGCTAAAACCTGGAAGCAACCCAGGTGCCCAACAACAGATGAGTGGCTGAGAAAGCTGTGGTATATATACACAATGGAATACTATGCAGCTATCAAGAACAATGAACCCACCTTCTCTGACCCATCTTGGACAGAGCTAGAAGGAATTATGTTAAGTGAGCTAAGTCAGAAAGATAAAGATGAGTATGGGATGATCCCACTCATCAACAGAAGCTGACTTAGAAGATCTGAAAGGGAAACTAAAAGCAGGACCTGATCAAATTGTAAGTAGGGCACCAAAGTAAAAGCCCAGTGGTGAGGGGTAGACATGTAGCTTCCTGGGCCAGGGGGGGGTGGGAGTGGGTGGGAGGGATGGGTCACAGTCCTTTGGTGGTGGGAATGGTGTTTATGTACACTCCTAGCAAAATGTAGACATATAAATCAGTAGTTAATTAATATGAGAGGGGGAAATCAATTGTATGTCTCAAAGTTTCTCAAAAGACAAACTGAATCTTTTTAATATATAGGCTACGTATTTGATATGCGGACTCTCTCAAAAGCCTAGACCAAGTAGATTAGAAGCTTCCAATAGCACAGCTATATACAAGATACTGGGTACTGTACAGCAAACCATAACAAAGGGACTTTTCAAGGTTAACCCAATTAACAAATAATGTGATAATAATATTAACTATTGATTGTCTTTTTGAACCCTAAGACAGCAGGAACCTCACATCTTCACTATAGAGCCCCTACTTCCCCCAGTCCTGGCACCCTTGGATAGGGCCCACTTTCCCGTATGCATCTCCCAATCCAAACCAAATAATATTGCATCCGCCGATCACAACCTAACCAAAGCAACGATTGCCATCTCAACATGCTTCACCTCAGACTGTATCCAGAGACTTCACGTGTGGAATGACAACCCTTCAGCTTCATTACTCGGGTGAGACCTTTCCTTTAACAGTACACTCTAATTTCATCTCAGGTAGTTCACTTTCTAACAAAGTCCCATAACCTAGATATATACCAGTTTCTGTGAGAGAGAGCTTATGTGCGCACGTATCCATAAACTACTGCAAAATATATACCTGAAAGCAGGATTACACTAGAGTTTGCAGTGAGTACCTCCCTAACACTTCCTCTCCACTATTCCAAGCTTGGGATCCAGGATTGCTCAACAAATTGTTTGGCTTCATATGTTAACTCTCTTTTCAATCACCAGGTTCCAGATGCCACCAGGATGCTGGCTAGGCTTCCCTGGATTGAAGACCCCACCAATGTGTCCTGGAGCTCAGTTTCCCCAAAGGAAGCTTTTCTCTTTTCCTACTAGGGAAAGAGAGAGGCAGACTGGGGGTATGGACCGACCAGTCAACGCCCATGTTCAGCGGGGAAGCAATTACAGAAGCCAGACCTTCTACTTTCTGCAACCCTCAATGACCCTGGGTCCATGCTCCCAGAGGGATAGAGAATGGGAAAGCTACCATGGGAGGGGGTGGGTTATGGGGATTGGGTGGTGGGAATTGTGTGGA
Organism: Erinaceus europaeus; assembly: GCF_950295315.1. Classification (NCBI taxonomy): domain Eukaryota; kingdom Metazoa; phylum Chordata; class Mammalia; order Eulipotyphla; family Erinaceidae; genus Erinaceus; species Erinaceus europaeus. The sequence goes on along the minus strand of NC_080180.1, from coordinate 45,698,274 downwards.
GTTGTACCCCTCCTACCTTATGCTTTTGTTCACTAATCCTTTCTTAAATAAAAAATTAAAAAAAAAAAGGGGGAGGGATAGGATAGGGAGTTCTGGTGGTGGGAACTGTGTAGAATTGTACTCCTCTTATCCTATGGTCTTGTCAATATTTCCATTTTATAAATAAAAAAATTAAAAAGAAAAAAAAGAAAGTTCTACACAGACCTCTTGTCCTTCAAAAAGTCAAAAAAAAAAAAAGTAGTAGGCTGGATATCCAGGGCATTTGAAATGACCTTCAGATTCATCTTGAATTGGAGATAAGCAAAGTAGTCTTTATGTCTCTGCATTAGTTCTTGGGCAAAGGTCATGACCTTACCTACTTTTAGAGGTAGGAATGAGTGAAGGCTTTGTGGTCCCATTCTTCATTATGTTACCCTACTTAAGCTCCATGTTTCATCTGATGATTCCAGCTCCAGAAACTCACTGATGCAATATCTCTGGAAAATAAGCCCCATAATTTACCTATGTGTAAACATTTAGTGTATTGAGAATTAAAATCAAATAGAATATCAAATATTAGAGAAATTTTACAATCAGTACAAATATTTAAACATTAATATACAGTAGAGTGAGTTTTCACTAAGAAGCAGTGACATTATTTACTCAAAAATTTTTGGTTATGGAAATTTAATATGGTGAAGAAATTGTATATTTGATCTACTTACTTATCTGGAAGGATTTTATGCACAAGAAGATGTTTAGTAAATTTTAATATTCTAAAGGTCTCAAAATGGTTACTTAAGCTAAATGCTGTGTATTTCATAAACACACACATACACACACACACACACACACACACACACACACACACACACACACACTTTTCCTTTACTTCTACTTTAACATACTCTAGCGTCAGTCTTAACCATAGTTGGTATCTCTACTAAACATGTTATTAAAAAAAAAAAAAGGCTCACACCTCAATGTTAAAAAAAATCATGATAACAAAGTGAAATAACAGTTTCTACTTGTGATGGGTATATGGTGACTGACATTGTTATCACAATATTACTCAAGTGACTGGTTTAATACTGAACTCGGAAAGCAGTTGGCTGAAACACTGGGTGAAAATTCGTGTCTTCAAAACCACAAGAGATCCAAAATAGAAGCGCAGGGCAGTCCTTGACTATTAGAGCAGTTCTGTCAGCGGAGCAAGAAATACCATGAAACTGCGGGCTCAACTGGACACTGATAATTCAGAGAGAATCAACTGTATTTACACACACAATCTTTTGTCTTACTAGATTGTAACAATTTGTTAAGTGCCATTAATCTGTCAAGAGAGCTAATTATTTTTGACTTATATGACGGAAGAGATATTTTCAACTGGACCTTAGGGAACATGAAGAAAGAATGATTTTTTAAAAAAACTATCAGTTTAAAAATCAGCTATAGAGACAGACAGTGTGTATATGACTTGCCATTTTAAACATGCTAGAGATAGCCAATCATTATTTTATACAATGCAATCATTTATTTTATACAATTATGTTTAAGACATGTTTCAAATTTATGAATAATTCAAGTAAAATAAAAATAAACTGAGTTCTTAGTGAGTATGCCTTAGCTCAGATGTTTTTAACATACTGTAAACTAGGTGGTTTAAATAAGATAATAAAAATATATTTATTATTTTGGGAGGCAGTATTGACTTGCAGTAAATACAGTTGTTGGTACATGTGTAAAATTTCCCAGTTTCCTGCAAAACACCCCCCCCCCCCCAGGTCCTCCTTGATTTGTCTTCACAAGACAGAAAAAAAGAGTTAACCCTCTGGTCGCTTCTAAGGACAGTAATCCTATCATGGAAAACTCAACCCTCCTAACCTATTTAAGAAGATTTTACTTTCTCCAAAGGCCCATCACAGAATGTCATTACACTGGGTGATAATAATTCATTGCATATCACTATATTGGAAAGTATTAGATGATAGCAGGCAAAGAGTTTCAGAATATAAATCTAAAACTCATTTGAACTTGGCCAAAGGTTATTTTATTTACCAGCTTTTTTTGGGTGGTAAGGTTTTGCCCAATGCACCGTTATTAGAGGAAGTTCTACCTGTGAAACATTTTCTTATACACTGTCTGATTATTTTATTATTTTATTCTATTTTGCCACCAGGGTTACTACTGGGGCCCTGCGGTCACTTTTTTTTTTTTTAAATAAAGGGTGAGAAATGCAGGGAGAGAGATAATGACAGAGAGGGAGAGCAAGAGTGAGGGAGACATACAAACATCTACTTTACTGCTCCACCACTGATGAAGTCCCCACCCCTGCAGACAAAGAGAGTGAAAGAGAGCTTTGAACTTCCTTCAATGTAGTGAGGGCTAGATTTGAACTGGGACCAAGCACATGGCTATTTATAACCATCATACTTGTTTCTCTCTTCTCTTAACTGTTGGATTCTTATGTATCTACCTCAACTTTGTGGTTTCTGTGAAGAATTATATAATCTTGGAATCCGTTGCTAAGGAAAATTAATTTTAATTCAAAAATACTTTTAGTCTCTCTACATCAGCTTCCCTCAAAAGAGTGTATATTGAAACCCAATGTGTCAAAGGAATAATTTCTGAAACCTCTTCTATTTCAGAAGAGAGAGAGGGATAGGAGATATTAAAGGCATAGTTTGTTTGTTATGTTTAGCATGCTTGTACTAGTCTGAATGCCTCCCAGGGTCTGTGTGTGGCTGGTACCAGTCTATCAGCTCGAGCCGTGGTGCCCCAGATATAAGTTATTTCAGGGTGAACTTTTAGTAACCTCTTCACAGCATAATCTTTTAATATGATTAATTCCCTCCAGCTGAATTTTTCCCCTTTCCTCTGGCAGCTCCACACACAGTCTTTGCTGCTTAGAGTCTCTAGGCTGGTTATCAGCAAACTATCTCACGCCCAGCTAGTTTTCACGGCCACTTAGCCCATGGAGTACTACCAAGTCTCAACATGCCTACTGGTGGGCAGGAGTACTGCTTCCTGCAACTGTGGACTTTTTTTCTTGTTTTCTCTCTTTCATTCTCCTTAATTTTTTAAGCAGGAAGACAGACTGATCATGGTGTATATTATACACACATAGCCAATGAAAACATCACATATATCCATCAGGGTTGCCACTGGGGTTCAGTGCCTGCACAAATCCACCTTTTCTAGTGGCCATTTTGTCTACTTTTTCTTCCTCTTCGTCTTCCTCCTCCTCCTCTTCTTCTGTACAGAGGGAAATTTAAATGGAAGAGGGAGAGAAAGAGAAAGACAGAGAAGGAGAGATACCTGCTGTACTACTTCACTTCTGTGAGACTTTCCCCCTGCAGGTGGGGATGAGGGGGCTTGCACCTGAGTCCTTGCATGTTGGTCATTACACCAGCTCCCCTGCATTGCTGAATGCTGTGGTCTATTTACATAATTATTGTTTTGCCTGAGATCTGCCCACTGGTTAGAACCTTCGCAACAGCTGCTATGGAAGCTGGCTACCTTCGTGCTCCTTTTCTCCACCCCCTCCTAGCCATTTCCTTTGCCACTTCCGTTTCAAAAGATATAAAGGCGTTGTCTCTGATCAATAAAGGCATTGCATTGCGTTCCCTCTCAGCCACAAGTTCCTGGTCTCTTCTCTCTCTGGAGAAGCTAGCCCAGCACTTGCACATGGTGGGGTATGCACTATACTGGGTTACCACCACCCTACTCAGGGAAACATGAAGTATTTCTCCCCTTTGACTTAGATTCTCCAGTTAAATTGTGTATTTTTATTTTGAGACTTCCTGAATTGGATTTTTTTTCCCCCTCCCCTGCCCCCCAGAGTCCTGAATTGGATTTTTAAGGATTATGAAGTCTTTATCTTTTAACACTTGTGATAAAAAAGCTGTGACTGTTATGATTCTAGTGATTGTCATTCTCCAGGTCTTCTGCTTATGTTCATTCACTAGGATGATAGTGTCTGGGACATTGGTTGGATGCCATAAAAGTGATTCAGTCATTTATTTATAAGTTCTCAATGCAGCACTTAATCCCTACATTTGAGAGCCAGCCACCTTTCATTTCCCTTATGGAACACCTGAGAATTTTATTCAATATATTCAGAAAATATTTCTTTTCATGGAAGTTTATTTTCCTACATCTCAGTATGACCATTTTCCTAATAGTTATGGAAATTTCTATTTTATATTTGATTGAGTCAAATAACTGAGCCTAAGAATGAATTTGAATCTTCAACATTATTTGTTGGTGAGGTGTGTGTGTGTTCAGCTTAAAATTAATATTTAATTTGAATAGCCTTCATGTAAGCACGTGATATTGTATGCTATAGGGAAATAAAACATAATCATCAATGTCAGCTTTTAATAATCCTTTAAAATTTTATGGCTACCTCGTTTTTATAGCTCATCTGCCCACTATACAGATAAAAAGCACAGCTCATTTTTCAAATAAATGTATGTGTCTTCCTATACAAAGAATTAATTAACTAGAGTTTTCATCATGATTTTTCCATTGTTATATAGTCTCATTCAACCAAATTACTGGCATTACAAGATCAGTTTTTATACAACCTTTGAGATCAGTGTGGCTAGTTCTTTGATGTAAACCTACTTATTAATTCATATCTTAAATTATTTAGCTATTTTATAAATATATGGGGAATTGCTTCATGTGTCTATTATGTGTGTGTGTGTGTGTGTGTATGTGTGCGCGCTCATTTTACTTAGAGCACATGGAAGCAAACTGGTGAGTGATAAAGCCTGTAGTATTTTATTAAGGAATTTATGCAACATAAAGTAAAGCTAGTCACATAAAAGAATGGTGAGAATTAAACAAATGAAATAAGTCACCATCTTTTTAGAATGATTCTAGTTCTGCCAAACAAGAAAGCAGAAAGCGATGCACATACAAAAAAGCTAGATGTTCAGCATGAAGACAAATATATAAAGTAAAAAAAAAAAAAAAGAAAAAAGAAAATAAAAATGGAGTATTTCATAGGATTTTATATTAAAAAGCTTATACTTTTAACATTTCTTAGAATAGGTGTCAGAATATATTGAGACTTAAGTGCTAGTAAATTTAGGGAGAAAAAGAACTCTTAAAAATATATATACACACACACACACACACACACACGTGTGTGTATTTACAAGTAGGGTTTACAGTACTAAACTAGTAATTTTCTGCCCTCTGTTGTCTATTTTTTGCCAACATCTGCATGGAAATAAAAGCTGTCTTCCCCATGAAGTTCCTTTTCCTTTCACACTCAGTTAGAAGCAACAAATAATAAAGCAACCACCTCACCAGCTGATGATGATAAACTACAAAACCCAAAGTGCTTTTCTGAAAAAGAAAGAAAGAACGAAAGAAAGTGTTATTGCAAAGCTATAGAAAAAAGTTAAGAATTTGTGGTTTATTAACCTGATAGTTTATTCACATATTATTTCCTGGTATTGCATCCTTTGTTTTTGAGTAATTATACCAAATAGTGTTGAACTCCATTACTAGCATTTAGCTTCACAATTTTCTTGCTCCTTGAAGAAACAGATGTTTCTAAATTTTTTTTGACCTCCAGGGTTATTGCTGGGGCTCAGTGCCTGCACCATGAATCCACTGCTCCTAGAGGTCATTTTTTTCCCCTTTTGTTGCCCTTGATGTTGTAGCCTTGTTGTGGTTATTATTGTTGATGTCATTCACTGTTGGACAGGACAGAGAGAAACGGAGAGAGGAGGGGAAGACAGAGAGGGGGAGAGAAAGATAGACACCTGCAGACCTGCTTCACCGCCTGTGAAGCGACTCTCTGGTAGGTGGGAGCCTGAACCAGGATCCTTAGGCAGGTCCTTGCGCTTGGCGCCACGTGTGCTTAACCCGCCCTACCACCCGACCCCCAGATGTTTTTAATTTTACAAACAATGATGAGGGGCCAGGAGGGGGGTGCACCCAGTTGAGCATACATTACAATCTCAAGGACCAGAGTTGAAGTCCTCCATCCCCACCTGTAGGAAGGAAGCTTCACGAGTGATGAAGCAGTGCTGCCGAGACTGCTCTCTTTTCCTCTTTCTCCCCCTTCCCTTGGAATTTCTCTTTGTCTCTATCCAATAGGTAATAAACAAACCATAAAATAAATAAATAAACAAAGATGATGGCATGATGGTGGAAACGGACCTATGCTGGGGATGGGACGAGATGAGAAATTGTACCCACGTGTCAACAACTACACCGTGAACCATTAACCACTGCCCCCAATAATGTGCTCATAGTTTCCGTTTAGAAAAAGATGACTGAATCTGTTTTGAGTCACAATTGCTTTGAAATGAAAAGCATACTTTGAGTTTCTAGAGTTTCAACCTCAAGGTCTGAGTGACAATGCTACTGTTCCTTATGGTGACAAATTGTATCTTTATAGAAAATAAGCCATTTGAACTATTATTGTTGTCATGTAAAAAATATGCAGGGTCTAGAAGAAGACTTTAGATTTTATAGCAGTTTACTAAGTGGTATTATATTCAGTTAATTAAAAATATGTGATACTAGATTGCCAAGCACACATATGTGATAAGAATTTGAGCTAATCCAGTATTTTTTTTTTTACCTTAGACAAATAATTAAAATATCCCAATGGTCTCTTATGTTAGAGCTAGCTATAATGTAGTTTTTTTCTTTTTGCATGTTTTTTTATTTATTTGATTTTGCATAGAGACAGAAAGAAATTGAGAGAGAAGGAGGAGATAGAGAGGAAGAGAAACAGAGAGACACCTGCAGACCTGTTTCACCTCCTGTGAAGCCACTCCCCTGCAGGTGGGGAGCTGCAGGTTCCAACGGGAATCCTAACCCACATGCGCTTAACCCGCTGAGTTACTGACCAACTCCCTATAATGTAATTTTCACAATTAAGTTTATAGGTACTAGTCTTTATCAAAATCACTTTATATTGTTGTTGTTTTATATTTTACTAATTTTGATGAGAGAGAGAAGACAGAAAACCGATCAGCTTTGGCTTACTTTGGTGCTGTAAACTGAACCTGGGATTTAGAAGCCTTGGGCATGAAAAATTTGCATACTCATTATGCTGGCTGCCCAACCCTATTCAAATCATTTTGTTAGGCAGTACCTTGAGATAGTCATTGAACAGTCCCCTGTTCAGAAATTTTCAATGATTTCTTAACAATTGAGCTATCATTGCATTTATAAGCCTGGTCTTCAAAGCAAAACCATTGCTCTATATTCACACACACACACACACACACACCCATACACACCCATACACACACACACACACACACACACACACACACACACGACTTATATTTACATATAATAATGCTTCTCATTTTTATGAAAACATTGTTCTATTTAGGGCATCAGAGCTAAAACTGAAGAGGGAGAAGATTGGGGGTTTAGAGGGTGAGGGAGGAGCCAGTGTATAATGGAAAACTGCTTTTTTGGTGCTGGGAGTGGTGCACAGATACCTAACCTGAAGAGATAAGAAATTGTACTTATGTGATTACAACTCTTACAAACCATTATTTCCCCCAATAAAGTGATAATAGAAGCATCGCTCTTACAAATGGTTATGCATGTTATTATTTCCCCTCAAACTTCCTCTAAACTGTCAAAATCTTCTTCTCTTTTTATGTGATTTCTTTAGTATCATTTCAACTTCTCCAGTAATAGCAATTTAGTATCCTGCTAATCCAATTCCATATAAATGTTGTTCAGTGTTGTAGTTTTTGTATTGAATTTTTGGGCTGATTATTCCTGTCAGAGAAAGCAGTACAGGGAAGGTGTTATCCTTGCCCCGAGAAACTACTTTAATGTTTTAAGTATGGCAAATATCTACATCTAATTTTTAGAAGGAAAATGCAAAATTGCTTTGCAAATCAGGTATTTTCAAGGCTACCAAAGATGAAAGATTAGTAAAGAAAAAGACATGTCCATTCATGTAGGAACACTAGGATGTTCCTTGAAATGTGCTGGGATCCAAGTCTTCTGTTTAAAAATATTTTAATATAAGGAAAACCATGTGAAATGCAACTTCACTATATTCTTTTTTTAAATTTATTTTCTTTTTGGTGCCCTTGTTTTTATTGTTGTTGTAGTCATTATTATTGTTGATGTCGGTGTTGTTGGATAGGACAGAGAGAAATGGAGAGAGTAAGGGAAGACAGAGGAGGAGAGAAAGACAGACACCTATAGACCTGCTTCACTGGCTGTGAAACGACTCCCCTGCAGGTGGGGAGCCGGGCCTAGAAGCAGGATCCTTACACCGGTCCTTGCGCTTTGCACCACGTGTACTTAACCCACTGCGCTACCACCCAGCTCCCAACTTTACTTTTTATTGCTCCCTCTGTCTCTATTTCTCACCCTCTATCTAGAATAAGGGGGGGGGGGGAAGGCTGCCAGGAGTGGTGGAGTTATGCAGGCACTCAGCCTAGGCAATAACCTTGGAGGCAGAAATAATTGAAATAACTGATTTGGAGTTGTTATTTTTAAGAGGAATCAGTATTCAGAATTTTTTTAGATGATAGTGGAAAATGAAGTGTACAGATGATTTTTCTTTGTCACTTCTGAACCTATTCTCACATTGACTTAACCCAAACTTCTGTTCTCACACCTCCTATCAGAAACTAGCATTAAGATAGTTCAGTCATGTTAGGAATTCCCATACTAATATGAACTTTGACACTTCACAGCCTTACAATCCTTTGTCAAGTTTTCATTAAAAAAAAAAAGTCTATTGGGAGAGAAGCAGTATCATAACATTACAGGAGTGCTAACTTGCAACAACAGTTAAATGAAAATAAACAAATTTTCCAATAAATTAATAGTAATCTAGTCTTAACAATATATCTATAAACATGAAGCTTTGAGGAAACACTGTAACATAATATTTTTAATCATGAGCTATTTCAGACATGCAGAAAATAGTATATCAAATCCTAGCATTTGCTAGAAAAATTAAAATATATAAATACTTTCATTGTTCACATTATATTTCAAGTTAGTGTTTGTAATTCTCTATTTTATTTTCTATTTTAAAGTATTTCTCATAGAGCTCCCTCACCCAAACCCACCCCAGGTTTTTTAAGCTTTTAATCAGGAAAATGAAAGGCATATGCTGGAGAAAAATATGTGCCATTCTGGCTGAGATGAATGACGCTATGTGGAAGCTCATGTGCATTTTTCTTCATTTCTAAGACCTTGCCTTCACTTCATTTCTAAATTATTCCTACACCCATTACAACTTCCGAATGTCCTTCCTTTGTCCTATTACTTCTCAGGTAGTGGTAACATGGCCTGACTTACTCAGATGTCCTCTTCCCTCTCAATGATGGGAGCAAAAACAATGGTTCCTGGTCACAAAACTTCTAGGTCCTGGTGGAACTGAGGTTCCATCTTCACGTAACATTTTCCCCTCTGGGAATATGGATCAAAATTACCTTGGAGGCATAGAATGAAGGAGTTCAAAATTATGTAATTACTTCTCTGGTGAAGACAAATGTTGACTGGTGGATCCATACCACCAGGCTTTCTCTTTGTTCCCTTAGTAGGGAAGGGATTTGGAGGGATGAGGTTCGGAGACACACTAGTGTGTCATCAGCCTAGAAAGGTTAGGACTAGATCATAGTAGTATCTGGAACTTGGTGACTGAAACATGGTAGAATATAAAGTAGGAAAAAATGTTTAATAAGTAGGAACCAAAGAGTAGGATTAGAACCAATAACCCCAGGGTGGAAGAACCTAGGATGTTTACTTTAGGTGTGCTCCTAGGAGCACAGGACTTCAGTAATTTTTGCTTGCGCTTAAGCTGAAATGAAAGTAGAATTGAAAGGTGTCAGGGTGGCGAGTGAAACTTGAGAGTTGAGTTACAACAGAGAGTTAACTGCCATACTTGAAAAAATATATATGCAATTAACTGTTTACCATATTGATCTGACCCAGGACCCAAGCATATTAATATTTATCATAGGAGCCTGTATAATCTCCAAGTCCGCTATGAGTCTGAGCTTGGGACATTGTATTTCTTATTATAATTTATCAAGTACTCATTGCAGATAGTGTGTTCCATTCACAAAAGCACATCCTCTGATTTGAGGCAATTTGTTCCTATGTACCTGTTTCTCTGAACCACTTTGCCATCAGTCCTCTGAATATCTGTATACCTTGTATTTTCGAGGTATGAATATTTATGCCTTTTAAAGCATAAAATTGTCGAGACCCCGGCTCCCCACCTGCAGGGGAGTCACTTCACAAGCGGTGAAGCAGGTCTGCAGGTGTCTATCTTTCTCTCCCCCTCTCTGTCTTCCCCATCTCTCTCCATTTCTCTCTGTCCTATCCAACAACAATGATATCAATAACAACAACAATAATAACTACAACAACAATAAAAAGCAACAAGGGCAACAAAAAAGGGAAAAATAAATAAATATAAAAATGTTTAAAAAGCACAAACTTGGTTAATTTTAGGTGATAGCTATAGTTTTCTGACAGAGTATTTACACAAGACACATTTTAGAGCATTTTATTAGGCTTTTATGCCATAATCAGACATCTAAAGATAACTATTTTTCTTTTAATAAAATTGCATTAATATTTCCTGAGTTAAGGTGGAAAAATAGATCAAACTAAAAAACTTAATAGCTACCACTGAACATCAGTGTTCTGAAGAGTACATCTTTAAAAATCACTGTAAATCAGCTCCACTTATAGATGCATAGCTCCTAAATAAAAATATTAGCAAATGAAGTTCATCTGCGTTATTAAAGACTAATATACTGTGACTGAATTCATTTGAACTGAGTATGCAAGAGGAATTTTATATTAGAAAATTCATTTACAAAGCCCATTATAATGGTGTAAAAGATATATATATATATGACTACCCAATAGAATTCAAAATATCTTTTGAAAATATTTAATCTCTACAACTGAAGAGAACATTCAAAGATGTGCATACATATAAACACACATAGAAATTGCAGCTCTCTTGCTATAAAAAATAAACTTTCTGGGAGTCGGGCTATAGCACAGCGGGTTAAGCGCAGGTGGCGCAAAGCACAAGGACTGGCATAAGGATCTCGGTTCGAACCCTGGCTCCCCACCTGCAGGGGAGTCGCTTCACAGGCGGTGAAGCAGGTCTGCAGGTGTCTATCTTTCTCTCCTCCTCTCTGTCTTCCCCTCCTCTCTCTATTTCTCTCTGTCCTATCCAACAACGACAACAACAATAATAACTACAACAATAAAACAACAAGAGCAACAAAAGGGAATAAATAAATAAAATAAATATTAAAAAAATAAATAAACTTTCTCTGTAAGAAAATCAATATTTGTCTATTGTTCCTATATTAAAGACTTTGTCCTACTTTATGTCCTACCATGTTTCAGTCACCAAGTTCCAGATACTACTATGATCTAGTCCTAACCTTTCTAGGCTGATGACACACTAGTGTGTCTCCGAACCTCATCCCTCCAAATCCCTTCCCTACTAAGGGAACAAAGAGAAAGCCTGGTGGTATGGATCCACCAGTCAACATTTGTCTTCACCAGAGAAGTAATTACATAATTTTGAACTCCTTCATTCTATGCCTCCAAGGTAATTTTGATCCATATTCCCAGAGGGGAAAATGTTACGTGAAGATGGAACCTCAGTTCCACCAGGACCTAGAAGTTTTGTGACCAGGAACCATTGTTTTTGCTCCCATCATTGAGAGGGAAGAGAATTTGGAGGACATCTGATTAAGTCAGGCTCAGTTACTATTACCTGAGAAGTAACAGGACAAAGGAAGGACATTCGGAAGTTGTAATGGGTGTAGGAATAATTTAGAAATGAAGTGAAGGCAAGGTCTTAGAAATGCTGAGAAATGGACATGAGCTTCCACATAGTGTGAATATAGTAGAAAATTATATCTTCATGGTATACGCTTTTGAAGTGTCTTATTTGTACCATACAGTAAAAGATGGAATTGGATTATTTGCAGGGATTATTGTTTGTTTAGTCACCAGAGTTTCATGGTGTCTTCATATTTTTAAGATTTCATTGGTCATGGCAGACTTTTTATACTCTTTTTTTTTTTTTAACAGAGCATGAGAGGCACAAAGGGAAAGGAAATGAAGGAAGCAGAGACACTATAGCACTGTTTCACTGTTTATGAAACCTTCTATTTGATTAGTGCTCCCATGTGATAACTGAGGACTCAAGGCCTGGAGCATAGCACAGGAAGAGCGTGGTAATATGCACAGTCAGTTGTATGAGCTATCAGTCCCCTGCAGAGTACATTTTAATGTACACTATACATAGAGTAAATAAAAAGAGCAATTAAAACAATAAACAACAATACAAATATCAGAGTTTAGTAATACAGACTAATTTAAGGTGCTATGGATTAAATAATCATTAAGAAATCAAAATTGTTTTGAAGAAAAAATTTGAAGCTAATTTAAAAGAACAAATCACAGCTTCAGGAATCAGAATTTAATACATGCTAAATGAGACATTTTAAATCGCTGACAAGGAAAAACATTAATGAAGAGAATTTAATGTAGGGATATGCTACTTTTCTGAAGACTGCTAGATCCCTTTTCTAAAAAAATAATGAACTTAACGTTGATAAAACTACAGAATGCTTTATACAGTACAATGTAAAATGTAAATTACACTAAAGAAAATATCATGTTAAGGCCAACAGAAGCCTAAATTTGATACCTGTTATTTATTTATTTAAAAAGTTATTTATCTAGAAAAAAATTTGCTACCAGGTTTATCACTGGAACTCTTCACTTGCACAGCTCCACTGCTCTCAGTGACGTTTTGTTTCTTTTCTTCTTTTATTTTTGCCTCCAGGGTTATTTCTGGGGCTCGGTGCCTGCACTACAGATCCACTGCTCCTGGAGGACATTTTTCCCATTTTGTTGCCCTTGTTATTGTTGTATTGCTGTTGCTGTTGTTGGATAGGACAGAGAAAAATCAAGAAGGGAGGGGAAGACAAAGAGACTAAGGGGAGAGAAAGATAGACACCTGCAGACCTGCTTCACAACTTGTGAAGTGACCCCCTGCAGGTAGGAAGCCGGGGGATCGAACCAGGATTCTTAAACCAGTCACTGTACTTTACACCATGTGCGCTTAACCTGCTGCACTACCACCTGACCCTCTTGTTTCATTTTTTAAAGATATACAGTGAGATAGAAAGGAGAGAGAGAACTTGTGAAACTTCCTTTCTGTAAGTACGTGGTGGTCACTCTGTGGTAGTCTGGGTTCAAACCTGGATCCCTGGACATAATAACATGCTTGCTCTATCTGCTGAAACACTTGCTTCCCCCATCAACATAATTTTTATGATGGGAATATGACCTTCCTGATGGTTATTTTTCCCCACGACTTGTTAATTCTTGGTTTGCTAAAATCAGAGAAAAGACAGTTTCCTCAGAATGCCCTTTCTCTTGTTCATGGGGGCAATCCTCTTTTCAAAATCCTAACCCTGCAACTGTGTGAGTGTATTTGTATGGACACTACTGTAGATATGCGTTGGCTGAAGAAGGTGCGCAGATAAGTTGCCTGGCTGTGTAGACTCAGTCTAGATCAGAATGAATGACCTCTGATTTGGCTATACTTCATAAACCAGCCTTGGAACTCCTGCTTCTCAAGTTGGACACAGATTTGTACTTGAGACGGTAGCCAGAATTTATTGTTCTTCAGATTTTTCTTCTATGAAAATATTGAATCATTCCTTCTTGGTCTCATCTTCTACAAGTACCTACAATTTGCACTGTGTTCTTCCTGAATGGATTGCTTTATTCAGAAAACTTTTCTTAAAATTGTAATCTTGGGAGGGAGTTGGGCGGTAGCACAGCGGGTTAAGTGTACGCCACGCAAAGCGCAAGAACCGGCATAAGGATCCTGGTTTGAGCCACCCGCTCTCCACCTGCAGGGGAGTCACTTCACAGGCAGCGAAGCAGGTCTGCAGGTGTCTATCTTTCTCTCCCCCTCTCTGTCTTTCCCTTCTCTCTCTATCTCTCTCTGTCCTATCTAACAATGATGACGTCAATAATTATAACAACAATAAAAAACAAGGGCAACAGAAGGGAAAATAAATTAAAAAATTGTAATCTTGGAAGCAGAACCCCTAATATATGTCTTATAAAATTTACAGAGACTTAACAGACTCCTTTTTCTAAATTTTTAGTAATTCCATATCGATTTACAAAATTACATGTCGACAGGGGTATAATTCCACACCATTCCCACCACCAGAGTTCTGAATCCCAAGTCCCTCCATTGCAACCCCCCGCAGTTCTCCCAAGGTTGCAGACATGGGTTAACTGTCATCTCTACAACTATCTGTCTACACTTGCACATAATTGCTCCCTTTTTATTGCAGGTTCAAACTTCTCTTCCCCTCCAAGTCACACACAACCCTATTACTACACCCTAGTATCTCTCTCTTTCATCTTCTCTCATGGATGGAGCTGGAGTTCAGAGCCCTCTTATCCTCTTCCTCCTATCACTCCTCAGCCCCCTCTCCACTGGGAGTATGGACCAAAGTTTCAACAGACTCCTTGACTCAGATGGAGTCTTTCAAGGAATTGCTTTGATAGTTGTCCTAAGTCTCCAATTCTTCTGCTTTTCTTTTCTTTTCTTTCTTTTTAATGTTTGGCATTCCTTTAAGATCCTATGGTGGAAAAGTTTTTCCTTAAGCAGTGGCTACAACTATCACACATTAAAATTTTATCTGCCCTACTTTCTTCAATCTTATACTAATATTTCATATTTTGAAAATCCTTCCAAATGTCTAATATAGTGATTAAATATTTATTTTCCTGTTAACATTCTCATTATGGATTTTCTTATCTATCTATGTATGCATATTCTTCAATTTAATACATTTTGAGGCTTAGGAAATGTATGCCTGTGATAATTAGAGACTTGTAGGCAAATACAGGTATGAGCATTGGCCTGATTTCTGGGCTCAATTTTTCTGCCAAGGCTTGCTTTGTTCTGATAAGGTCTAAGTTCTTTTTTTTTTTTTTTTTTTCTCATGACCTGAAATTTCCACTTTAAACTCCATCTCAAGGTCTAAAACTTGAGGGGGAAGTTCAAGTCAGAAAAGACGGAGTGGAAAGTAGCTTGTTAAATACAAGCAGTTCTTACTCCATCTCTCTTGTCATGAATGCTGATAGTGTGACTCCCATGTGACCCTGTGTGCAAGTGTTATCTTGGAACCGGACAGAAAATCCTGAGTGCTACACACAGGAGAGAGAAGCTGACTACAGGGTTGAGTGCTTCTTGGAGATGTTATGGAAATATATAAAGAGAAAGAAGGAAGCTAATCATATTCTAATTAAAAACACAGTATATTAAGGAAGACTTTTAGCGACTGGGCAGTGGCATACTCGGTTAAGCACACATAGTAGTTCCTATGCAAGGACCCAGGTTTGAGCCCCACACTCCTTACCTGCATTGTGGAAGTTTCACCAGGGGTGAAGTAGGTCTGCAAGTGTCACTGTCTTTCTCTATCTTTCTCTGCTTCCCCCTCTTCTCTCAATTTCTCTTTGTGCTATCAAGTATAATGGAAAGAAAAATGGCTGCCAGGAGCTGTGGATTCATAGTGTTGGCACTGAGCCCCAGTGATAACCCTGGAGGCCAAAACAAAAGTGAGAAAGAAGGAGACAGAGAGAGGAAAGGAGGGAGGAAACAAGGAAGGAATGAGGCAAGGAAGGAAGGAAGGCAGGAAGGGAGGGAGGGAGGGAAGAAGGGAGGAAAGGAGGGAGGAAGCCATGAAGGAAGGAAGGAAGGAAGGAAGGAAGGAAGGAAGGAAGGAAGGAAGGAAGGAAGGTAGGAAGGGAGGAAGGTTGATTGGCCAGGGCACTGTTCATCTCTGGCAGACGATGGTGGTAGAGACTGAACCTAAAATCTCAGTGCCTCAGGCATACAAGTCTTTTCACATAGCCACTATACTGTCTCCCAAGCCCTCTAACTGCTTTTCTACTGTTTCACAATTGCAATGGCTGCCGTGATAAGCTTGCTTCTTATTCTCTGAAAGAATATAAACCAAATAACATTTGAATTTTAAACAAGACAATTAAAAATTTCTATTCAACGAAGTGGAGACAGCTTGAAATACGCAAAAGTGTTCTTATAAAATTCAAAGAGACATAAGTTTAAAAAACACAAGCAAGCAACCAATAGCACAGCTATATACAAGATACTGGGTACTATACAGCAAACCCTAACAAAAGGACTTTTCAAAGTTAACCCAATTAACAAATAATGTGATGATAACATTAACTATCGATTGTCTTTTTGAACCCTAAGACAGCAGGAACCTCACATCTCCACTAGAGAGCCTCTACTTGCCCCAGTCCTGGAACCCTTGGATAGGGCCCACTTTCCTGTATGCCTCTCCCATTCCATATAAAATAATATTGCATCTGCCGATCACAACCTAATCAATGCAATGATTGCCACCTCAACATGCTTCACTTCAGACTGTGTCCAGAGACTTCACGTGTGGAATGACAACCCTTCAGCTTCATTACTCGGGTGAGACCTTTCCTTTCATAGTATACTCTAATTCCATCTCAGGTGGTTCACTTTCTAACAAAGTCCCAAAACCTAGATATACACCAGTTTCTGTGAGAGAGAACATACGTTCACACGTATCCATAAACTACTGCAAAATATATACCTGAAAGCACAAGTACACTAGAGTTTGCAGTGAGTATCCCCCTAACACTTCCTTTCCACTATTCCAAGCTTTGGGTCCATGATTGCTCAACAATTTGTTTGGCTTTTTATGTTAACTCTCTTTTCAGTCACCAGGTTCCAGATGTCATCAGGATGCCGGCCAGGCTTCCCTGGACTGAAGACCCCACCAACGTGTCCTGGAGCTCCACTTCCCCAGAGACCCACCCTACTAGGGAAAGAGAGAGGCAGACTGGGAGTATGGACCGACCAGTCAACGCCCATGTTCAGCGGGGAAGCAATTACAGAAGCCAGACCTTCCACCTTCTACAACCCACAATGACCCTGGGTCCATGCTCCCAGAGGGATAAAGAGTGGGAAAGCTATCAGGGGAGGGGGTGGGATATGGAGATTGGGTGGTGGGAATTGTGTGGAGTTGTACCCCTCCTACCCTATAGTTTTGTTAATTTATCCTTTCTTAAAAAAAAAAAAAAAACAAGCAAAAATACAAAATACTGTTAATTTTTAAAGAATAGGCTCTTGATTCTATGAATTCCAGTAATACCAAATAATATGATAGGAACTTATTTGCCTTCTTCCTACACAAATAATTCCAAGTCACTAAAAAGTTCTTGTTCTTGTGTGGTGGGGGTTGACTCCTTTAACTAATTCTTACATATGAACAATTGTAAGCTACTTCTAGATTCATAAAGCCTCAAGAGCAGCCAGCAGCATCAAATATCCATGGCTGAGGCAATTTTTAATGGTTTCTTAGTTATATCATCTAGAGACGGCAGTCACCTCAGTAAGACAGCTCAGGCTGCTAAATAGCAACATTAGTGTGGGAAAAAATGTAAATTTCAAGCTTTAAGGGTGTGAGTGGTGGAGTACCCACATGAGTCCATATGTTATCAAGCACAAGGACCATTGTTCAAGCCACAGTCTCCAACTGTAGGGAGGAAGCTTCCTGTGTCACTGTGTAGAATTGCTGGTGTATCTCTTTCTCCCTCTCTATACCTCTTCTTTCTCTCTCAATTTCTCTCTGCCCTATGAAAGAAAAACATTAAAAAAAGAAATACCAAAAAAATTCAAGCTTCAAGAGTCTGGTGATTGCTTTATTTTCCAACAATGGGTAACAAATCCATTAACTTGTGGGTTTTTTAAGTATTAAGTGAGTGGGTACTTCTATAATGAATGCAGCAGCACCTGCATATTTAAACAGTTACATTAATACCATCACTTTTTCTTTTATTGCAGGCTCTGCTTTATATCTCAAGGGCAATATAATAACACATTTTTACCCATAATTGGGAGAATTAAATGTAAGGTGTGGTGCCATACTGGGAACCGAGATTTGGTATCTGAAAGAAGCTTTGTAATTCATTTGCACAATGACCTTGGGGAAATCAGTCCTCATCTCAGCTTCTTCATTTCCTCTTCTAGACAGTGAGAATAAATCCATGGCGCCTAAGTCTCTCTCCACTTGTAAATTCATCAACTCCCTGTGTCTAGATAACCTAAAATGCTCCTTCCCCTTTGCATACTCATGAATCTATATTGTTCAGATCCCTCAGGGTGGAACTTAGGAGACAGGGTCAGAAAGTGAAAACACAGGATGAAACTGGGACTGTGGGTGGTGTACTGCACAGAAGCAAGGGACTCTGGGGAAGGAGTAGAAGGGTGGGCATTAGGGGGTATTTGGGGTCCTAAGTTGGGAGTCAGTGTTTTCCAGACACCCTCACTCAGAGCTAGAAAACTGCTGTAAAACATGAAATCTCCAATAATATGAAAAAAAACAAAACACTAAAGCTTTTATTTCTTTGGTTATAAATTATTTGTGAATATTCTATTAAAATACACTGTATTTATTGAATTTCTTAAACAACATGTAACCAGCCTCACAGAAAAATTGCTACATGACTTCTGATCACTATTGCTTTGTGACTGTAAAGACTAGTTCTTTCTGAAGGAAATGTCAAGTTTCACACTTATCTTTAGCTATATAAAACAATCCCAGACATCTGAGTCATGTGAAGACTTGTGTCTGCTTAATTTTTTGTAACTCTGTATTTTTATTTATAGCTTTTTATGTTTTGATTGACACTCTGGTCTTAATCTGGACTTTAAAAAATGTTTCTAGGACCCGGGTTTGAGCCCCCAGGTTTGAGCCTACAGGGGAAAAGCTTCATGAGTGATGAAGCAGGGCTGCAGGTGTCTCTCTGTCTCTCTTTCTCTTTATCTCCCTCTTCCCTCTTGACTTCTGACAGTCTCTTTACAATAAATAAGAATAAAGATAAAAATAATAACATTATTTTAAAAAAGGATGCTTAAACAAACGTTTCTCTTATTGTAGCCTGGGATAGGATAAAATGAAGATTTGTACAACTATGGTAAAACACCCACACACACACACACACACACACACACACACACACACAGTATATCAACACCAATCTATGGTCTGGAGCATTCTTTCTTAAAAACTAACAATCAAGGTCAACGATAGCATCTGGGAGGGTGAAGGCCATGCATGCCACCAACTGCATTACGGGAAGCTTTGTCACCATGTTGTCCTTTCCTCTCTACCTCTTTCTTTCTGTTTCTGTCTTTCTCTTTCTGTCTGAAAAAGTCAGTCCAGATTAGTGAAAGCCTGGCTGCTACAAAAGACATTAAAAAAGCAGGGAGTCACGTGATAGCATAGCGGATTAAGCACAGGTGGCACAAAGCACAAGGACGGGTATAAGGATTCCATTTTGAACCCCTGACCTCCCACCTGCTGGGGAGTTGCTTCATAAGCAGTGAAGCAGGTCTGCAGGTGTCTATCTTTCTCTCCCCCTCTGTCTTCCCCTCCTCTCTCCATTTCTCTCTGTCCTATATAACAACGATGACTTCAATAACAACAACAATAATAACTACAATAAAAACAACAATGACAACAAAAGGGAATAAATAAAGAAACACTTTTTTAAAAGACATCAAAAAAGCGAACTCACTAAAATATACATACAGAGAATTGCCTATGCATTACACACAGAAAAATAAATGAATATACTCATTGTAATGAACAATCTCAAAGGGATAGATTACATCTTCTCATTGTGAGTGCTATTTATGATAAATTGGTTTTACTGATACTCTTTATCACAGAAATGAATAGATATCTTAACATAATTTAAATTTTTAACATAATTTCACTGTTTTAACATAATTTAAACTGTTTTAGTTTTAGTCATTGATAGATTTAAAAAAATTTTTTTTAAGTTTGCCTTTAGTATAGTCACCTTAAGTTTTACATTGCCTTTTAGTCAATGTACAATTGCAGGTACCAATAAATGTCCACCTATCACTAAATCATATATTATATTTTTAGATTATTCAAAAGTGGTCAAATATGATAAAAATTGTGTACTGACACTGTGCATTCGTTTTACTGATAGATTACTTATAACATTTATATGTGCACTTACCACTTAAAATGATCTGTTTTTCTGTGCTTAAACAGTTATTGTTTAAGCAACAACAGATGAGTGCCTGTATATAATGGAATATATATTGTGTATATATTCCATTATATACACAATGGAATACTATGCAGCTATCAAGAACAATGAACCCACCTTCTCTGACCCATCTTGGACAGAGCTAGAAGGAATTATGTTAAGTGAGATAAGTCAGAAAGATAAAGATGAGTATGGGATGATCCCACTCATCAACAGAAGTTGACTAAGAAGATCTGAAAGGGAAACTAAAAGTAGGACCTGACCAAATTGTAAGTAGGGCATCAAAGTGGTTTTGTTAATTAATCCTTTCTTAAAAAAAAAAAAACAGTTATTGTCAGGATGTACTATTATAAAAGAGCCCACCTTCATAAATTGTTAGGAGAAGGTATTTATTGACTTTGGTGTGTTAACACAAGTTTTAGAAATAGAATTGACTATCAATTTTTTTTTGTTTGTTTGAGCCCACTACTTGAGAAAAACAAGCCTTATGTCTTCATGATTACAATATTTGGGTTACTGACTCCTTAATTTGATAATAGGACTACTTTTTATTATTTGATTTTCTTTTATATATCATGTAATTTAGTAAATGTATGCATATAATCATTAATTTAATGTCATTTTAATGTTGTTTCCCATTGAACAATGTTGTTTCTTCTTTTATTGTCTCTTAATGCTCAACAATGATATGTTAATTTTGGATCTTGTTTCAGACAAAAATCTATTCAGGGAGCAACAAAATAACCCCCATGTTTTGCTATTCATGTGACCCAGGATCAAGCCTGGCATCTACCAAACTAGGGGACACTATGGTGCTGTGGTATTTCTCTATCTTTCTACATGTCTGTCTATCTGAAAAGAGTCAACATGAGGTGCTAGAGCTCTGAATACACTGTTTCTCTAGCAGATAGATGTCAGAATAAAATCCTCAATCCAGGCATGGTGAAATCATGTAGGCTCAAAGACAGCACCACAACATATATGTAAACATTTATACTGAGGGATATTAGGACTTCACAGAAACTAAACAACTCACCCAAGGTTTAATAGGTAAGTAGTTTAAGAGTAGTAAGGAGGATTTGGAGTCAGACTTGTTTGAAACTAATTGTAGACAAGTCAGAGTTGTCCTTAATTGTGTTCCCCTTACATAATGCACAGGCTACTGTAAAAGCAAAATCTCCAGGTGAAATAGTTAAACTGCTCAATCAGAGATGAGCAGTTGATGAAACAGAACTAAACCCAACAGTAAATTGACCTTTGATAACAGGACATTAGAAAAAAAAAGAGTTAATATTTTTACAATATATAACTCAGTCTTGAGATGTTGTCTAAATACTGTGAAGATTAGACCTGTTCAATGTGATGAATTCTCTATTTAGGGACTAGTATTTGGTCTTAGTATTTTAGGGACTAGTGTTTGGTCTTAGTAAAATTTATAATAATACATAGACAGTTTCATGGTTTCAACATCATCATCATTTTTGTGATCTCTTAAATGTATAGTGTGCCAAATTATGATTAATAAATTTAAATTCACTGTCATTTAGTAAATTTCCTTATGATTCCCACCTCTTTGATGAGAAAATTCTCTTGATATAAAATAATGTTCAGTGTGGCTATTCATTCTTGTTACCTACTGTTGTATAGTCTTCAGATGTGGTAGACAAGAGTCATGAAAGGAAGGAAGTAAGACTAAAGGGATGAAAGAGTCACTGGATTTAATGAGCACACATGGTGTTCTGTCATAACAAATTACCCCATGATGCTTATGATTAACTAGTCTGCCATTGGCTCTATGAGCTTACAGGACCAGGAGCCAAGTAAGCATAATAGAAAACTGTCTGCAGAATTAGAAGCCTGCTTTAATTTCACATTTATCACCATCTTGTCATCCACAATAACACTTCATCATATACGTGCTCTTGCCTGGAGCAATCAAAGTTAAAATTTACTTAAATAGAAATATCATAGCTCAGTGCAGGACCAATGAGGCAATTCGAGGCAACAAACAATAAGGTGCACAAATTAGAACGAATTTGTTCCAGTTGGAAAATAACAACATTGCGACAATTTCAAAGGGCTCCATCTCTTTGATGCTATCATATATTTTCATTAAAAGAAAAATGCATACCATTATTTTCATTGGCAGTGATACACAAATAATATTCTTTGTGGCATACTGCACATTGCCATGATGCTATTTCAGCCTAGCTCGATTTTAGTAGAGAACTGTAGGTAAATGTCTTTTGCAAAGGTGTTTTGAGAATAGAATTTTTGCAATTATCATACACGGTGAAAATGCTAAGAAAAAAAAGTCTTAAGGATAAATGTTGTTGAAACAAGATCAATTTTCTCAGGGAAATGTATCCAATTCAGAGCCAAGGGAAGGTCACAAAGTATCAGCAAACTGTACTTTCACTTCATGTTCCTAATAAACATAGTTCTCGATTTTGATAACTGTATGCAGAAATTAAGTTTTATTATACTGTGGCCATCTAAGGGCTGTCTTTCTATTCAGAGTAATCAACCACAGACTTCCCTGCATATTAACTGTGACCCTATAGTTTTTTCAGATCTGGAAGATGTTCAATGTGCCTCTATTTATACTAACCTTACCTAGGTCATATTAAACCATGTAACATTGCGGCAGCTCAAAGGGCTTACTTTCTCTAGATTTATATTATATTCAGAATCCCTCAGTTCCTATTTGCTTCACAGTTATTAGCATCTACATTCTCCAAACTGTAAATTCATGAGGTCAAGAAATACGATGTTCATGATCCCCCCACATTGTCTATAGCAGTGATAAAAATTCTAATACTCCTATATTTTCATTTTTATTTCATAAAAATTCAGATAGTCTGTAACACTCTTTTTCCACCAAAATTCTGAAGTAACTGAGAAACGAAAGACACCATATAAATGATGAAGTCAAGTTTATTTTATTTTATTTTTATTAGTGATTTACAAAATTACAAAGTAACAGGGGTAGAATTTCACACTGTTTCCATCATCAGAGTTCTGTGTCCTCAATTCCTTCAATTGGAAACTGCAGGAATTTTCTCAAGGTCAAAGAAATGGGTTGACTATTGCATCTATATATATTTCCCTTTTTTTTCTGTTGTCCTGCCTTCTCTTCCATTTTAAGACACAGCTATACCTATTACTACTTATGAATGTCTTTCTTATTTTCCTCTTCTCTCTCTGTGTCCTGATGGAATAGGGTTTCAGAGCCCTCTAGACATCTTCCCCTAACATTTCTCCCACTCTGGGGCGGAGAAGGTAGAAGGTCTAGCTTCTATAACTGCTTCTCTGGTGGACATGGGCATTGGCAGATCAATCCATACTACCTTCCTGTTTCTGTCTTTCCAAAGTTAGGTAGGGATATAGGGATGAAGTTCTAGGGCACATTAGTGAAGTTATTCACCCATGGAGTTCAGGATGGAATCATAGTAGCAGCTGCAACTTGGTGCCTGAAAGACAGTATGTTATGAGGCAGGAAAAATGTTTAATGAATAGAAACCAGAAAGTAGGAATAGAACATGTGAGAATAGGGATTTGGGGGTTGTAAGGATCTAGGAAGTCTTATTATAGGTATGTTCCTTAAGTCCTATGGAAATCACAGTTTTACTGCGAGTACAGCAAATATCTTGGAGTGTGGTTTGAATATGAGTACAGAATGAATTAGCTGTCTTTTTGCTTTGTTTTTGACACCTCTGGGGCTTCACCATTCTGGGGTGAATTTTTAAGATAGAAAGACTCACACCAATAGAGAAAGACACTGCAGAACTACAGCTTCCTTCAGTGTGTTAGGAGCTGGGCTTGAACCTGGGTCATGCACATTAAAAAGCAGATGTGCTATCTAGGTGCATTAATTTGTTGACCCAAAGTTTCTACTTACAGTACTCCATTAGTAGGTTGATTTGCTAGAGGTGGGCCACCTCGTTTATTACTATTTTTTTGAGAATTAACACAGAAGTGATGTGTTACCTGTTTTGTTTTGCTTTTAAAACTTTTAATTATCTTTATTTATTTATTGGATACAGTCAGAAATCGAGAGGGAAGAGAGGGATAGAGAGGGTGAGAGACAGAGAGATACCTGCAGCACTGCTTCACCACTTGTGAAGCTTTCCCCCTACAGGTGGGGACTGGGGGCTCGAACCTGGATCCTTGAACATTGTAACATCAAATTCACCTGAAAGTTAACAGATGAATACATGAGAGAGGTCATAATCCTGCACATAGAAGTACTGTTTTTCCAATACCTTTAGCCCATCTGCATGTTAGCTGTTGGTCTCAGGTAAAAATTAGTAAAGTCATGGGGACCTTGGAATAGACCTAAAATAGACCTACTAACCTTTTCCAAAATGGAGACCCCAAATCTCATCTGCTATAGTTTTGTCTTACCTCTAGATTCCTGATTATTAAACAAATTGTTCTGCTTTATATCTTAATGCTTTTTCAGCCACCAAGTTGCAGATGTTACCTTGATGCCAACCTGACTCCCTCTGGGCAGATGACCTCACCAATGTACCCTGGAACCCCACCTCTCCAAAGCCCTGCCCCCCTAGGGAAAGACAGAAACAGGATGGGAGAATGGATCAAACTGTCAACACCTGTGTCCAGCAGAGAAGCAATTACAGAAGCCCGGCCTTCCATCTTGTGCACTCCATAGTGATCCCAGAATCTAAAATGCTGTACTATAAAACTTCTAGAAGATAACATAGAAAATTATCAAATTGGGGGGACTGGCGTAAGGATCAGGATTCAAGCCCTCAGCTCCTCATCTGGGGGTTGTCGCTTCACAAGCAGTGAAGCAGATCTACAAGTGTCTATCTTTCTCTCCCCCTCTCTGTTTTACCCTCCTCTCTCAATTTCTCTCTGTCCTATCCAACAACTTCAATAGCAAAATAACAATTACAATAACAACAACAAAGGCAACAAAAATGGGGGGAGGATGGCCTCCAGAAGCAGTGGATTTGTGGATTCATAGTGCAGGCACCAAGCTCCAGTGATAACCCTGGATGCAAAAAAGAAAGAAAATTATCAAATTTGAGCATATGATTTTGAGAGAGAGAGAGAGAGAGAGAGAGAAACTCCACAGCACTACTCAACATCCACATAGCTTCCCTAGTGCCTTTGATGGTGTTCCCATGTGGTACTGGGGTCAGCCCAAGGTCTAATACAAGGCAAGTTGCATACACTGCCTGGGAGTCATGTTGTTTTGTTTTTGTTTTTCTCTGCCTTCAGTATTATAGCTGGAGCTTGGTGCCAGCACTACAAATCCAGTGCTCCTGGCGGACATTTTTCCCATTTTATTGGATAGGACAGAGAGAAATTGAGAGAGGAGGGAGAGAGGGAGAGAGAGACAGAGAGATCTGCTCAACCGCTGTAAAGCATCCCCCCAGCAGGTGAGGAGTTGGGGGTTCGAACTGGATCCTCTCAGGGTCCTTAAACTCAGTACTATGTGTGCTTAGCCAGGTGCTCCACCGCCTGGTCTCCCCAGTTTGGTGGATTCTTACAAAACAAAACTTATTTATTATCTCATCTGGAAACCCTAATTCTTGGTATCTACTCAGAAAGATTTAAAAACACAAATACAACACAAATGCTTGCATATGGTCATTGATAGTACCTTTTCCCAAATTTGTCAGGCGTGAACACAAGAAACTCATCTTCAGTGACCAAATGGATAAACTTTTGTACACAGAAGCCACAGTCATTCAATGTTGAAAAGAAACTGAGCCATGAGAAGTGATGGAATAACTTTCAGTGCACATTACTAAGTGAAACAAGTCAATAGGAATGGCTGTGTAATGCCTAATATATATTTATATATCATACAGAAAAAAATATGCCTGTACATCTTGAATTTATGTCTTCTGTAGGAGTTGGGGGAGGAGTGAATTGTTGTACAGATTGGTGTGTGTGTGTGTGGGGGGTATTTGTGTGGGGGTGGCAGGCATTGTCCTAAATCCAAAGAATACATAAAACCAAGAATGAACCACAATGTTAATTTTGGGCTCTGGGTTATAATGATGTGTTAGTGAAGGTACGTCAATTAAGTGTTCCACTTTAACAGGGAATGTAGACAAAGAGAGATGTTATGCATGTGTGTGTGTGTGTGTGTGTGTGTAAATGTGGTAACCATTCTCATAATGAATTTTTGTGCTTACTCATATCTTTATTTGTAAAGTAGATAATATTTTTCCAAAAGTCCTTCTCTGACTTATAACCTCCTACAATAAATGATGTTTCATAGAATATCATTGAATGTATCCTACAAAATTTATTGTCTTATTTTCTCTACAGTATTATCCATTAGATATATGATTCTTGATTTTTTTAGGACAATACCTGCCAGATTGAATATTGTACTCTTAGCATTTAGCCAGATACTCAAAAGTGTGCTTGATGCTTTTCAAATGAATGGATTTTTAATATTTTTATCACTTTTTACCTACTTAATATTTTTAACTACTTGTTTACTTTCACCAAGAGAAAAAGATATTTTTCAGTTCAAGCTGTTAACTCCCTTGATCCCTGACTCTATTTTCCTGTAGTTCTCTGTCATTTTATTTAATGATTACTTCCTTGAAAGCAATCACTGTTAGGTTTATTCTTCCTATCTACCCTATTATTGGGTTCATAGTTTCATGTCGGGTTAGCGTCGCTGGAGAGAGGAGACCAGGAACTTGTGGCTTAGTGGGAATGCAATAGGCCCTCGTTTATTCATCAGATACATCTTCTTTTATGTATCTCTTCACCAGAAGTGGCAAGGGGAGAGGAAATGACTAGGAGAGGGAGCGGAGCAAAAAAAAAAAAAAAAAAAAAAAGAGCAC
Source organism: Erinaceus europaeus (assembly GCF_950295315.1). Lineage (NCBI taxonomy): Eukaryota > Metazoa > Chordata > Mammalia > Eulipotyphla > Erinaceidae > Erinaceus > Erinaceus europaeus. Next base: position 45,671,257 of record NC_080180.1, on the reverse strand, counting down.
GAACAGAACATAGAAAGCTTCCATCTCACCAGTGGGGATTAAACCAATACCCTGCAGGCAGGGCAGGTCTCAGGCAAGACAGTGATTATGTAAATAGACCACAGCATCAAGCAATGCAAGGGAACCTGGTGTGATGACCAACATGGATAGAAATAGAAGGGGTCTTTAGAAGCAGAATTAGCCAAAGGAGAAATGATGACCAACATTTCCCCCTTTCTTTTTATCTAATAGCCATAATATCAGAAATGCTGGCCGCTTTGTGAGGCAGGGAGTCTGATAGGAGTCACACCTTTTGTCGGACTTGCTTTTATATTTACTTTTCCAGATGTCAAACTTCTCGACAACAACTCTGATGGGTAATTTTTGTATTGAAGTTCTAATTTTAATATTTTCTAATTTGAGGAATAGAACTTGTAAGAGAGTACTGTATTCCTCTTAAAAGTTCTCTATTTTCCTTTCCCAGGATACATATACAAATGATATAGCCTATTCACTATATCAACAATCTTCAATGTGTTTTCCCTTGAAAGACTAATACCTGCAGTGTAAATATGGTGAAATGTACACAGAAAATATTTTTAAACTTATGTGTCTCTTTATTACAAAACCTCAAAGATGCTTTAATAAGCTAGTGTAAATCATGAGTCTCTGAGAGAAGATAATGGATGAAATATTCCCCTGGTGTATTTTCTATTGTGCTTCACACCATTTCTCTGAATGTCTGTGGCACATTTAATAGCAAAGATTGGGTTGGGGGGGGGGGCTGATGGTAGCATACCTGGTGAAAGTACACATATCTACTATAAGCAAGATTCTACCAGTAAGAACATCAGAAGTGGTAAGGCAGTGCTGCAGTTGCGTCTGTGCCTGTCTTTCTTCCCTTCTCTCAATTTCTCTCAGTCTCTATCAATAATAAATAGTTTTGATAAAAAAGCAAAAACTTCACTAAATATTTTAGTATCATGCAGTAACTTTAAATTGTTACTCAGCTTATAGTTAAATCAGGCAAAAGCTTTTAGAAATTCCTAAGTAGTAAACAAAGTGCATCACTTTATTTTACCCAACTCTGCTCACATTCCATTTGAATTAAAAAATAATAATTATAGGAAAATTATATATATATAGAATGCGTCTGCTGACCTCACCAATGTATCCTGGAGCCCCACCTCCCCAGAGCCCCACTACCCGGCTGGAGAAGGACGGAAACAGGCTGAGGATATGGACTGACTTGCGAACACCCATGTTCAACGATCTTTCTGAGGGTCAATTGCAGAAGCCAGACCTTCCATCTTCTGCTCCTCAGAAAGATCGTTGGTCCATATTCTCCAAAGGATAAAGAATGGGGAGGCTTCCAATGGTGGGAATGGGATGTGGAACTCTAGTGGTGAGAATTGTGTAGATATATGCCTCTCTTGTCCCACAATCTTGTTGATCATTGTTAAATCACTAATAATGATAAAAAATAATGTTAAAAAATTAATGAGTCTTATTTTTATTTTATTTTTTTATCCTTTTATTTTATTTTCATCCTTTTGTTGTTTATTTTATTTTATTTTATTTTAGTCTCCAGGGGTATCGCTGGGGCTTGGAGGCTATTCTTTCCCTTTTGTTGCCCTTGTTGTTCATCGTTGTTGTTGTTATTGCTGTCGTTGTTGTTGGATAAGAAAGTGAGAAATGGAGAGAGGAGAAGACAGAGGGGGGAAAAGAAAGATAGACACCTGCAGACATGCTTCACTGCTTGTGAAGCCACTACCCTACACATGGGGAGCCGGGGGCTCAGGCTGGGATCTGGTATCCTTACACCGGTCCTTGTGCTTGGCGTCATGTGCACTTAACCCGCAGCGCTACATTACCCAGCTCCCACTGAGTTCTATTATATCTTGCTCTAAGAAACAAATTATGCCCCAAGAAATCAATGAACGCTATTCTTTTCCCACAGCAGTCGATACTACTTGTTGCCTTTAATTAGAAAGGAAGATCCACATTTATTCTACTTGTTCTAATTCACTGATTTAGTCAATTTAACAGCACCCTGACCACATCACAAGTCCTTTGGAAAAAGTCAGGAATACAGTGGTGGAGAGACAAAAAACATTGTGCTTGTAGAACTCTAGGTGAGAAAACTAAAGACCAACCAGCCTTTAGAGTACTGTACAGTATCACCTCATAGTAGGTATAGTGTGAATCCCAGAAGAAGGGAAGACTAATTTTTAGTTCAAGCCATACATTCTTCCTAGAGACAATATTTGAGCTAATACTTGAAGGAAAAGTAGACAATTAAAGGGCTTACCATGAAAGACTATATTATATCTAGTAGGCCACAAATAACTTGGATTTCCTAGAATGAGAAAAATTATGGGACCTACCTCTCTCATATGTTCTTAGCACAAAGTTTATAATATACTCTGACTTTAGTTTATTCCTAAGATGACATCTGCCACTGATCGCATGATGTCCTGATTTCTCTTTCACTTAGAATAAGAACTGTGCTTATTGGCACAATAATAACTGAGGACAAGGGCAAAGCTACTGCATATATCCACAATATTAGAAGAGAGCTACATGATAGGTTAGCAGCATCTTTGCTATTCTGTGTTATCAAAAGAAAAAATACAGTAGGGAAATTGGAAGAGAGAAGAATGGGGGTAGGTAAAACCATATAAATAGGATAGTTAATTCTTGGAAAGAAATCATATTATTCACTTAAATACCATAAATTATGAACTCTGGCATGTGTTTGAGAAAACTGAAGAATATATGTAGTTTTACTGTACTCTGCTATACTGGGCAAATGCAACAGATACATCAGTGGAACTACTAAGTATAAAATAGTTATCCAATTTAAAAACAAAAGATAAAAGCAAATGCTTAAATCAAAATGATCCTAGAACTCACAGAGGAAGTTAGTGTTCTTCTTATCTGGAAATATTTCTCATCACATTCTCTCTCCCTTGTCTAAGAGGCTCTCTTTTCTCTAATCGAAGCAATACTCCATTGAAGTTTTCAGAACTTAAAATTAAAAAAAAAAAGTTTCAGGAAACTAATTTACTGAACCAAGTGGAAGGGTTTTCTTGAAAGGTGTATCACATGTAGAAGCATCTAAGACTTGGGAAGGAAAAGAGAGAGGGATTAAAATAATTGCTGTTATAAAAGATTCCATGATTATGGGCAGGAACAGAGTAGGGGAAATTGCTCACTGTTCATCAGCTATTTCTGTGAGCTTAACAGAATTCTCAGCACAGCAGGTTAGGGCTCAGCCTTCTACATGACTTTTAGAGGCAGATTCTATTATAGACCCTGCTTTAAGAAGAAGATTAATCACAGTGACTTTAATGTTTTGCTCTAAGCAATGCCACTAGTAAAGGAAGAAAACAATTGAAATCCATGAATTCAGATTCCAGAATTTACATCTATAATGTTTTCACCAAACATATTGTTATTACTTAATGATAACAGCTTTGAACGTTAACTATTTCATAAAAATAGATAATATTCCTCTAAAGATTGAATGTAAGTATATAAAGATAATAACATCCTGTCCCAAATATTTAGGCCATCTAGTTTATCATAACTAATATTCAAGGTCATACCTATTCATACACAGTGTGAATACTATAATAACTTTTTAAAAAAATTGTTTATCATCTTTATTGGCTAGAGACAGCCAGAAATTGAGAGGAAAGGCAGAGAGAGAGGGAGAGTGAAAGCAAGAGTGAGAGAGAGAGAGACTTGCAGCCCTGCTTCACCACTCCTGAAGCTTTCCCCCTGCAGGTGGGGACAGGGGCTTGAACCTGGGTCCTTGCTTACTGTAACATGTGTACTCAACCAGGTGCACTACCACCTGCCCCCCTATTATAATAACTTTTAAAAAATCATGTGGCCCACCTGCAGGGTTGGCGGTGAAGCAGGTGTGCAAGTGTCTATCTTTCTCTCCCCCTCTCTCTCTGTCTTCCCCTCCTCTCTCCATTTCTCTCTGTCCTAAAACAAAAACAAACAAAATTAAACCGTGTGGAGATGATACATGAGCAATAAGCTCTCATTTACTTGTTAGAAATGAGTCTGCAAATTTTGGTTCAATATTCCTGTTTATGAAAAAAGACAACTAACCAGTATGCCAAAAGAATCACAATTATTACTATTATGATGCAGATTGTATTGCCCTTATGGTCTCGAAACTTTACATCAGGCTCAACCTCACACTGTTGACTGGCTACGGAAGAAGGGCAAACACTAGAAAAAGAAGAAGAATGAATGAATTCTTTTAAAGCAATGATTGTCATACCTCACTGAGTGCACACATTACCCTGCACGAAGTTCTGGGTTCAAATCTGGATCCCCACCTGCATGGAGGCTGTTTCATAAGCAGTGAAGCAGGGTTAAAAATGTCTGTCTCTCCTTGTCTCTCCCTCACTCTGTCCTCTCACCTCTCAAATTCTACCTGTACTATCAATAAAATCAATAAAGTAAGTAAAACCTCTTCTAAACTTTAATTATTTTACCCATTATTTTGCAATAATTGGGAAAAAAGGACATCTCCCTTTAATTTCATTAAATAAACAATGGATTTAAGGTCATAGTTGCTGTTCCATAATATATTTTGTTGTGCACTGATGATAACATGTTTCAAAGCAGAATTTAATAATAATATAATCTATGAACATCAGAATTAGTATCTAGGCATATCATTCAATGGTACTATAGGCTAACATGAAGACAAACTACTGTGTGAATCACCATTAAATAAATATTAGCATAGATGTATAAACATACATACACACACATAAATATATAATAAAATAGACTATATCTTTATGCTGTGATCTGTATTCTGGTATTTTCTTTTCTGATTTAATATCATTCCATATTTAAGAGTTGGCCAGGAACTATTAAAGTGATGTCTTGATCCACAAATGGCTTGTGCTCTGTGAATTGCATTAGTTGTAAGTATATACACATCTCACATTAATTAGTATGTTCTTTATAGTAAAACTCACCGTTTATCAAGTATCAGATTCAGAGGATAAATTACTACCTTACATGGATGTAAGGGCATTTAGAATATCTCTGACAAAATTGCCAAGATTAAAACATTGACAAAATTTGAATTTCAGATAAAAATGAAGCCAGGGAGCACATGACACTGACAATTGGATAAATAGGCAACCCTATCCTAGCCTCACCCCACCCCAAGTGTTAGGCAGTTAAGTAGAACTTCAAATACCTTATTATTATTATTATTTTAAAAATAGAAGACCTTTCTTTTAACACCAAACTTTTAGTGGCATGATTTTTTAAAAACCTTATCATTGAAGTTAGTAGAACAGAAAAAATGTTGCCATGCTTGACTCAGGCCACCAGTCCCCATGTGCAGGAGGGTGCTTCCCAAGTGATGAAACAGTGCTGAACGGTATCTCTCCTTCTCTTTAGCTCTCTATTCCTACAGAAGACAGAGTCATGATATCCTAACTGACCTAAAGTGCTTTCTAAAGATGTGAAATGGCAGGAAACAAAAACTGTGCTTCCAGAATATACAAATTTATTAATAAATATACAAGCAAAGGAAGGTCAGATAGAAAATACCAACTATTGGGTGGGGGAAGATAGCATAATGGTTATGCAAAGAGACTCTCATGCCTGAGGCTCCAATGTCTCAAGTTCAATCCCCACACCGCCATATGCCATAACTCAGAGGTGTGCAGCGCTCTGATTAAAAACAAAAACAAACAAACAAAAAAAACTGTGGTCTAGAACTATAAGAAACTTTGTTTTCATAAAGGAATAATTTCTTCAATATTATTTTATTTTTTAATTTTTATTTATAAAAAGGAAATACTGACAAAAAACATAGGTTAAGGGTGATACAACTCCACACAGTTCCTACCATTAGAACTCTGTATCCCATCCCCTCCCCTGATAGTTTTCCTATTCTTTATCCCTCTGGAAGTTTGGACCCAGGGTCATTGTGGGGTGCAGAAGGTGGAAAGTCTGGCTTGTGTAATTGTTTCCTGCTGAACATGGGCATTGGCAGGTTGACCCACACTCCCAGCCTGTCTCTCTCTTTCCCTAGTGGGGCAGGGCTCTGGGGAAGCAGGGCTCCAGGACACATCGGTGAGGTCTTATGTCCAGGGAAGTCCGTTTGCCATCATGTTAGCATCTGGAACCTGGTGGCTGAAAAAAGAGTCAACATACAAAGAGTTGGGGAGGGTCTCTATTTTGTAGATAGTTAGTAGTCCTATTTTAGTTATATGCCAAAGAGCCCATGACTATACTAGTTTTCTTTCCCTGAGCCTGACATCTGATATGCAGGTGGATCCCTAAAAAGCCACCATAAAGTTCCTAATGAAATAATGTCTACTTAGACCTAGATACCCTACTTACCTAATTCCTATTACACTTCCTTCACTCACTCCAAAGCTATCCTTATCAAAGTAAGGACTGCAAAAAATGAATAAGGGCAAGGGACTGGCATACTTTCAGGATGACAATTTAGTCACTATGAGGTCACCCCATCAGCTGGGGACCTCGTCCAGGAGTCCTGAGATTTCCAAACAGTGGGTCCTAGACCTCAAATAAGTCTCTCTCTCCATTGGTACTGGCCATCTCCATCAGGAACAACACAATAGACCCCTTTGTGGGTCCCCATAGGACCTTGCCCTCAACTTGGATCAACAACAATAGAGAATGTTCCATCCTCCAAAGGGAGGCTGGACAACATACTCTATCTACCTTCTAGGAAGATGGGTCCTGAAATTGGAAAGTTCCTACTCATGACCACAGAATGTGAGCTCAGATCTACAGGGATGCAGAGGTCGCATAGGCTCCTAAGCTGAATATGGGCCCTAGATCACATCAAATCGATGGGGTTTATAGCCAACAATATTTATACACTTTTCCAATATTTGGGAGCTACTCTCTTCCCTGATGCAGCTTTCTGGTCCTTTTTCCAGTCATGACATCATCTCCCCAGACTATAACTTGGAATAATTTTTATAAAAGTGAGCCACACTATTATTATTTTTCTCTTGTGGTAGAGATACATGTCAAGATCGCTCGTCTGGAAGGCATTCTATTTGCCGTTCACTAAGGGCATTTTTAGTGTTATGATCTCCCTCCACCTCTTCCTTTTCCTCTTTCTCTCCCCCTGTCCTCCCTCATCTTCTTCTTCCTTCCTTCACTCCCTCTGAAAAAGTTGGCCCAGAAAAGTGAAACCCTTGCAACGACGAAAAGAAAAAACAAGTAACAACAACAACAAAAATAAACTATGGCTACATTTTCCTAAAGTCAAACATTTTAGATAGTAATTACTGAAATATACTTTTAATAAAATGTGATGAATCTTAGCTAATGCTTACTAAAATGTGAAACTCTTCCAATTTCACTTATAAATCTTCAGAAATTATTTTAGAAATCTCCTGTTTATGTTAGCCTTTCATCTGAAGCTACTGATGGATGATATTGATGGATGAATTGACTTAAACATTGTTTGTAAGTCTCACAAATTCCATCTTTCCTGTTTATATTGTTTCATTTGCCCCTCTGTAAATCTATATTATGAGTAAATGATTTACTGAGAACAATGGTCATGATGAAAATGCTAGAAAAATACTAACAAATAAATAAAGAATAATTTGTCAAAAAATCATTAGGATACAGTTTCATCAGATGTCAGAAACAGCATTTAGTGTGGAGAGAAAAATACCTGATTTTACAAAAGGATCATTAAACTGATACTTTTTTCTTTTAAAGATATTTCATATTTTATGAATAAGAATGTCTGCAGCACAACCTCAGCTCTTAGGAAGTTTTCTCCCTGTTGTTTAGGACTGGGGGCTTGAACCCTGGCCCACGCACATGGTAATGCACGCACTGTACAAGAATTTATGTTTATAGAAAAGAACAGGCAGTCAGGCTGTAGCTCAGCGGGTTAAGCGCAGGTGGCACAAAGCACAAGAACTGGCATAAGGTTCCCAGTTCGAGCCCCTGGCTCCCCACCTGCAGGGGAGTCGCTTCACAAGTGGTGAAGCAAGTCTGCAGGTGTCTTTCTCCCCCCCCCCCCCGTCTTCCTCTCCTCTCTCCATTTCTCTCTGTCCCTTCTAACAATGACTACATCAAGAACAACAATAATAACTACAACAATAAAAGAACAAGGGCAACAAAAGGGAAAATAAATATTTTAAAAGTTTTTTAAAAAGAAAGAAAAGAACATATTATTAAAATACTCCTATTTTCTGTGTTAGTAGTGTAAACCTAATAAAAGTTATTTATCATTTTTCATGCATAAAAATCCAAGATAATGGCTGAAAATAAAATTTGAAAGTACTGTAGCATTTTAAATGATTCTGGCAATACAAAAATTTCACTCAACATTGTTAGGAGAATGCAAACTGATGTTTATTTACTTATGACTGTGATAGAACTCCTCATTTTTCCTGTATTTCCAAAATGCTGCACATAATAACTATCTAAGTTAGAAGGAAAGTTCAGCCTTCAAATATACTTGCGCAGAATCAAGTAGTCTGGTTTCCTTTTGATCCTGAAAAATGCTGCTTCCAAACCCTTTGAAGTCAGTAAAATTAATTTCCGTTACATGTAGACTGTCAGCTTCTGATTATTTATTCTGATTAATTAATCTGCTTTATCTAGTTATGATTTATTTTTAGAAACCAGTATATATATACATATATATAATATTTTTCACATGAAACAGGATTGGATTTTTTAAAATCCTTATCAATGCAGCTATCTGTCATGTCAAACTATATTATATCCTTCCAAATGGAAAACTTTTAAGTACTTTTCTTAAATATTATATCTATATACATATATATATGGAAAGAAACAGAGAAATTGACAAGAAAGTGAGATACAAAGAGGGAAAGAGAAGTAGCTTCATCCCTAGTGAAGCTTTCTTCTATATATTTGGGGATGAGGGCTTGAACCCAGGTCCTTATGCATGATAATGTGTGCACTCTATTAAGTTTGCAACTGCCAGGCCCCCTTATGTACCTTTTTAGATGTAGAAGTTTATCTCTGCATACATAAAGACAATTAAAATATGTATATCATTACAAAAGTAGTTGTTATAAATTACACACACTTACAAACACATATGCTTAAACATACATAAACACACATCATGGATGCCCTTTCTGTTATGAAAATGAAAAAGGATTTGTGCTCCCATCTACTATTTATGGAATCTTTAAGAAATTATGTCTGGGGAGTTGGGTGGTAGCGCAGCAGGCTAAGTGTATGTGGAGCCTGCATAAGGATCCAGGTTCGAGTCCCAGGCTCCCAGGCTCCCCACCTGCAGGAGAGTCGCTTTACAACTGGTGAAGCAGGTCTGCAGGTGTCTATCTTTCTCTGTCCCCTCTATCTTCCTCTCCTCTCTCCATTTCTCTCTGTCCTATCTAACAACGATGACATCAATAACAACAACAACAATAACTACAACAACAATAAAAAAGGACAACAAAAGGGAAAATACATATATATGTGTATATATATATATATATATATATATATAGAGAGAGAGAGAGAGAGAGAGAGAGAGAGAGAGAGATACAGAGAGAGAAATTATGTCTGTCTTCCTTATCCTCATTTTAGAGGTTTTTAGACCTGCCCATGACTAAAATAAAAAATCTGTGGCTAAAATGAATTATCAGCATCTCTGGAAGAGTCAGACCTCACATTGGGCCAAATGAAAAGCGTGATGACCCTCATAAACACCTTGTGTGAGCTAATAAGAGGGAAGGTTCATTTCCACAGTGACTTCAGGTTGACATCTGTTGCAGACCCCCCTCGGGGCATGCAATCTAGGCCGTGCGTGGTACAGGCTGGTAAAAGTCAACTGTGACTCAGACAGGTTGTGATTCTCATCACTTCAGTAATGGAAATGACCATGCTGGCTTTTTATTCTGGCCCAGTGCCTAAGTAACAACCATTAAATCAGCTTAACAATCAAACGGCCTTTGAAGCACACCATCTGCTCCTCATCGTTGCTGCCACTTTCCCCTCCTTGTAAATACATAAGCATTAATTTACCATACAGTATACAATTCCAGACGGTCCGTGAGAAACAAGGTGAAAAAGCAGATTTTTCATAGTTTCTCAAATTCTGTTACTTATCCATATTCTCAGAGCATACAGGACAAGATAGGATGGAAGAAGTGTGATTATACCATATAGAACATGCAAAACTAAAAAATGTGGGGCTATGTAAGATACGTTACCTGAAAATCAAGTGGTATTTTGTTCTGTATTTCAAAGACAATCCCAGATAAAGAGAAACACTCCATCTTCTAGAAAATTGTATAACAAGAAAGGAAAAATCTTCCTTTAACAGTCAGCTGAGGTAAATCTGGGCTGAGAGTTGGCTTTCAGGGTCGAGTAGATCCCTTATTATGCACTAGCCCCTGAGTCTGACGCACAGGAACACCATAGAGAGCACCAAAAGAAGTTCATAATGGTGGAATAGTGCTCTAGGGTCTCTCCTGTTTTATTCTCCTTCTCTAAAAACATTAATAAAAACTGTGCTGGGAGTCAATACATCTATGCACAGTCCTAATTATGTAAATGTTCATGTCATTACCCGGTTTATTTATGACAGCACATTAAGTTAACAGAGGTCAAAATATTTTATTTCACACTGAGTAACAAAAGTAACACACACACACACACACACACACACACTTCAAGTTTCTCTTTCTAGGAGAAGCTAACAGTCATATTTAACAAAAGAATAAAACAAAAGGCAAAAATAGGAGTACATAATTGACATCTACATAGGTAAGCATTAAGTCATAGAATTCCAATATGCATTTTACAATGTAACATACTGTAAGGATTAAATAATTTAAAAATTCAGCAATATTTAATTTACTTTAATTTTCCTGTCAATTTTACTATAAAAATCAGTCAAGCAATTAAATGTGAAAGGATTAGGTACTTCCATTTTTGTTCAAGAGGAACCATTATGTCAACTCAGTAAATGTAAAACTAAAAATAGTTAGATGAAGGGTTTCTAAAGAGGGTATAAAGGGAGACAGCGTAGAGTAGAGAACCAGTAATACTCAGGTACACATCTGAGGGCTTATATTAAAGAAGCACCCGTGAGCCGTCAAACACAACAGAAGTTCTTTCTTCAAGGCTCACCCACTGCACTTTCTTACTCAAAGACTGTTCTATTTTGTGATTTCAACTTTTATTACTGATGACATAAAAATCTCTAATCTCAGCCCTGAATCAACATTCAACCATTTTTTAAAATTATTTTTAGATTCTCTTTCTCAGATATCTTTCTTCCATTTGAAACTTAATACTTAGGAAAACCTCTTTTCTCCTCCAAAGGCCCAAGCCAGTCTTCATGAATTAGAGGATTTATAATTTTTCTGCAAAAAATCTTTTTCATCTATATTGTAATTTTTCCTGCCAGTATTATCTTGCATTACATCTTCAAACCTGATTTGCCAAAATGTTTAATTCAATGGCCTATCAAGTTCTGAGTTCTCTCTATCTCAGTTGACTCAAATATGGTTCACTGATTCACAAACTTTACAGAGAAGTAATTCCCAGTTAATCAGATCTATTATTTCTTGTCTAGAGTTTATTTAAGTTTTAGCAGTTATTTCCTGAGCACAGACACTTGCTAGGTACTTCACAGAAATAATCTCATTTACTTTGCAAAATGTAGTAGGTGCGCTGATTTTTATTTTAGTTATATGGAAACTGAGGTTTATAGAAATTAAATAGTTTGTGTAGAAGAACAATAAAATAGATACTTGATGACTTCAGGCTTACTGTCTAACTCAGTATCTGAAAGTCTGTTTATTTCTTAAACAGTTAGTGAGTAGCTACAGTTTCCTGACACAAAATCTTAATCCCTGTTATGGAAGAGAAGTATCAGGAACATGCAGATAATTTAAATCCTGAGTTTAAATCTGTAGTCTGTAGATTCTATTACCACACTGTGCTATGTTAGGCCAGGTGTTAATTTACCCAATTATTTATTATTATTATTATTATATAGAGAAAGAGAGAAATTGAGAGGGGCGGAGGAGACTGAGACATCTGCAACAAACACTGTTTCCCTACTTGTGAAGCTTTCCCCTGCAAGGGGGTGGGGGGAGCAGGGGCTTGAACCTGTATCCTTGCACACTATAATGTGTGCTTAACCAGGTGTTCCATTAACATGGCCCCAATTTATGCCATTATCTGTTCTGCTTCATGGTTTGCTCGATCCCTCTGTGATCTGGAATCCCTGATGTTTTGTAAACCTTGCTAATTAAAGAACTCTGGCATTTAAGGGAAGATTTTGCTGGGCTGCATTCTCTCCTACAGTGGTATGTATTCAGGGAAAATACATCCTGGCTTTTAGTCAGATATTGAGTTCATTCTCTGAATAGTCTTTTAGTATCTTGCATCTCTGGCCCCAACAACATGACAAATTTGTATGTGATTAATCATAGCTAGTAAGAGTAGAGCAAGACTTTAATCTACATAAAAAATAAATAGTAATTATGTGATACAACAGAGGTATTAACTAAGACTATAGTTAGAATAATACTGTAATACATAAATGTATCAAATAAATACATTGTCCACAGTGTAAATCTTAAACTTACACAGTGTTATATGTCAATTATATTCCAAAAATATATACTAGTATCAGCCTGACTTTCAAATTGGTACCCTTAATATTCGACAGTTACCTTCACATCATTTATTTAACTTCATTTTTTTCTAATGTTAACAGATTTTACCTTCACCTAAAAGATATTTCATTATATGGGATGATTTCACTACTAGACAGAGATTGAGAAATAAAAACAAAAGGGAAAACAAAGTAAAACTTAGACTGGGTTTAGTGTATTGTACCAAAGCAAAGGACTCTGGGGAAGGAGGAGGCTCACAGGTCCTGGTGCTTGATGGTAGAGGTTGGCGTTAAGAGTGTCCAGCAAAAATTTTACACATATATTAATGACTGTATTTACTATAAACCATTAATCCCCCAAATTAAAAAAATCTCATCTATCTCTATTTCTCTCCATCTGTCCTACAGGATCCTCCCCCTCTTTCCCTACATACACATAAGTACACACAAGCTTACACTGTCTTTATTAAATAGAATGTCTTCCTCATTCTTCACTCTACATCTATTTCAAGACAAAGTTTAAGTCATTCTCATAGAACCCACAGTTGACACATACATTGCTAGATAGTTTGTCTTGTGTAATTAGCTGTATAATTTTTCTTATATTCCTTTTTTGTACAACTCATTTACAGATCCTTTAAGACAAGGAAACTCTAGTTCTCTGTAAGATATTGTGATAGCATAATTTGTCATTATTCCTCTTACGATATTGATGTGTATATTTCTGATGCCAGTGCACTGAGTATATTAGTATATACTTGGATCTATGTTCATTTATTAATGATAGAGTGGGTACTTAAACTTTTGATTCCCCTTCTTTATTTATTGCCACTAGGTTTATGCGTAGGGCCTAGTGACTGCAAAATGAAACCATCCCTCCTCCAGGTGACCATTATATTTTTCACATTTATTATTTGGGAAGATAGAAATTGAGAAGGAAGAGGCAGATACAAAGATAGATACCTGAAGCATTGCCTCACTGTTTATGAGGCTTCCTCTTACAGGTAGAGATAGGGGCTTGAACCAGGGTCCTTGGGCATGGTAGCATGTATGCTCCACAATTTTTCCACGATTTTTCCATTTAGTTGAATGGAATTGCAACACATATCTATATCTGTCTTTAGAGCTAGAAACCTAACAAAGTGAAGATATTTGTCCTATTCGTTTTAAAAAGCAGGACACTCAGATGTTTAAACACAAAATGTAGCAGGTAGATTCATTATAGAAAATGAAACTAAAAATATTATTGATGTTCGGTAGATAACCAAGAAAACTAATTTTTACTTTTTTAATAAACATTTTGTGAGACCCCTGGCAACTAAGTCATTTACTGCTTATTCACATTTGGAAGTTTATTTTTCAGTTCCAACACTAAGTTGACCAAAGGACTGAGTATTCTCTGAATTCATAGTGCAGTTGTTATCTGCTGCATTCTACTATTTTCCATTATGTGACATGAACAGAGACTCTTGACTCTTGACTCATGCTAGAACCTTCAATCTGTGGCTGGGGACAGTATTTTCAACTGTAATATTGGTGTAAAATGGAAGTCATACATTAGAGGATGACAAAAGCATTAAATAAGAAAAGATGAGACAAAGATAAAAAAAACTATTGATTGTAAAAAATAATCTATCTTTATGAGTATGTTTTAGGCAGTTCAGAGACTATTTTTGCTGATAGAATAAATCTAGATAAAGGTCTGAGGAGTTCAATTTGATAAAACTTAAAGTCTAAATCTTAGAAGCATTTGAGAGAATCTTTACCACAAATGCTTAAAAAGGTATGTCATAAATAATATTATATGATCTCAGTAAGGCAGATCTAAACTAAAGTATTAAACTAAAAGTATTTGAATGACCCTAATCCTTAACATGATCTGACTTAAACTTTGTTTTGAAATAGATAAAGAGTGAAGAATGAAGTAGACATTCTATCTAATAGACAGTGTAAGCTTGTGTGTACTTATGTCTATGTAGGGAAAGAGGGGACGAGTAGGACAGATGGAGATAAACAGATGAGAATTTTTTGTGGGGGATTAATGGCAAGTTAACATATTTATGCAATGACTTTAAAAAAGTTGATGAGGGGTGTGGGCGGTAGCACAGCAGGTTAAGTACACATGGCGCGAATCCAGAGGACCAACATAAGAATCCCGGTTCCAGACCCTAGCTCCCCACTTGCAGGGAGGTCGCTTGGCTTCACAGGTGGTGAAGCAGCTCTGCAGGTGTCTGTCTGTCTGTCTCCCCTTCTCTCTCAGTTTCTCTCTGTCCTATCCAACAACAGCAATGACAACAAAATAATAATGACAACAACAAGGGCAATGAAAATGGGAAAGATGGCCTCTAGGAGCAGTGGATACATAGTGCAGGCACCGAGCCCCAGCAATAACTCAGGAGGCAAAAACAAACAAACAAACAACACTTCAATAATGTTTATAAAAGAAAAGAAAAAGATGGCAGGGACATGAGACAATTGATTGCACCCATATATTAACAACTATAATTGTAAACCACTAACCCCAAAGAAAGTTGTAAAAAAATAGTGGTGGGGGAGCCGGGAGGTGTTGTACCAGGTTAGGCACACATAGTACAAAGAGCAAGCACCCACTCAAGAATCCTGATTCGACCTCCTCACCTGCAGGGAGGTCACTTTACAAGCAGTAGAGCAGGTCTACAGGTGTCTTTCTCTCCCCCTCTCTATCTTCCCCTCTTCTCTCAATTTTTCTCTGTCCTATCCAATGGGGGGGGGAGCAGCAAGGCCACCAGGTTCATAGTGCTAGCTAGCACTGAGTCCCAGTGATAACCTAGGAGGCAAAAAAAAAAAAAAAGGTGGTGGTGGTGGTGTGATGATGATGATGATGATGATGATACCGATACTATCTGTTGTGATTTCATCAAGTAAATATTAGTTATTGAATGATTATACAGTAATTGAAATGTGTTTCTTTAACACAGTCTTTGAACTCACATGTGAGTGGTAGAGCTAAAGTAAAAAATACACTTGTCTAGGAGTCCGGCAGTAGCGCAGTGGGTTAAATGCACATGGCACAAAGCGCAAGGTCCGGTGTAAGGATCCCAGTTCGAGCCCCCGGCAACCCACCTGCAGGGGAATCGCTTCACAAGCGTTGAAGCAGGTCTGCAGGTGTCTTTCTCTCCCCCTCTCTGTCTTCTTCTCCTCTCTTCATTTCTTTCTGTCCTATCCAATAACAATGACATCAGTAATAACTACAATACTAAAACAAGGGGCAACAAAAGGGAATAAATCAATAAAATAAAAAATACACTTGTCTGGACTGTTGAGAAAGCTATCATTTCTAAAGCAAGAGAAGAAAAACAGTTAAAATTATTAGTAAACCCATGTTAATATTTACCTTCTATTCCCAAAAGAGTCTTGGTGAACCGCCCAACACTCAGAGGTTCTTATCAGGGATACTTAATAGAATTTCTCTGTGCGATTTATTTTTGTAAGTGCCATATTAAAGGTCTTGCTTATCCTTCTTACTGGGGAGCTATATGAATTGTTTCAGACTGAATTTCTGAGGATGTGTACAAAAACATGAGCATGAGTAGGGGGAGGAGGAGGACTTTCAGATATTATTCTGTGATTTCTCAATCATTCCTGACTGGAGTATGCCAGCCAGAGTCTTCCTAAAATGGTGCTCTGCTTCAGTATATTGAAAATGAAAAATCATATTTAATTAACTCAGTGAAGTATGAATGTCTAATTATTTAGTGTCTTCTATGAGTTTCTAATTATTTAGGTTCTCTTATAAAGCAAATTTCAAACAAACACAAAGAATCTAAAGAGGAGGTCTGGTTTCATTATTGATAAGCTACAAGGTATTTTCTACCATGGGGTCAGATGAGATGTCTCATGTAACAAAGGAAATTGAATAAGTGAACTGATGTGTAATTCTAGTCAATTAAGGTAATTGATACATCTGATAGATTTTCTTTTACATTTTATATAAGTTAGTTATCTTTTGTGTGTGTGTGTGTGTGTGTTGGGGGGGCTTCGGATTCTGCTTGTTGACAATTTATAGTAAAAGTCTCTCTTGTATTACTTGTTATCTTACTACTTTTTTTCAGGATATTTTTAGTGCTGTATGTGCAATGCCCTGCAGAGTTTCTGACTGATTTCTTATTCTATTCATACCTTTGTAGGCCAAGGGAGGGTAAAAAAAAAAATCATAGATGTCTGCTTATTTTGTAAAGAGACCAAACATCATTTGTCTCTTTCACTCTCAAAGCTCTAGACTCTCAAAAGCTATATAAAAAGGAGACCATTTGACCCACTTCCTGTTCTTTGTTTGGTGAACAGATTTTGGGGGAGGGGGAGTGCTTTTTGATTAATAATTTTTGAAGAATAACGTTACAGAAAGAGAACTTCATCAAAAAATTATTCAAAGAGGGATCCAGTTGTAGTTCACATGGTTGAACATACATGCTACTGTACCTGAAGACTTTGGTTCAAATCCAGCTCCCCACCTGTAGAGGGAAGCTTCACAATAAATGATGCAGTGACATAGGCATCTGTCTGTCCTCTATTTCCTTCTCTCTCTGTGCCTTTCACCTTCCATAAAGAGATAGAGAGAGAGAGAGAGAGAGAGAGAGGGAAAGAGAAGAGAGAGGACCTTCGGGTGGAGGAGATAGCATAATAGTTAAGCAAACAGATTCTCATGCCTGAGGTTTTGAGATCCCAGATTTAATTCCTAGCACCACCATAAGCCAGAGATGAAAAGTTTTCTGGGAATAAATAAATAAATAATAGCCTCCAGGAGAGGTGGAATCATGCAGGTGCCAAGTCCCAACAATAATCTTGGTAGCAAAATAATAATAACAATAATAATAAATTTAAAACATCAAGAAAAACTGTAACTGAATCAAAAGTATAGATAAACCTTACAGGTTGGAAATTGAGAAAGCAACACATAGATTAATAACACATACATTACTGTATGATAACATGAAAGACAAGTATAGGAAAAAGTAATCAATCCATCATGGTCCAGTCCTGACATTCCCATGAATAATGTTGACTGGCTAGCTCAAAATTAATTTTCCAATAACTTAAAAATATCAAATAGTAACATGAATACATTCATATAAAATATACATTTAAATGTGTCAAAACTTTTTGGACAGTTTATTATTTTATATGTTGTTCTGTATATTGAGGACATTGTTTTTTTTTAATATTTATTTTATTTATTTATTCCCTTTTGTTGCCCTTGTTGTTTTATTGTTGTAGTTATTATTGTTGTTGTCGTTGTTGGATAGGACAGAGAGAAATGGAGAGAGGAGGGGAAGACAGAGAGGAGGAGAGAAAGATAGACACCTGCAGACCAGCTTCACCACCTGTGAAGCGACTCCCCTGCAGGTGGGAAGCCGGCGTTCGAACCGGGAGACATTATTTTTTTTAAGATACCCTTCCTTTAAAAAATTTTTTTACTGTCTTTATTTACTGGATAGAGCCAGTCAGAAATCGAGAAGCAGAGGGGAGATAAAAAGGAAGAGAGACACCTGCAGCCCTGCCTCACCACTTGCAAAGCTTTCCCCCTGCAGGTAGAGACCGGGGACTTAAACCTGGATCCTTGTTCACTGTTACATGTGCATTCAACCAGGTGCGCCACCACCCAGCCCCAAAGATCTCCCTTCTTTTAAAGGCCTTTTCTTGCAAGTTAAGTGCATGTAGCGCAAAGCACAAGGGGAGTCGCTTCACAGGTGGTGAAGCAGGTTTGCAGGTGTCTTTCTCTCCCCCTCTCTGTCTTCCCCTCCTCTCTCCATTTTCTCTGTCCTATCCAACAACAACAACATCAATAATAATAACTACAATAATAAAACAACAAGGGCAACAAAAAGGGATAAATAAATAAATAAATAAGAAAATAAATAAAAATAAAAGCCTTTTCTTTAAACACTTTTCTCTTGAAAATTAGTCTTGTTGGTTCAAAAGCTGCTAGAGTAGAATCTTGGTTAATGCATAGCCTCAGAACCAAATAACTATATGTTTTTTGACAGGATCATTATATTGAAATGTATTTCTCAGAAAAATGCTTTAATTTATTATGTGCAGTTTAGATCTATTACTAAAAATATAAATCATCTACAAATTTTGTGTCACAGTTTAAAACATTATTCAAATACTATTTTACACAAGGAATATTTAGCAATGAAAACCCTCACTTATAATTTAAGAACATATGTGTGTGTGTGTATATATATATATATATATATATATATATATATATATATGAAACTTGTTAATAAAACAAACAGTGCCTGTTTAATTTTTTTCCTTCAGAGATATATAATTTAAGGGTGAAAGAGACAGCATAATGGTTAGGCAAAAGATCCAGGGGCTAGGTAGTGGCGCTCCTGGTTGAACCCATATATAACAATGTGCAAGGACCCATGTTCAAGTAGTGGCTTTAGCCAGACTAATTGTCTAAGAAGTAAAGCAGTGCAAAAAAAAAAAAAAATGCAGTCATCAAAACCTCCTAAGTGCCACTAAGCAGTTCTGTGATTGAGACAATGATACTCAGTACACCTTGGTTAAGAGGTTTAATAGACAAATTTGCTCTGATCCACCCAATCACTTATAGGAAGAACTCTATGCATAACATAAAGCAGAAAGACGTGATTTCCTTGAGCAATCCCCAAAGAATGCAACTCTTCAAACAACAGACCTTTCCCACCATCCACTTGGCAGTTGGTCCTTTAGTGATTGGCCCATCACCTCCTTTGATGACTGTTTCTTGATTTATCTCTACTAAGAAAATATCACCATTTCTGTATCTGTTTATACCTGTTATCATGTTCACTAAGGCCTCTATGTGCTCAACTAACATCACCAGCTAAAGTTGGACCATATTCCTAAGTCACAGGAGTTGAGAAAGAATACCTAGTTCATCCTCCATACTGTTTGCTTGCTTTACTTGTTTTGATATGAGCAACCATAACACATGAACACTCTATTAAATACTTACTTAAACATGCTTAAATAAGTAATTAATAGCACACAAAGTTGTAAAGGGGGAAAACCAAAAACATCAGGAGTTGGAGAAAGGATTTGTGCCTTCCTTCTTGATCGTTCAGAGCTCTTCTCTGGTCTCAAATAACTTCATCTTGGATTCTTTCTCCCATTTTTTTTTTCCTTTGTGAAAACCTGCTTATTTCTTCTTGGGAAATAATTTTTTGTTTTTTGTCTGTCTCAGACTTTGCATCTGCTGTTGAGTGAAACCAAACTCCTAGATTAACCAAATTCCTAGACTATCCAAATTCCTAGATTTTAGTTCCTTTTTACTGACAGGATAATAACTAAGGGCAATGGTAGTTTGAATGTGACCTAACTGTTTCCCTAGTAATAGAGGGGTTGTAACTGGGGATTGCAACACTGGCTGAGGCTGACTAATCTGGTGGAAGGAATTTTGCAGCTACTACCTTGGTGACACACCCAGGTCTACTGATGAGTTTTCATAAAATGTATAGATTCCTGAATGAGAGTGCTTGGTAAGTCTGGGCATTGGTAATTTTATATGCTTTCAGGTGATGGCTGGGCTCAAGAGCTGTGAATGTACAAAGTAAAAAAAAAAAAATCCTAATAAAGAAGAGAAAAAAAAAAGGATGAACATTCAGAATAAGCACAGACTCATAGAAAGCACATTTAGTATGGCCAGAAAATTATTAAGTTAAAAATGCTACTTAACCTGATCAAGAAGGTCCAAGAAGGAATGAAGATAATAAGGAAGGACATGCAAAGCAGTATTTTTAATTGAACACCTAAATATGAAAATATAATATCCAAAATAAAAATACATTTAACATACAGGAAGATAAGACACTGTAGGTGATCGGTTTAGTCAATTTAATGGAATTTTTTGTATTTTGCTTGTCTTTTTAAATTTTTATTTATAAAATGGAAACACTGACAAGACTATAGGATAAGAGGAGTACAATCCCACACAACTCCCATCACCAGAACTCCATATCTTATCCCCTCCCCTGACACCTTTCCTATTCTTTTTTATTGTTGTTGTAGTTATTATTATTGTTTTTGATGTCATTGTTGTAAGATAGGACAGAGAGAAATAGAGAGAGGTGGGGAAGACAGAGAGGAGGAGAGAAAGACACCTGCTTCACTACCTGTGAAGCGACTCCCCTGCAGGTGGGGAGCTGGGGGCTGGAACCCTGATCCTTAAGCTGTTCATTGCACTTCCTGCAATGTGCACTTAATCCGCTGCACTATTGCCTGACTCCCACCTTTCCTATTCTCTATCTCTCTGGGAGTATGGACCAGGATCATTGTGGGGTGCAGAAGGAGGAAGGTCTGGCTTCTGTAATTGCTTCCCCACTGAACATGGGCATTGACAGGTCGGTCCATACTCTCAACCTGTCTCTCTTTTTCCCTAGTGGGGCAGGGTTCTAGGGAAGTGAAGCTCAAGGACACATTGGTGGGGTTGTCTGTCCAGAGAATTACAGTTGGCATCATGGTAGCATATAGAACCAATAAGTCCTCTCCTACGGATATACCACAGGGCCTCCATGACACCCAACCAAAACGATATGTGTACACCTATGTTCACAGCAGCACAATTCCTAATAGCTAAAACCTGGATGGAAAAAATATTTTGAAAACTCTTTTCTTTATGCAAACCTATAAAACACTCTGTGAATCCTAACTTTTCATATTTTAAACATAAGTATCTTTAAGGACTGTCTCAAATACCCATGTGGTGTATCCTCCACAGAGTTCTGACTCTCACCAACCATCATGGGTTCCTGACTCTCAGTGGGCATTAGCTGCACTGTCCTTTTGTGTTCCCCATAACTTAAGATACTTCTACCTTATGTCATTGGCCACATCCCAAAAATTCATTTCCTGTAACTCATTTGCCATAATTATGCCCTTTAATTATCCCATATCTCCCTATCATACCCTCTCACAGCTCCTCTTTCTATTTCATTTTTTTTAATTTCTTGCTCAGCTACAATTTTACATTTATGTTTCATCATATTATTATTGTCCATCTTTACCATTAGTGTGACTCATAAGGGTAAGGACATAGATTTTTGTCCAACAGTGTATTCCCAGCATCCAGCCCACTCTCTGACACAAATTAAGTCATCAGTACATTTATTTTGAAAAAAGATAATGTATGAATGTATTTTAAATTACTATTTCTCATTGACTTAAAATGTGTTTGGCTTATACAAATCTCTTCATTCAATACAATTAAGCAGACATGAATTTCTTTATTAGCATATAAGCCTCCTATCAATTAGCTTTCTGTATGTGGATTTATTATTATTCCTAAGGGGTAATTTCTCAGAAATATTAAGCAATTTATCAAGAATAACTTACTAAGCTCAAGTACAAAAAGATTCATGTTCTAACTGAAAACCCATTAAAGCACAATAAATAAAATACATTAAAAAATAAAAGTATAATATGAAAATGCTAAAAAGGTTCTAAATTGTGAGCCTATTTATATTAAGAACTTAATATGGATTAATAATTAATATCTCATTAAACTTCACTAAAATGTTTAATGTTAAAATACTTTCTCATTCTTAAATAATAATGTTGGGGTCTTGGAAAGATATCACTCTATACTCCTTTGGGTACAAGCTGGATCCAAATAAGGAGGTAATGAGAGCAATTTGTTAGGGGATACCTAGGGAGGTGTTAGAAAGACATTAGCAAGCAACATCTCCCCCTGCACCCAGCAAGAGCCAGGTGCCGAAATGTCTATGTTCTGCACCTATATCTCCCCTTCACTTGATCAAAGCCATGAAATGTAGATGTGTGCATATGTGTGCCCTTTGAGATACATTCCCTCAGGGTTTACCTTAGGATCACCTGAACCTGGGGCCCTAGTTAGAGAGTACTGGGATTCCCACACAGACATGATGGGCCTAGACCTCTAACAGATCCCTCTCGCCACTGTCACTGGTCATCTCCATCAGGAACAACATAATGGACCCCTTTGTGGGCCCCTATAGGACCTTGCCCTCAATGTGGATCAGCAATGGTAGGGACAGCCCCATTCTCCAAAGGGAGGTGGGACAAGATACTCCACCACTCAAAAAAGATGGATCCTGAAATTAGAGCAGCCTAGAATGTTCCTAGCCGTGACCAGAGAACGCGAGCTCAGACCTACAGGGATGCAGAGGTTATACAGTCTCTTGAGACAAATGTGGGCCTCAGATAAAATTGATGGGGTTTACAGTTAATAAAATTTATTTACTTTCCCCATATTTGGGAGCTACTCTCTTCCCTGATCCAGATTTCTGGTCCTTTTTCCAACTATGACACCATCTCCCCAGACAGTATCTTGGGTCCTCCTGCATGTTAGTTGTCAGGCTCAGGCAAAAATTAGTAAAAACTAGGGGCCCCTCGAAATATATCTAAAGTAGACTTCCTAATTTTTTCCAAAATAGAGACCCAAAATCTCATCTGCTATATTCTTGCCTTTAGGTTCCTGAGTATTTAACAATTTGTTCTGTTTTATATCTTAATGGTTTTCACCATGTTCCAGATGCTACCATGACACCACCCTGACTACCCTGGCCAGAGGATCTCACCAATGTGTCTTGGAGCCCCACCTCCCCAAATTCCTGCCCCACTAGGGAAAGAGAGAGAGAGAGAGAGACAGAGAGAGAGAAAGAGAGAGAAACAGAGAGTGTGGATCTACCTGCCAATACCCATGTTCAGCAGGGAAGCAATTACAGAAGCTAGACTTTCCACCTTCTTCACCCTATAATGACCTTGGGTCCACATTCCCAGAGGGATAAATAATATGGAAGTTTCTGTTAATCTTTTATTTCCTATTCAGCTTGCAGCAGTCTGTCCCTTTTCCCCTCCAGTCTCTGCTCTTCATAATGGACCTAAAGTGAACATCTCTAAAGTCATCTAAAATTATAGAAAGAAAAAATAATAAACAAACAGATTTCAGGTTTGATGGCTGCCACTAAAAAAGAAAGAAAAGAAAATAATAGGGAAGTTTCAAGGGAGGAGATGGAATAGTGAGTTCTGGTGATGGGAATTGTGTTGATCTGTACCCACAAACTAAACTAACACTTAACAATCAACAAAAGATTAGTAATAATCCCAAAATGTGGAAGCTCAACATTACACTACTTAACAACTACTGGGTCAAAGAGGAAATAAAGGAAGAAATCAAAATGTTTCGAGATTTCAATGAAAATGAAGACACAAACTATCAAAATATTTGGGACACAGCTAAGGCAGTACTGAGAGGGAAGTTCATAGCCATACAAACACACATTAGGAAACAAGAAAAAGCACAAATAAACGGCCTGATTGCACACCTTAAAGACCTAGAAGAAGAAGAACACAGGAACCAGAAGGACAGAAATAACTAAAGTTTGGGGAGAAATAAATAATATTGAAAATAAGGAAACCATACAAAAGATCAATGAAAGTAAATGTTGGTTCTTCGAAAGAGTGAACAAAATAGACAAACCTTTAGCCAGACTCACAAAACAAAAAAGAGAGAAGGCCCACATAAATCTGATTGTAAATGAAAAAGGAGATATCACAACAGACACTGCATAAATTCAACATACCATGCAAGGCTTCTATGAACAACTATATGCCACCAAGCTAGAGAACCTGGAAGAAATGGACGATTACCTAGATACCTACGAATGTAAGAAAAATTAAATAAAGAGGAACTAGATAATATGGACAGGCTCATCACACCTAATGAAATTGAAACATTTATCAAAACATCTTCCCAAGAATAAAAGTCCTGGACAAATGGTTTTACAAATGAATTCTACAAAACCTTCAAGGAAGAGTTAATACCTCTACTTTTAAAGGTTTTACAGAAGAGTGAAGACACCGGAATACTCCCTTCCAGCTTCTATGAAGCCAACATCACTCTGATACCAAAAACAGACAGGGACACAGCCCAAAAAGAAAACTACATACCAATATCTTTGATGAACATAGATGCTAACATATTGAAGAAGATTTCAGCTAACCGGATACAGCAGTATATTAAAAAGATTGTTCATCATGACTAAGTTGGGGTTATCCCAGGGATGCAAGGTTGGTTTAATATACGTAAATCAATCAACATGATTTACCACATCAACAAATGTAAGGCCAAAAACCACATGATCATATCAATAGTTGCAGGAAAGCCTTTGACAAAATACAACATCCCTTTATGATCAAAACACTACAAAAAATGAGAATAGATGGAAAATTCCTGAAGATGGTGGTAACAAACCTAAAACCAACATCATACTCAATGGTGAAAAACTGGAAGCATTTCCACTCAGATCAGTTACTAGACAGGGATCCCTACTATCACCATTATTGTTCAACATAGTATTGGAAGTTCTAGCCATAGCAGTGAGACATGAGCAAGGAATTAAAAGGATACAGATTGGAAGGGAAGAAGTAAAACTTTCCCTATATGCTGATGACATGATAGTATAAATAGAAAAACCTAAGGAATCCAGCAAGAAGCTTTTGGAAATCACCAGGCAATACAGTTAGATGTCAGGTACAAAATTAACATTCAAAAGTCAGTGGCATTCCTCTATGAAAACACTAAGTTATAAGAAGAGGAAATCCAGAAATCAATTCCTTCTACTATAGTAACAAAACAATAAAATATCTAGAAATAAACCTAACCAAAGAAGTGAAAGACTTGTATACTGAAAATTATGAGTCACTACTCAAGGAAATTGAAAAAGACACAAAGAAGTGGAAAGATATTCCATGTTCATTTGTTGGAATAATTAATATCATCAAAATGAATATACTACCCAGAGCCATATACAAATTTAATGCTATCCCCATCAAGATCCCAACCACATTTTTTGGGAGAATAGAACAAATGCTACAAATGTTTATCTGGAACCAGAAAAGGCTTAGAAATGCCAAAACAAATTTGAGAAGAAAGAACAGAACTTGAGGCATCACTCCCAGATCTCAATTTGCATTATAGGGCCATTGTAATAAAAACTCCTTGGTACTGGAACGTGAATAGACACACTCACTAGTGGAATAGAATTGAAAGCCCAGAAATAAGCCCACACATCTACAGATATTTAATCTTCGATAAAGTTGTCCAGACTATTAAATGGGGAAAGCAGAGCCTCTTTGACAAATGGTGTTGGCAAAAATGGGCTGAAACATGCAAACAAATTAATCTGAACCACCATATTTCACCAAACACAAAGGTAAATTACCAGTGGATCAAGGACTTGGATATTAGACCAGAAACTATGAGATACTTAGAGGAAAATATTGGCAAAACTCTTTTCCGCATCAATTTTAAAGACATCTTCAATGAGATGAATCCAATTACAAAGAAGACTAAGGCAAGTATAAATCTATGGGACTACATCAAGGTAAAAAGCTTCTGCAGAGCAAAAGAAACCACTACCCAAACCAAGAGACCCCTCAGAGAATGGAAGAAGATCTTTACATGCCATATATCAGACAAGAGTTTAATATATAAGGAGCTTGCCAAACTCAACAACAAGAAAACAAATAACCCCATCCAAAAATCAGGGAGAGGACATGGACAGAATATTATTCACCACAGAAGTGATCCAAAACGCCGAGAAACACATGAAAAAAAAAATGCTCCAAGTCTTTGATTGTCAGAGAAATGCAAATAAAGACAACAATGAGATACCACCTCACTCCTGTGAGAATGTCATTACATCAGAAAAGGTAAAAGCAGCAAATGCTGGAGAAGTTGTGGGGTCAAAGGAACCCTCCTGCACTGCTGGTGGGAATGCAAATTGGTCCACCCTCTGTGGAGAACACTCTGGAGAACTCTCAGAAGGCTAGAAATGGACATACCCTATCATCCTGCAATTCCTCTCCTGGGGATATATCCTAAGGAACCCAACACACCCATCCAAAAAGATTTGTGTATACCTATGTTCATAGCAGCACAATTTGTAATAGCCAAAACCTAGAAGCAACCCAGGTGTCCAACAACAGATGAGTAACTGAGAAAGTTGTGGTATATATACACAATGGAATACCACTCAGCTATTAAAAACAGTGACTTAACCATTTTCAGCCCATCTTGGATAGAGTTGAAGAATTCATGTTAAGTGAAATAAGTTAGAAACAGAAGAATGAATATGGGATGATGTTACTCTCAGGAAGAAATTGAAAAACAAGATCAGAAGAGAAAATACAAGTAGAACCTGAACTGGAGTTGGTGTATTGCACCAAAGTAAAGTACTCGGGTGGATGGGGGGAAAAGTACAGGTCCAAAAAAGATGACAGAGGACCTAGTGGGGGTTGTATTGTTATATGGAAAACTGGGAAATGTTATGCATGTAGAAACTATTGTATTTGATGTCTAATGTAAAACATTAATTCCCCAATAAAGAAATTTAAAAAATTTAAAAAAAAAAAGCTACTTGTGGGGGACTGGCAGTGGGTTAAGTGCACATGGAGCAATGGCTCCCTCCCTGGGGGGTGGGGTCGATTCCCAAGCAGTGAAGCAGGTCTGCAGGTGTCTATCTTCCTCTCCTCCTCTCTGTCTTCCCTTCCTCTCTCTATTTCTCTTTGTCCTATAGAACAACAACAGCTGTAACAACAATAACAACCACAACAAGGACAACAAAGAAATTCTCTTTCATGCAAAAAATAATAAATAACATACAATGCATGAGGATACACACATATTTATATGAATATGCAATTATATAGTACATGATGAGAATAACAGGTTTTTTTTTTTTTTAGAGATCAGGCAGCATGGTTTCAGATATTTCACAAATTTTTTACCCACAATGGATTCATAAGCTGTTTTGGATGAAGCATGGTGTACAGGAGAAACAAATACAACTATTGATGTTTTCATTTGAGTCTCAGTTCTACTGTCTAACTGATTGAACTTTGTCTCACGATCACAGAATCATTTCTAGACTGGGAGACACGGCTTGCTTTTTGAACACATTATATTAATCATGACTTACTTCAAGACCCTACTATAGTCACAACTACTAAGCATTTGGTAAGTGGCAATTATTATTATTGTTTGAATGATTTGAAATGTTAAGCATGCACATTTAAAATACTTTGAGAGCAGGGCATCACATAATTAAATATTTAATATAAAGAAAAAATAATTTTTCAGAATGATAGTTTTTTATTTGTATTGTCTTCCAAATTGTTCCAATTTCTGTATAATTGAGGTTAGCTTTGTTTTGATTTTACTCATATAATGAATTCCAAGTGATAATGTGAACCATGAGGCTGTAGCTTACTAGAGACAGTGTGAAACAGTCCATTTAGAATAACAACACAATAAAGGTAAGGACTTTAAAATTTATTTCCCAGGTTGCCAATATGAGTAGATAAATAAGAAAAATAGATAAGGGAAAGATAGATGGATAGAAAAATGGCTACATATATTTCTCCTGTATGAGAATGTGAAGAAAGGAGGCATAGGAATAGTGGTGTGTGTGTGTGTGTGTGTGTGTGTGTGTGTGTGTGTGTGTGTTTAATTCCAATTCTAATGCTCCCTTGTCATAAGGGAATAGGAAAAGTGGAACATACCTGTGGCATTCTCATAGGTCACTGACAAGCATCTTCCATCTACCTTCAATAGACAATAGAGAAAGACAGATAACCCAACTAGTTATACTTTTTCAAATAATCTCTAGCCTAGTTCAAATAAATCTTTCAAAAATTATGACATTATTCTTTTGCAAGGTACCAGACTCTTCAATGTTCCACAAATCGTTCTCTAAGTTTTTTCTGTCTCTCAAAATCATAATGAATTTGTATTATTTTTTGTGCAGAGGAAAACATTCTCAGTGTAACTGTATAAATAGTAGGCAGTACAGATGCACACGTATTTTTTCATAATCTTAAAGGAAAATCATAGTTTTCAATGTCTGAGTTTAAGAAATTATTTGGCAATGGGTTGAAATCTGAATAAACCAATAAAAAATTTACAAGGCCTTTTTCCTTCAGTATTTTGGCTGCTGAAATGTATTGTTGAAATATATCTCTTGGGTAAGGGTAGATACCATAATGGTTATGCAAAGAGAGCCTCAAGCCTGAGCTTCTGAAGTCCCAGGTTCAATATTCATGAATGCATTAGTATTATTCTTTGCCAAGTAAGGCACTTTCATGTTCAACTGTCACTCAGACACATGAGCAGTGACTCCTTGTATGACATTACAGCATAACAAAAAAAAGTCACTGAAGGTTGAAGTGATGTTACAAGATTTCATAAATTCATGAGTTTGATAATATAAAATATATGCATATATGAATTTAAATATAAATAAATCGTCTAAGTATAAACTGTCATTTGGCATGTTTATGTTTAATATCTCTTTGAGTAAATTACTGCCCCTTTTCAATAATCTCTTTGGAGAATAAAGTGTATGTACCAACTATATTTTCATTCTTCATATAACAATGTTAAGCACACCTGCAGTGAATTTATTATTTCAACCCTCTCTCTATCACATCACTTTATTGTTGTGCAGAGAAAGCGAATACAATAGAGGAGAAGTTCATTATTTTAGCATATTTGACAACCTGACATGGCTTTAAAAAAAACACCTGTATGGAAATTTTATTTTGAAAACAGGACATATTTTTTTCTTATAGTGTCAACATCTTAGAACATTAAAAGAAGGTGCAAATTGCAAAGACTACAATGAAGATGTCTTATTTATTAAGTGTTTGTATAACAGTGTTATACAAACACTGTTACCATATACCCTTCTGCACTGGGATGCTGACAATTTTTTTTTTGCCATTTACATTAAATATTAGAGAGCCTGAGTGATGCTGCAAGTCAAATGTGTAGTGAAAAATATTTCAGATTGGAAACACAAAACACCTCTTTCTAAACAGCCTGCATTATTCCTACATTCTTTTCAAGAAACATTTTCTATAGTAACCTATTTGCTTACAAGTTTAGACTTTTATATATGTATTAGATATTCTCTTAATAATTCATCTTTCCCAATGGTAAAGGAAAATTTATTTTGCTCGTTCTTCTTGCATTCAGTTTTTCACTTAATTTATATTTCATGATACCAAGGGGCTTTCCGTACATAACTTCTATTAATATCAGAGCTTCACCTTTTGTGGACTATAATACCTTGTTCTTGAAAAGGGAGTGTAAAATGATGGAATATACCAACAATAAGCACCCAGGCACAAAAGCAACTTCCTCTATTTCTATAGCTTTATGTGGATCAGGTAAAGCTATAGAATTTTACTAGGAAAGTTTTAAAATAAAAATTCTATTCCAGTCATCATTGAGTTTGCATACAAAAAAAGTAAGAAATATATTAAAGAGTAAGAAAAATGGTGAAAGCAATGCAAATGATATTTATTTCGTTCAATGCATAATAAAATATATGCAAAGACACTAGTTATGAAAAAATAGAATTCATAGGGGAATCCAAATGGAAAGGATATCTTTCTTGTTCCAAGAAAATGAAGGTTCTGGTACTTAATCTCAAGCTTCATACCATGAACCAAACATATACTCTCACAGAAATACACATATCACTCTCACAATTGTAGCCAAAGACAAGTGACTGAGTAACCCACGAATGCACACAAATTTCAAGAGAATTGGACTAAGAAACTAAGGCATGAGGGAAAGCTAAAAAGATGATGGGGGGGGTGGTGGTGGCGCACCTGGTTGAGTGCCCATGTTATAATGCATAAGGACCTGAGTTCAAGCCCTCGGTTCCCACCTGCAGGGAGAAAGCTTCATGAGTGGTGAAGCAGGACTGCAGTCTCTCTCTCTCTCCGTCTCTCTCTCTCTCTCTTTCTCCCTCTCTCTCTCTCATCACCCCCTTCCCTATCAACTTCTGGTTGTCGCTATCCAATAAATAAAGATTAAAAACATTATTTTAAGAAAAGATGATTAGGACTGATAATTTTTACATATAACACAGGATTTCAGCAGAAGAAAAGTAAAAATGTCAAAATTTAACATTTTCCAGGTTTTTTTTTGTTTGTTTGCAGAAGCATGGTGATGATTTGAAGCCCAAAATTATTCTCCCCATAGAAACTGGTATCGTGGGGTTGGGTAATCATGCACCTGGTTAAGTGCACATGCTACAGTACACAAGGACCTGGAACAGAATGGTAGAGGAGGAGCTAGAGGGGGTTGAATTGTTATTGAAATAACAATAATAAATTGGAAAACTGAGAAATGTTACACATGTACAAACTACTGTATTTTACTGTTGACTGTAAAACATTACCCCCCAACATAGAGAAATAAATAAATAAATAAATAAATAATAGAATTTGCTGGAAACTTAAGAGAACCCAACAGAAATTCCCCAATTTTCTCAGACTATAAAAATAGGATAAAATGCCCTCATTACATGGAACTCAGAGAATGAGAAATAGATCAGTTGAGACTATTTAATACAATGAAAAATTACTTTAAAGAACAAGTTGAGGACTGGGCTGCGGCACACCTGGTTGAGCGCACATGTTACAGTGTGCAAGGAGCCTTCAAGTGCCCAGTCCCCATCTGCAGGGGGAAAGCTTTGTGAATGGTGAAGGAAGGCTGCAGGTGCTCTGTTTCTCTCCCTCTCTCCCTTTCCATATCCCCTTTTCCTCTTGATTCTGACTGTCTCTATCCAATATATAAATAAAGATGATTAAAAAAAAATTTTTTAAGAGCAAGTTGAAGAACTGACCACTTTGAATATGAGCAAATGACAAATAACAAACACAGCACAGCATCATGGCTACTGTAATAAATACCACAGCTAGAAAAAAGGGAAGGAAGGAAGGAAGGAAGAGAGGGAGGGAGGGAGGGAGGGAGGGAGGAAGGAAGGAAGGAAATGAGGGAGGAAGGAAGGAAAGAAAGAAGGAAAGAAGGGAGGAAGGAAGGATGGAAGAAAGGAAAGAAAAAGAGATAAATGAGAAGGAGGAAGAAAAAAGGAAAGAAAAAAGCATTGGAGTTTTAAAGGAGACATAAACAAAGAAAGTAGAGACAGTTCACTCAGTGGGGAGCATGACTTGCCATCTGTGCACAATAATTTCAAAGCCTGGCACCACTTGCGTTTGCCTCAGCACTGAGGAGAACTACAGTAATGAAGTCTCTCTCGCTCCTGATTCTATTATGAATGGAAAACTTGGTGTGGAAGTTTAAAAATTACTTATAAACAAGAAACATACTCCCCCCTCAGATAAACAAATAATTAAATAAATAAATAAAAGAAGAAAGATAATAAGAAATATAGTAAGGAAACAGAAAAAGGAGTTCATTATAGAAGAAAACAGAAAAGGGAGTAAAATTTATAAATCAAATGAGAAGACAAAAATCTGAACATGAGTTGAAAAATGAAAGGCCAGGTGTTGGGTGGTAGCGCAGTGGGTTAAGTGCACATGGCACGAAGTGCAAGGACTGGCGTAAGTAACCGGGTTCAAGCCCCCTGGCCCCCACCTGCAGGGGCGTTGCTTCACAAGTGGTGAAGCAGGTCTGCAGGTGTCTATCTTTCTCTCCCCCTCTCTGTCTTCCCCTCCTCTCTCCATTTTTCTCTGTCCTATCCAACAAAGATGACAACAACAACCGCAATAATAACTACAACAACAACAACAAAAAAGGGGCAACAAAAGGGAAAATAAATAATAAATAAATATTTAAAAATTTTTAAAAAAGAAAAAAGAAAGACCACATGATGAGGTTTATAGATAGTACTATCCCAAACTGATGAGCTGAGGAAATAAAATAAGGATCAAAAAAGTCAATTGAGAAAACTACATTTTGTTTCCCATAAAAGAACACACCCCAGTGAAAATCTTATTACTGATTCGAAGAAGAGTTTTTGTTCACTAACAGGAACACAGAAAAAGGAAAAGAAATTTTTAAAAAGTTAGCATACCTTTGAAAATACAGTACGATACAATATTTGACAGACTTCAGAATATGTTTGCATGCACATTTCTAAAACACAAAGCTTTGCTAATCTGCCTTATCTTTTTCATTTTCCTAATACTCACATAAGATTAGAAGGTCACTTTTCTCCTATATAATAGATAACTAAAATGGAGAGAAAAGAAATTGAATTGCCTAAGATCAAATGTCAAGGAAGTTGAGAGAAAGAAGAAAATTAGACTGACTTGACTTGAAGCACAAGCTCCCTCATTTTTCATGGAAAATTGATTGGAGGTGGCAGTTAAAAATATGTATATATATATATCCATGAGAAATTATTAAGTGTGAAGTCTGAAAGATAGGATTAGAGTATGGCCACTTATCTGCCATTTTAAATATCTTATGTCACTCCTATTGATCTACATTTATTTATTTATTTATAATATAAATAAAGCAACATCATACACTTTATTTCAAGTGACATTTCTAGAGATGACTAAAAATAACTCAAATGGACTGAAATGCAGCAGCACGTCCCTATAGGGACCAATTACAAATAAAGAGCCTCATTAAAGTTGTAATTGTGATAAAGTACATCAGAGCAGGAACATCCAACAGTGAAGCGCAGGTGTACACAGTAACTACCAATATTTAGCATAATTTAAATCTGGAACATAATTGAGAGTAGTTTATGGGAAGATGCAGGCATATGAGGATATTCCAACCAAACAAGGACAGCAGAAACTGAAGTACAAATTTGAAATACCTACTTCCTGGTGGATTTTGTTCACTGCATGGACCCTCCACCTACCTTCTTATTAAAAAGACTTTTTAGTGGGCTGGGAGGCTGCACACTAGTTTGAGTGCATACATTACAATGTACATGGACTTGAGTTCAAGCCCCTGTCCCCACCTGCATGGGCGATGTTTCACAAGTGGCGAAGTAGTGCTGCAAGGGTCTCTCTCTCTCTCCTTTCCTATCTTCCCCGCCCTCTCAAATTCCCTCTGTCCTATCAAACTACATGCGCACGTGCGCATGCACACGCACGTGCGCATGCACACGCACGCACACACACACCTGCAACTTTTCAGTGTTTTTTAAAATTCATTCGAGTGCTTATGTCCTTTGAAAGTTATTCCACCTTTATTGACACTGTCTCTTTAACAGGATACATCATTATACTTCTTGTAAATTTTTAGAACTACTTTTATTAACATGACGAAAAGAACTTGCCAATGTAGATATTAAACTGGAAATACTTTCAATGAAATGAAAAGAACCCCAAAGTTTTGTAAAGGAGAATAGAAGAATAGTTATTGGAGGAATTTTTAGGAAAAAAAATATATTATAAATAAGTAAATGTAACTATAAGCCCCATTCTTGCTTTACAGTTCCACAAAGCTGAATATAACGTAATAAGATCATTCCTACTACACCCAGAATGCAAAATAAACTGTCATCAGTGCAAGTCAATGCATTTTACAATGAGACTAAAATGGGATGTAACTTGTAGAATTCATCCTAATGACTTCAAAGTCAATAGTAAGTAGCTTCATAAATAAGAATGATGTCTAGGAGAAAAGTTAATTTATTCTCCAATTGAATTTGCAAACTGAATTTACTGACTGTGATTTTAACATTTACATTAGAGGAAAAAGTTATCTTAGAATAAATTATCTGGAAACTACTTTGCTAGCTTGCATAAAGCCTAGTTAAATGGTTGAAAATTGAAAATGTACAAAGCCAGTGTGTGAGGCCTTAGTTAAAATATTAACACTAGGGACTGAATGGTAGCACAGCAGGTTAAGTGCACGTGTCACAAAGGGCTAGGACGGTATTCTAGCCCTCGGCTCCCCCTGGGGGTGGAGGTGAGGGTGCTTCACAAGGTGTGAAGCAGATCTGCAGGTGTCTGTCTTTCTCTCCTCTCTGTCTCCCCCTCCTCTCTCGATTTCTCTGTCCTATCCAACAACAACAACAAC
The DNA here is from genome assembly GCF_950295315.1 of Erinaceus europaeus. Lineage (NCBI taxonomy): Eukaryota > Metazoa > Chordata > Mammalia > Eulipotyphla > Erinaceidae > Erinaceus > Erinaceus europaeus. The sequence continues at coordinate 45,636,728 of NC_080180.1, read as the reverse complement.
AGCTATAACAACAACAACAACAAGGGCAACAAAATGGGAAAAATAGCCTTTAAGAGCAGTGGATTCATAGTGCTGGCACCGAGCCACAGCAATAACCCTGGAGCAAAAAAAAAAAATAATAACACTCTAGATTTCATTTGTAATGTAGACAGAGCATTAAATGGTAAAAAGAGGCATATTAAAAATTAACCATTTATTTAAGCAAAAATCAATTCAAATCTGACAGCATCCATCTGGCAAAATGGAAAACACTGTACAAAACGAGACACTTTTATTGGTAGAAGAGAGTGGACTAAACACAGAAGATATATAGACAAAAAAGTAAGCAGGTTATTATATTGCAAAGACTCTTTTGTTTCTTTCTGGTTAATGACATGGGTTTTATCTGCATCTGCCCCTCCATTGTGAGCTTCTGTTATAGGGGCTTTAAACTTGTGAATTAAGAATATGGGCTATATGCAAGATTCAAACATGCACCCCCCCGCTTTGAATATACTAAAACTTTATACAAAAGTTATGATGAAATACTGTATGCATTGTTCTGGAGAAAAGATCAACACAATTCATCAGCTTTTATGCAAAGCAGCTCACAGGTATTTTTCCCTTGTTAATAGTCTTTTGCTGCTGCCATGGCTCCTCTGTGGTTAAAAAACATGAGATCTTTATGAATTATCTATGAAAGCTATTAAAATATGTATCACTAAAACAAACCAAAACATTTCTAATTCAGGAGTGCTAGGATGAAGATATTTAAAAAATAACTTTGTTGTAGCCACAAGAGCTATTATAATTTTGATTAACAATAGAATATCAAAAGATTCTTCTTCTTCTTCTTCTCCTTCTCCTCCTTCTTTTTCTTCTTCTTCTCCTCCTCCCTTTTCTCCTTGCCCTCCTCCTCCTCCCCGCTCTTCTTCCTTCTCCTTTTCCTCTTCTTCCTCCTTACCCTTCTCCTCTTCCTTCTCTTTTTCCTCCTTCTGTTTACCCTTCTCCTCTTCCTCCTCTTTCTTCTCCTTTTCCTCTTACTCCTTCTTACTTTCCTCCTCTTCCTCCATCATTTCCCCCCCCACCACCAAGATTATCTTTGCTGCTTGGTGTCTGCATGAATATTGTTCACAACAGTATTTTGTATAGTGGACAGAGACAGGAAGAGACAGAAGGAGAGACACAGTGTGCCCCAACTTTTGGCCATTGCAAAGACTTTGTAAATTATAAAAAAGAATATTCTTTTAGAATCTGTGAAGATTAGGATAATCCATTTTCTGAGAATTCAAGCTCTCTACATTTTTTTATTGTTGTATGTCAATTATCATTCAAGAAGATGATTCTGTTGTCTGTACTTTCACAAACAAGGAAAAGAATGGAGGTGAATCTCAACTACATAGATTTAAATATATGTAGAATGTCTTATGAAAGCTCTGAATTTACAGGGGGATGAAACTAATGACTAAAATCAAGTTGAGGTTCCAGACAATACTATTACCTTACTGGTTTTGCAAATTGTATTGTTTTTCATCACTCTGAACTCTGAAGATCTAATAGTTTTCCTATAAAGGGAACACTTTCTGCATCACTTTTAATTCTATAGAGGTGAATATATCAAAGTAACTTGAGAAAGTCATGTCATTGTGGAAACAAAGCCAATCTTCCATTGTTTATCATTTCTTCAAAGTCATGTCATGTTTAAAGTCAGTGAAGTATGCTGGAGAGTCATGAGACAGAAAGAGCTATATTAAATTAATAGCAGTAATGAATGGAAAAGTCTCCTTTGTCCACATGAGACTGTTAGCTAAAAGCTAAGGAAAATAACTGCAAAAATAATAGAAAATTTCATCTAATCCAATTTTTTCACACTCCCTCCAGATTGGAAAATGAGTAATTTAGAACACTATAATCATAGGACCCTTATTATTTTTTTTAGTGGTTACTTTTCCTTAAAATATAAAATAAACTGATCTCTATGTTAAATAAAGAGGAAATCCAGACTTGGTGAGGAAAGATTTTATTTTAAAGTTTTGTTTTTTTTTAAGACATTGAAGCACCAGAAGAACAAGAGGGGTATTGCTAGTGGGGAGAAGATTCTGACCCTGAAATCTGTAAAGACTTCAAGGGTTAGTCAAAAGGTTTTTATCTTTCAGATGAAGCATAAAGCTAGAAAGAACTATGTGTGAATAAATGGGACTCAAAGTTGTTATACTAACAGGATAGTAGAATCAAGAATAGTTTACTCACATCAGACAATGCTGAGTGGGGCTCTTAGCAAGTGACTTTATGCTAATGACCAGAGGTTAGGGACCTGGGGAGAAGAGAGAATGTTAACCAAACTTTAATTAGGAAGCATTTTTGTTCTAAAGGATCAGTGGTAATAAAGGGGTGCATTGGATCGACCTTCCCGTGGTGCACCCCGTGAGTACCCATTCATTGGGGAAACTGATGATCCTTCCTAGCCGACTGAATCCACATGGATCCCAGTCACTTTCAAAGCCATTTAACTGGCTACGGAAGAAGGGCAAACGCTAGAAGAAGAAGAAGTGGCAATAAATAAATATTCAGATAATATATGAGATGAGGAATAGCAATTTGAAAGGTCTATTTCTTTGTGTTATAGAGAAAATAAGGGACATCCATTAAACTAAGTTATGTAAAGAAGAGTAGTTTCTCTAACACACACACACACACACACACACACACACACAGAGAGAGAGAGAGAGAGAAACAGAGAGAGATAGAGAGAAAGAAAGAGAGACACAGAGGTGCTGTTTTATTCTTTATTGTTTTCCATAATCACAGGACTAGAATAAAAATCAACTTGGATATATGTTTTCCAGGTATTCCAATAAAATAGCACATCATTTTGTTTTTCTGCTATATTGTCTATTTTTTCAGAAATGGAAATTAAGTCTTCATTGATATATATATACCATCTTTTTAGGGGAGAAAGAAATAGTGAGATGGGGCATTGAACTGTAGATAAATGACTAATAGATCTCTATTCATCTGTAAGGATTGAGAAAAGAGAGACTGCACCAAAGAGAAACCAGAAATATATTTGTCCCTTCAGTAAACATGTTTTGTCATGGCTATATGACATATAAATACTTACAGCCAGAGGGCAAGGTAGAAAAAGTTGAGTCTGATATCCAATAAAATACTCATGAAAAAAAAAAAAAACTTCTATGTGGTTTACTAATTGAATTCAGAGAAAGCATTTCACTTTTCCTATAAATTGAAGTGCAATTGCATAGTACATTCTAAGGACTCTATTTTTTGTTGGGTTGCCAGATATGAAATCATCATTCATACCTAATTTAAAATCTTCAAGCATAATAAATCCTCAGCTATTTTCAAAGCTTATATATGACCTAATTCTTCTAAATCAAATTTAGCATTCTTGAGAAATAGGTTCTTAAACATTTTCATTTAATAAACTATCTCAATCCAATAATGATCTTAAACTGTCTCTATACCTCCTCTGACCCTTTTCTTTATTGTCATCATCACTTCAAACATAAATTACAAAAAAAAAAAAAATACAAACATAAATTACACAAGCTGTGGAGTAGCTGGACCATTTGCACAAGCTATACACTATATATCCATACTTTTATTTGACTGTTTCTCTCAGCTTCCTCCAGGAGATATCTAATAAACTACAAGCCATAGATCCATACATGTCCACTACTGGAAATGGAGGTCCTCTGTGAAACTTTGTAAGAGTCATGCAGTTTAATAACATAAACAAACAAAAGATATATCTGAACAAGTTTCCAGGAGACCACAACAATGGAATACAGTTCTCCCTATTTCATGATTAAGTGAACCATTAACATAAACCTACTGCTTTCAAAGTATATTCTAATTTTTAGAACTGACATAATAAAAATAGGTATTTCAATAGTTGGTGATAAAAACTAAAATGTAAGTGACATTGTAGGTGGTGTAGTGAATAAAGTCTTGGACTCTCAAGTATGAGGTCCTGAGTTTGATCCCCAGTATTGCATATATCAGAGTAATGCTCTGCCTCTACCTATCTATCTAATATATCTATCTATCTATCTACCTAACTACCTACCTATCATCTATCTACCTATCTATATATCTACCTACCATCTATCTGTCTTAAATGAATAAATATTTTTTAAATGTTAACATGTCTAAGACAATGAAATTTATTTTCATGAGTGCCATATGGAACTTCATTTTAATCATCACTCTATTTGGATTGTCACACATTTTAAAAAAAGTATTCTCTATAATTAGCTCTAATTTTTAAGTTTTCCTTTTGTAATTTATTTTCCAAATATAAAGTACTCTTATTTTCCATTTACACATGATTTTGGCTCATAAAATAGACATGAATATAGAAATATAATCTATATTATAATGTAATATAAACAAGAAACACTACCTTAGAGTCTGACCAGATATTATGATATAATGGGAAGGTTTGATCATTTTATGCGTATTAGCATATTACAAAGTATCTACAGCTATGATGGTGAAACTTTAGAAGTACTAATACTTGGCTACGTCATTTAAGAATATCTTGAATATTGTTCTTGTAAATAATGCCCTATAGCATTATTCAGATTAATATCTCTAAAATAAAAGTACAGTATATCAAAACCTAGATATAGACCAGGGCCCATGAGATAGGGCATATGCACATATATCCACGTTAGGGGAAAATATAGACCTTAAGGCAAAAGTGCACAATAATTTTCAATGAGTCAATAAATGAAGCAAGAAAGTAGAAAGAACTAAAAAGACACCATAAAGTACCTAATGAAACAGTTTCTACCTAGACCTAGATACCTTCCTTACCTACCTCCTATAATACATCCCCCAATCACTCCAAAGCTAACCTTAGACAAAATAAGGACGACAAAAGTTGAATAAGGGCAAAAAACTGGCATACTTTAATGATGACTCCTTTAGTCACTACCAGGCCACCCCATCACCTGGTGGCCCTAGTCAGGGAGTCCTGAGATTCTCACACAGACATGATGGGCCTAGACCTCTAACAGATCCCTCTCGCCACTGTCACTGGTCATCTCCATTAGAAACAACATAATGGACCCCTTTGTGGGCACCCATAGGACCCTGTCCTCAATTAGTATCAATAACAATACAGAATGTTCCATCCTCCAAAGGGAGGCTGAATAACATACTCTGTATACCACCTGAAGAAGATGGGTCCTGAAATTGAGGCAGCTTGGAATGTTCCTACTTATGTCCACAGAATGCGAGCTCAGACCTACAGGGATGCAGAGGTTACATAGGCTCCCAAGCTGAATATGGGCTCCAGATCAAACCAGTGGGGTTTACAGTTAATAATATTTATATACTTTCCTCATATTTGAGAGCTACTCTCTTCCCGATCCAGCTTTCTAGTCCTTTTTCCAACTATGACACCATCCCCCCAGACAATAACCTGGATCTACCTGCATATTAGTTGTCAGGCAAAGGCAAAAACTAGTAAAGCCATGGGCCCTCTGGAGTATACTTAAAACAGACCTATTATCTTTTTCCAAAACAGAGACCCAAATCTTCATCTGCAATATTTTTACCTTTGGGTTCATAATTAGCCAAAAATTTGTTCTGCATATCTTAACTCGTTTCAGCCACCAGATTCTAGATGCTACCATGATGCCAACCAGACTTCCTTGGGCAGAGGATCCCACCATGAGTCTTGGAGCCTTACCTCCCCAGATCTCTGCCCCACTAGGGAAAGAGAAAGACAGGTTGAGAGTATAGATCCACCTGCCAATGCCCATGTTCAGCGGAGAAGCTATTAGAGAAGCCAGACCTTCCACCTTCTGCACCCCACAATGATCCTGGGTCCATACTCCCAGAGCAATACAGAATAAGGAAGCTATCAAGGGGGGAAATTGGATATGGATCTCTGGGGGTGGAGCATTGTATGGAAATGTACCCCCCTTATCCTGTAGTCTTGTCAATATTTACATTTTATAAAGAAAAAAATTAATGTAGTGAAATATATAAATTGAGCTATATAAACAGTTATTTCTCTAACTGCTTCAGGCATATAAACTAACAGATGATGATGTATTCATGCCACCATAAAATAAGAAGGTTCAGAAGAAGGTTCAGAACAGATGTGTGTAGGTACTGCCATTAGCCTTCCTAACCTTCCTTTCTGTATCACCACTAACCTTGGGCAAACTACCAAGTTGTCAACTGTAGCTCTTATCAACTAGCTGTGAATCAGAAATGCCCACAACTCTACCTTTTATTGGATTTGGTTAATTATTTCCTTAAATGGCTCACAGAATTCAGAGAAACATTTTACTTGACTGGACTGCAGATTTATTTTAAGGAGATATAATGTAGGGACATCCAGATAGAAGGGATACTGGCATACATATTGACAATGTAATAATCTTGAAAGATTGAATTGCTAAGTACATTGACACTGTAGGACCCCAGCTGAAAATAGGTGGGGGCCACTGAGATGAACTGGCACTCCAGTAATGCCAAGATGGGATCAACATAAAATATAGCATATTTAATCCATATAGGCAGATATATAAACAACAAAAACATAGGCATAAGAGAGTGTCAAGTCTTTCCATACATGAGGATCTGGGTTTGAGCCCTAGCAACACATCAGAGCAACACAAAGAATCAACAAAAATTGGATTCTAGTGCAATGCATAAACATTTAGCTGGCTATGCCATCTACAGAAAGTCAAGTAATGGACTGGACTTATTTCCTCCACTATAAAGTGAGAATAGCTGTGTACTACTTCCTGCTTCTCATATTACTGGTGATAATCCAACAGCATAGTAATTAAAAGATCCTGTGAAGTGGATGAAGAATAAACTAGAGATTCATCAGGCTGGGATGGGCTGTGTTTTGTGGAGTGCTTCATTCCCAGGGTTTTTGTTTGTTTGTTTGTTTTTAAAGTAAGTAATTTCAGGTTCTTTATTACAAAGATTTGAGGTAGAAATTGCCAGTAAGGTGCAAAGAAAGACTGTGGGAAGAGTCCATGAGGGTCTTAAAGAGAGTGGCCTGCTCAAGCCTTTTTTGTTGTTGTTGTTGATTTAATAATGATTGTCAAGACCATAGGATAACAAGGGGTACACTTCCACACAATTCTCACCATCAGAGTCCTGTATCCCATCCCTTCCATTGGAAGCTTCCCTGCTCTTTATCCTTCTGGGAACATGGACCCAGTATCATTGTGAGATGCAGAAGGTAGAAGGTTTGGCTTCTGTAATTGCTTCTTTCTCTGATGGACGTGGGCATTGGCAGGTGGATCCAGATTCCCTGCCTGTTTCTATCTTTCCCTAGTGTTTTCTTTCTTAAATCCCTGAATCTGTATCACATGGGATAGCTTCCCATTGGTCCACTGAGATCATCTATCTTTCCTGTTGGGTTACAGTTTCCCAGGTATGGGTACGGTTGGTTACCTTTCTAAAACTCACACTAAAAATTGTCATATTAGAATTTACCAAAGTTACCTTTAAATTCTTCCCCACTGGTATGAGAAAGCATGTGACAATATAAAACAAAGTGACCAAGTCTCAGCTATCTGAGACTCCAGGCCTCCTGTCCCTCAGAACTGTCTTTAACATTTCACCGTCTAGAAGGGTGGACCAAAATTCTTTTGGGGGTGCTAAAGGAAGTAATTGCTTCCTGCTGAGATGGACACATTGTCTGATTGGTTCAGACTCCCAAACATACCTGTCCCTATATTGGCCTTGAATCCCAAAGAAATGGAGGTAGGGTGGTATCGGTGAGGTATCATTTGGAATTGTTGAGAGCTACAAGTTGAAATAAATTGGGTGAAGAGATTAAAAAGGCAAGAATCAAAACACAAGAGGACTTACAATAATGAGTGGAGTGAGCAAAGGTTCAGAATCTAGGCCCATGTGAACTTAATGGGAGACTGTAGACACTCAAGCACCTGCCATTGCACTGCTGCCTGTTCATCTACTCATGGCTCATACTTGTGACTTCATGTCCTGGAGAAAGGAGGAGACATTTTGTCTATAGTCAGGAATGTACACACCACATTCAGTCTTGACAAATGAATGTGTACTTTCTTGAGCTGCAGTGAGAACATCGAGAGCCATTCTGTTTGGCAAAATTGTCTTTCTCATCTGGGACATTTCTGGAGTATCTAGGATGATAGCCTGATAGTTGCTGTCAGCACAAAGATCCCTTTCCCCCTAAAATAGTGCCCACCAGATGTGGGGAACAAACCTCAAGCTTCTAGGCCATCCTAGTATAGTTCCACCAGATGGTTGGAAAATCATTCCTGGGGTTTCACCCACGTTAATGGTTAGTATGCAGTCTAGTATTTTCATTCTCTACAGGACTTCCTGAAAGAAGGAAGGAGTTGATCTAAAAGTACTGCTGTTGACTTCATGCACGAGTTCCATTTCTCTTCTTTGTCTGAGCAGTGGCTGTCCATAGTTCCTATAATGCATATCCTGAAATTTCCCAAGAAATGCTATAGTCTCATTTTCTCTGCCCTATTTTTTTTTAAAGTTCTTTTCAAAATTCTTTGAGGGTGGGGGCTGTGGTGCACCTGGTTGAGTGCACACATTATAGTACACAAGGACAGGACCTGGGTTCAAGCCCCAACTTCATGAGGGAAGCTCACAGAGTGGTGAAGCAGTGCTGTGGGTGTCTTTCGTTCTGTCTCCTTATTTACCCTTTCAATTTCTCTGTCTCTATTGAAAATAAATATTTATTTTCCTCCAGGATTATTGCTGGGGCTTGGTACCTGCACTACGAATCCACTGCTCCTGGAGGCTATTTTTTCCCTTTTTGTTGACCTTGTTTATAGTTGTTGTTGTTGCTGCTGCCATTGCTGTTGGATAGGACAGAGAGACATCAATAGAGGAGGGGAAGACAGAGAGAGGGAAAAAAAGATAGACACCTGCTACCCTGCTTTACCACCTGTGAAACAATGCCCCGGAAGGTGGGGAGCTGGGGGCTTGAACTGGGATCCCTAAGCCAGTCTCTGTGCTTTGCACCATGAGCGTTTAACCCAATGCTCTACCACCCAGCCCCTAGATAAATATTCTAAATAAATAAACAGTTGTTGGGGGTTTCCCAAAATGAAGTAGCTGATATCCGCAGGGCTCAATCATCTTGTATAACACTACCATCTTTTCACAGTGGAAATTCTTAGGAGAATTGAGAATAAGGCATTTGCTAGGAGACACAGCTTTAAGGGGTAAGGCCAAATAGCATCTTGTGTTATTACCACCCTGACAGCAGCAATCTGGAAAAATAGTGCATTTTACTGTGATAAGTAATATGGGATTGTTAGGGAATTGTCCCTAACAATCCCATATTACTTATCACAGTAATATGGACAGACAGGAGGCCTGGAACCTCATTAACTTGGACTGGTTGAGTCTGAGGTCACTTAATTTGAGTTATCACACGTTTCTTTGTACCAATAGGGAAGAATTTAAAGGTAGCACCTGGGAGGTAGTAGAAAGGGTTTTTGAGAGCACAACAGAAGCACCTTGATGTCAGGCTACCCCACAGTGGAGAGAGAGAAAGGAGATCCAGAGCGATGAGGGAACACAAATCTCTATTCTCTCTATTCGAGTGACACCTCAGAGTTGGGTGAGAGCACAGTGGCTCGGGCCACGTGGAGCTACCAAAATGGCCGACTCCCTGCTAAACTCAGCAACCCTCCTCCATGTCTGCTAGGTCGGAAGAAGTAGGGGTTTTATAGGAGAAAGTCGGAACATGATTGGCTAGGAAACAAGGCCCTTGGGGATAGGATCACAGCTCTTGCAGGAGGGGGAGGAGCAAACAAGGCACTCTGTGATAGGATAACAGGTCTCTCGGGAATGGGAAGGGGGAGGAGTAAACAAGGCATTCCGGATTGTGGGGGAATTGACAGTGCCCTGAGGGGACAACGTGGTGTATGTGATCTCATCTGCATAATTTCCCAGCACCTTTACTGGATAGGAGGAGTTTTAGAAAGGTAACCACACCTGTAAAACAGTAACCTAATAGGAAAGACAGGTGATGTCCATGGACCAATGAGAAGATGGCTTTGGACGGGAACAGAATCTGGAATTACTGAGAAGGAGGAGCCCGTGGATGGGCCTTTCTCTTGATAGCCCTTGTGTATCCTGGCACAAGAGCTATTCTCCATCTTTATACTATTTCTGCATGATTTTTTACCTCATATCTTTGCAATAAAGAATGTATATTTGGCACACCTGATCATGGAGTCACTTGTGATTTTTCTAAAGCAGCATCATGACAGACCCTCGACTTCTGGGAGAACACTGATCTACCCCACTCTGTGCTGCAGGCCCTCGCCAATGTAATAGTGAAAAAAAAAAACTTTCTCTGTATCTGTTACAACAATAAACAGATAAATTAAATTTAATAATAAAATAAGCTGTAGCATTTGTGTTTACATCCAAACGGTATCTATAAATGCTTTAAGATCCAGGGTAATGCTTACTTCAGTGAGGGAAAGGAAGGAGATGATGCCGAGGTTTGCTATGTTGTACTGAGTAGAAACTATACATCGGAAGATCCTTTGTAATAATCCATTGATCTGCACATTTACATGCTGTTCATTTTTCTCTGTACATGCTATGTTTTTAAATTGTTAAGAGAATAGAAAGTTAATGATGTCAGTTAGTTCTGGATTAAAATAATTATGCTTTGAAAGCTGTGAATGTGCCTTTTTTGTTGTTGTTTTTAGTGATTTAATAATGATCAACTAGATTGTGGGATAAGAGAGGTATAATTCCACCATACAATTCCCACCACCAGAATTCCATATCCCACCCCCTCCATTGAAAGGTTCCCTATTCTTTAACCCTCTAGGAATATGGGGGAAAGATCTTTATGGGGTGCAGAAGGTAGAAGGTCTGGCTTCTGTAATTGTTTCTCCACTGGACATGGACATTGACAGGTCTATCCATATCCACAACCTGTTTCGTGTCATAACAAAAGATTAAAGAATATACTAACTTCCATGATTATTTTGCAAATAGCATGATACACTTGTGACTTTAAATATATTTTCCAGGGAGCAAGAGACAGTTCACCTGAAATAAATGTATGTGTTTTTCATACAAAAAGGCACAGGTTCCAGCACCATGCACTACAGAAAACTTCACAAGTGGTGCAGCAGCGCTACAGTGTCTTTCTTTCTCCTTCTCTCTCTTTTCCCACCTTTCTGTCATCTCTCTGTCTGAAGTTAAGAATGAGAAAATTAATTTTGTAACAGCTGCCTGAAGTTATTTTGTATTATTATTATTTTGGTGTCACTGGGGCTTACTCAGTATCTGTACAATGACTCTACCACTCTTAGCAAACATTTTTTTTCTCTTTTTCCTTTTCTGAGAGAGAGAGACAGATAGACAGACAGACGGGGGTGGGGTGGGGGAGGCTACAACTTTTGCGCTGTTGCAGCACTCATGAAGTTTCTCTTCTGCAGATAAGGGCCAGAGATTTGAACCTAGATCTTCAATCATGGTAATGTGTATACTACCATTCAGCCCCAGTTGATTACATTTTAATTACTTTTTAAGTGACTAGAACAATTGACTTATAAATATATTTAATTTATTAAAATGCAAATAGCATATAAATAGGATATTTGACTAACAGATTGTAAGCTTAACAAACTTAAACTAAGAATAAACAGAAATGTATTCCTTTTTACACACAAATTTACTGCAAATCTTACTGATGAGAAAAGGTAACACTGATGAGTGAGGCACTGACAGGCTTTGGAGTACAGGTCATCAGCTGTCTGTATTTATAAAGTCTGTGAACCAAGAACGGTGATGATATTTTTAAATAATTGAAAGCCAAATGAGATCAGTGTGTTGTGACATACTACTATATGACAGTCAGAATCCGGTGTGCTAAGTATGTTATTAGAAGTATCATTCATGGGGTAGGGCAGTAGCGCAGTAGCGCAGCGGGTTAAGCGTACGTGGCGCAAAGTGAAAAGATCCGCGTAAGGATCCCGGTTTGAGCCCAGGCTCCCCAAGGAGGGGGGTCGCTTCACAAGTGGTGAAGCAAGTCTGTAGGTGTCTTTCTTATTTCTTTCTCTCCTCCTCTCTGTCTTCCCCTCCGCTCTCCATTTCTCTCTGTCCTATCTAACAACAATAATAACAACAACAAAAGCAACAAGGGCAACAAAAAGGGGCCTCCATAAGCAGTGGATTCGCAGTGTGGGCACTGAGCCCCAACAATAACCCTGGAGGCAAAAAAAATAATAATAATTTAAGAGAAGTATTATTCATTGAGCTACTGGAATATTGTCGCATTCATTCACTTAAATACTGTGTCTGTGCAATATAATGACAGAGTTATTTATGATAGAGGCATTTACTGACAAAGCCCAAAATATTTATTATATGACCCTTTATAGGAAGTTTGCCAATCCTTGGGGAAGCAGTCATAAACTTGTTCTCTAGAATGGGGTAGACTGAGCTCAAATAGCAGGTTTTACTTTACTATAGTCATGATATGGGCAAGTTTCTCCAGCTCTAAAATCTCAGTGTCTCCATTCTGAAGGAGAGGCAATCTTGGTGACTACCTTTTAGATGGCTGTGAAGAGTAGGTAATGAGTAGAACATCTGCAAGAGTTCTTGCATGAAGGAAGTCCTTAAATCTTCTCACTTGCACTAACTACTTCTGGGTTTGCTTATTACTTTTTTAGAGGGATTTATATGCTATCAACTTGGAAATGTGCAATTTTAAAAGTCACACACTTATTTACAATCATAATTTAAAAGCACATACCTTCTAAATGTCAGAGCCTCTAGAAAGTGCCCCAGGACACAGGGAATCGGCACAGAGACCATCAGTATGTGGAGAAAGCACATGGACTTTGAAACCTTGCCATCTGGAGGTGAATTATAACTCTTCTAGCAACATGGCTTCAGGCAACTCAGTGCACTTTCATAAGCATTGTTTTTTATTTGCATAATATAAAATATTATACCAATATTATGAATGCAAATGTAACTGTCTGGATAATCTCAAAGAACAGATTTGCAAGTTCTCAAAAGTTGAACATGAATTTCTTCAGATGGGGTTCAGAATAAAAAAACTAAAATTTCTGGGGCCAGTCAGTGGTGCACCTGGTTGAGTACACTTAGCTATCAAGCACAAGGACAAGGTTCATACCCCCAATCCCCATCTGCAGCTTCATGAGTGGTGAAGCAGTACTACAGGTATCTCTCATTCTCTCTCTATCTATCTCTGTCACCCTCCTAATTTCTTTCTGTCTCTATTCAACAAAATAAAATCCATATAAACAATTAAACATTTTAAAATAAAAATGCTTCTGAGATATCCAGATGAACAATGATTGTCAAACTCCAATTGAAGAACAAAGACAGCTATCTGCCCAGACCCAATATTTTCTAACATTCTTAATCCCACTTGTTTAGGGGTAATAGAAAACTTGAAGCTGGCTATTATGTGTACATATCTTCAAAAGATGATCACAGGTTGAACTGTTTTGTGCATTGGCATTGTAATGTCCAGTTCACAGAAAGGAAAGGTGAGGGTTATTGAAATGGATCAGCCTCCGAAGTGATGCAAAGGTGACTATAACAGGAAGAATGATCAGTGCTATCAATAAATGCAGATCTGTGAAAGGTCAAGAAAGATTAAAAAAAAAAAAAACCTGACTGTTCTGCTTTATATCTTAATGCTTTTCAGACATCAAGTTGCAAATGCTTCCATAATGCCAAGGTGACTTCTTTGAGCAGATGACCTCACCAATGTATCCTGGAACTCCACCTTTCCAGATCCTTGCCCCACTAGGGAAAGAGAGTGACAGGCTGAGAGTATAGATTGACCTGTCAATATGGAACACTGGTGGTGGTAATTGTATGGAACTGTACCCCTCTCATACCACAATCATTTTTAAATTACTAAGAAAAAAATAATTTAAAAAAGAGAAAGGTCACACCTAAATTAAATTAGTAGGTTGTCCCAATAATAACCCCCTGAAATATAGTATAAATTGCTTTATTTATTTATTTTTACCACCAGGGTAATTGCTAGGAGTCAGTGCTGACACAATGAATCCAAGGCTCCTGGTGGCCATTTTTCCTTTGCTTTCCTTTTTTTTTTTTTTTTCTATTTTTTTTAAATTAGGGCAGAGAAATTAAGAGAGAACAGAGAGCTAGAAAAAAGGAGGAAAAGATAGTCACCTGCAGACCTGCTTCTCTACTCCTGAAGTAGAAGCCCTGTAAGTGGGAAGGGGGATTTGAAGCCATTTTATTTTATATACTGATGAGAGACACTGACACAGGAAGAGAGCCCACACCACCACTTGACCATTTTCTATGGTGTCACAAGTAAAGAGTTTGCTTTATCCACTGAGCATTGAAATATGGAATGGATTTAGGCACTCAGTTGGACTAGATTTAAGATGCCTCCTGGATTCCCCCTCTATGATTCTTTATTCACTGAAGAGAACAAGATCCTCCCATCCCTACAGACAGATAGCTGAGAAGGAACAGACTGTTAGCTCACTTGTCAACTGAAATTTCATCCTCAGTGTGATGCACCCATTTCTCTACTTTTTACCACTAATTATACATTTGCAACGTTGTAATGTAGACCCCACCCAGTAAAATAGTATAATTAAATGCAATTGGCCTGAGCCTTAAAATGAAAATTTCTCTTAAATTTGGAAAGTAGCACTCTCTGGATTTAAATCTTACATGGCAATAGAGCAACTGCCTTCATTTTAGGAAATGAGAGGGAAAATCTTTCTTGTGAACTAAAGATAGGTCACGAGCTAATCTTGCATGCAACTGTTTCCTAAATTCTTTGGGGGTGGGGTTGGGGTGGCAGAAAAATAATTTTATCCAACAGCCAGAATGGTCTCCATACTGGCAAACAAGCTGGTCCTCACTTTCTTCCCTAATGGTGTTAATGACTGATAGCATTTACAACCTGACTATAAAAGGTACATTTTCTTTAAAGGTGATATATTTTGTATCACAATTAGACCTTTTCCTCTTAGCATGCTGTTGTAAGCTTATTAATACTTTAAAATCACTGGAGCTCTGGTAAAGAAGCGCTTCCATAGTTCCTGCTCTACTCTAAATGGCTGAGTATCAATACAAAGTCTCATTAACCTTATCACTTTCTTGTCCATGAGCACAATGGGATATGTCAGGCAGCTGCCACTGCCTGTGTGCTCACATGCATAAACTTAATAGGCTTGGAGAACAAGACTTCCAGCCTTGCTGTGAGCTATTCAGAGGACATTTCCAACTAGCAAATATGTTTCTCCGAATCATCCAGCTATTATTGGAATGTATAGTATCTTTAATTTTGGCTTAATGATGTTCTTGTAAGGAGATGTCGATAAAACTTAGCTTTGCAAAAACTTAAAAATAAGAACACAGGCTATTCTTCCATTTAGTCCTCATGACATTGGGCAATGTCATGTGATGATATGTTCTCTGTCCTGACACCTAGCTGGTTTTGTAAGGCAATTTACCTAGTGGACTCCCTTATGCAAAGTCTAAAGGAAAGTTTCACACTAAACTCAATTCTTTTTTTTTAATGATCTTGGGTCCATACTCTCAGAGGGTTAAAGAATAGAAGGGGATGGGATAAGGAGTTCTGGTGGTGGGAATTGTGTGGAATTGTCCCCCTCTTATTCGATGGTCTTGTCAATATTTTTGTTTTATAAGTAAAAATTTTAAAAATGAAAGAAAAGAAAAATATGGGGGCCAGGTAGTGAGCCCTAGGTTGTGTGCCAACGTTACCATGCACAAGAACCTGGGTTTGAGCACCTGCTTCCCATATGCACAGGGAATGAGCAGGTCTGTAGGTGTCTCTCTTTCTCTCTCCCTCTGTCTCCACCACCTCCTCTCAATTTCCTTATGCCCTGTCTACCAAAAATGGAATGAAAGAAAGAAAATAAGAAAAATTGATCCTGGCTAGTGGTGGATTCTAGTCTTGGCACCAAGCCCCAGCGATAACCATGGTGGCCAAAAAGGGGGGGGGGTGGCTATCACTTGACTTCCCTTTATTTTGTTTTTCCTGAGCCTGGCGTCTGATATGCTGGTGGATCCAAGTTATTGTCTGGGGAGATGGTGTCATGGCTGGAAAAAGGACCAGAAAGCTGGATCAAGGAAGAGAGTAGCTCCCAAATATGGGAAAGCTGTATAAATATTGTTGACTGTAAACTCCATCAGAAAAAAACTAGTGTAGTCATGGGCTCTTTGGAATATAACTAAAATAGGACTACTATCTACAAAATGGAGACCCCCCCCAACTCTTCATATCAACTTTTCCAGCCTTTAGTTTCATGATTAATCAACAATTTGTTTGTCTCTATATGCTAACTCATTTTTAAACTTCCAGATGTTAACATGATGCCAATCGGACTTCCCTGGGCAGATGACCCATCAATGTGTCCTGGAGCCCTGCTTCCCCAGAACCCTGCCCCACTAGGGAAGAAGAGAGGATCTACTTGTCAATGCCCATGTTCAGTGGAGAAGTAATTACAGAAGCCAGACCTTCCACCTTCTACACTCCATAATGACCCTGGGTCTATACTCCCAGAGGGATAAAGAATAGGAAAGCTATCAGGGAAGGGGAGGGGATACGGAGTTCTGGTGTTGGGAATTGTGTGGAGTTGTACCCCTCTTACCCTATGATTTTGTCAGTGTTTCCTTTTTATAAATAATTTTTTTTAAAAAATGCTTTATTTTTATTAGGTTAATTAATAGTTTACAGTAATTACAGTTGTTGGTACAGGTGTAAAATTTCTCAGTTTTTTTGCAAAACACTTCATACCCCCCAACTAGATCTTCCTCCATAATCTTGCACCAGGATCTGAAAGCCCTGCCAGCCAGAGTCCTTTACTCTAGTGCAATACTCCAAACCCCACCCAAGTTCTATTTTGTGTTTCTTCTTTCTTTTTCATGTAACTTGTTGAATATTGAGCCTTTCTAGTGAGTCCTATGCTAAAAAGCCTATTTATAAAGCTTGGACTTTTCTCCTTTCCAACATAGGATATGCAGAAAGGATTAACCTAGAGTTTTTTTCTTAAACAAAAGTTCCTTTCCTAAAGACAAGTGTTTAATGGTTAACTATTGTTCTCTTCCTGGTGCCAAAAGGTATTTTACACTACAATTATTTTCGCAACAGTAAGTTAGAATTCCAGCCCTAATAGACATTCAAATTATAGTTTTTTAATAATAATGTTATTTAGACTAGAGTTCATTTCCCTCTCCCACAAATAAGTGTAATTAATTTTTTTTCTTTAACACTAATAAATATTAATAGACACAGACAAAAGTTCTTTTTTTTTTTACTTTATATTATTTATTATTGCTGGTTTATGGTGATTTGAGGGATTGGATCTAGGTCTTTGGGGCCTCAGACATGAAAATCTCTTTGCATAACCATTATGCTATCTACCCCTACACTTACATACACATATCTTTAAATGTTTATTTCACCCAAAAATATTTTTACTTTTTTTTTACCTTATTGAGGGGTTAACGGATGATTATAGTACAGTTGTTAATGTATAGGTACACTTTCTCATTTTCCTGTGGTAAGTGTTTGCAAAACACCAACACCTGGGCTCCAAAGTCTTTTTCCAGTCCCCTCTCTTCCCCACCTTCCCCAGATGTATATCAAAAGTTTCTATCTTAACAACAGTAAATGTTAACTAGAATTTATTAACAATATTTTTATTTCTAATTGCTCAGTAAAATATCTATAATATAATATCTGGTAAACACATTGATCCAAGCCATCATCTCTCATTGGGATTACTTATTTTCTTTTACCTTCTCTCCTCCCCTCCCCACTCCTCCCCTCCCCTCCCCTCTGGTCTCCTTCCCTTTCCTCTTCTCTCCTCTCATTCTTTTTTTTTTTTTATTGCCTCTGAGGTTTAAGAATGGTTACGGGTATAATCAAGGGGAAAATGGATACAGGTATGATCAAGGAAAAAAAATGGCTACAAGCATAGTCAAGAAATTGCTAACATAGTTCAGGAACCATACTGGATGGTGGTTAGGCACCAGAATAATAGAAAGGTTAAAAATTAACCAGACCTGGGTCAGGCGGTGGTGGTGCAGTGGTTTAAGCGCATGTGGCGCAAAGTGCAGGGATCCCCTTTCGAGAGGCCCTCACAGACAGTGAGGCAGGTCTGCAGGTGTCTATCTTTCTCTCCCCGCCTCTGTCTTCCCCTCCTCTCTCCATTTCTTTCTGTCCTATCCAACAACGAACAACATCAACAATGGCAATAATAATAACCACAATGAGGCTACAACAAGGGCAACAAAAGGGGGGAAAATGGCCTCCAGGAGCGGTGAATTCATGGTGCAGGCACCGAGCTCAGCAATAACCCTGGAGAAAAAAAAAATTAACCAGACCTAGAGTAGGAATAATGCTAACTTTCTGCTTCTGTAGACCCTGGTGCTTTCAGTAAGGTAGGATATTTGTTTCTTTTGTACCAAGATTTGGTACAAGCCTAAAAATCCCCCTTGTTTACCAGATTTCAGGTAAATAAGCCAAGTCCCAGAACCTGTGCTAAACTATTGTATGTAACCAATGTTGCAAAAAGTATAAAAAAGATGTTTATGATTGTTCTTAGGCATTCAGTCCCTGGGTAGCTCCTGAGTGAGTTTTCCTTGGGCTGGACCCTCAGCTAAGTATGCTTAAATAAAATTCATACTCAACCACCTTACTTGGTGTGGAATATTGTGATTTCTGTGTGGAGAATTCTTTTTTTTATTTTATTTTATTATTATTTAAGAAAGGAGACATTAGCAAAACCACAGAATAAGAGGGGTACAGTTCTATGTGGAGAATTCTATCCCATTACAGCCTCCAGGGTTATCGTTGGAGCTCGGTACCAGTACTATGAATCCACTGTTCCTTGCCAGCATTTTTTCCATTTTATTGTATAGGACAAAGAAAAATTGAGAAAGGAGGGGGAGAGAAAGAGAAAGAGAGAAAGAATGACACCTGCAGACATGCTTCAACTGGCCCTGAAACAGATTCCCTACTTGCTTGGTGTTTTGAGCTCTTAACCCAGTGCACCATGGCCTGTGCCCTCTCATAAGGATTGACCTCTCAGTCTTATTTTCTTCTCCCCTTGTCCACCTTTCAGACTATCCTCTAAAGAGCAACTAAATAAATTCTCTTGATAGCTGTCATATTATATTAAACACATGATCAAAATCTATCAGTGGGTTT
Organism: Erinaceus europaeus; assembly: GCF_950295315.1. Lineage (NCBI taxonomy): Eukaryota > Metazoa > Chordata > Mammalia > Eulipotyphla > Erinaceidae > Erinaceus > Erinaceus europaeus. The sequence goes on along the minus strand of NC_080180.1, from coordinate 45,617,497 downwards.
CCATCCAAGTCAAAGCCAAATACTTCAACATGACCTACAAAGCCCTTTTAATCTGACTGCCCTTGACTCTCTGATTTCATCTCCTAATTCTATGACTTCTTGCATTCCAGATATACTGACCTTGATGTTCCTAACTGATACCAGGCTTGTTTATTCCTGTCTTTGAGGCTTCACACTTGTTCTCTCTCCCAGAAATGCAATTCCCCATGTAAACACATCCGCATTCTTTAGTTTCTTCTTCTTTTATTTTTCTCCACAGCACTTAGTACCTTGTAGTACATTATGCACACAAATTTACTTATCTCGTCTACTGTTTGTATCCCTCCATCAAAATATAGGATCTCTGAGGACAGATTTTGTTTGTACATTCAGTTCAGAATTGAAAATTATTTATGCATCTAATGAATGGCTTACCTGTGTTCATCCAAGGAAGAACACATTAAACAAATACTTGGTAAAGTTAGGAAGATTAGGTAGAAAAGCAACTGATCCAAATAATTCTGGGTAGTGTGTATTTGTGGGGTGGGGTTGACTACTTCTTCAAGTAGTCCCAAATCCTCTTCCCAGACCTAGAGAAGAAAGGTAAAATTTCCTGCTTGCTGTCTTGCTTGCATTATTCCTTTCTTTCTTATTCATTCTTTCTTCCTTCTCCTAATCTTCCTTTTCCTCCTTCTTTTTCTTCTCCTCCTGCACCTTCTTTTTTAATTTTTTATAATGTTCATTTATAAAAAGGAAACACTGACAAAAACCATAGGACAAGAGGGGCACAACTCCACATAATTCCCACCACCAGAACTCCATATCCCATCCCCTCCCCTGTTCTTCCTCTTCTTCTCCTTCTTCTTTTAGTAGTGCCTTTATTTGGGAAGGTGCTTAAGAAACATTAAACATTTATTTTCAAAAAATAACTTTATTCATTAATTTTGTACTTATCAACCTTGTTTTGACCAATGAGGCTTTATTTCACATTAAACATTTAGTGTTCTTGAAATGAAGCTAAACTTCAACTCAAATGTCAGCAGAATGTAATACCAATTTTTGATGAAAAAAAATTGCTTATGAATTTTAAATGTTAGAATAATATTCTTGGGTTTTTTTAAATAATTACTTTTACTATTACCATAATCTTTAATATTTCAGACAAAGACTTTTCAGTATTTGAATTAATTAAATTTAGATAGAGGTCTTATGAATATTGATCATTACATTTTTACCATTTGCCAATATTAAAATGATTTTAGGAATGATTCTATGATATTTGCTACTTGCAACTCTGTGTTGTGAAAGGAGCAAGCATTTGTTAAAACAAAACAGAAGAGAAAGAATGCATTCATAAGCATTCACAGAACTTCAAAGGTGAGAGAGAGTGGGGCCATGTGGTGGTGTACCTGGCTGAGCACACATGTTCCAATGCACAGGTAATCAGGTTCCTGTCCCCGGTTTCCACCTGTGGGGGAAAGCATAACAAGAGGAGAAGCAAGTTTGTTTAATAGTTTCTTTGGATGTGCAGAAGCTTTTCAATTTGATGAAGTCCCATTGGTTTGTTTCTGCTTTAGTCTTCCTTGCAATTGGGTTTGATTCATCAAAGATGTCCTTGAGGTCTAGGTGGGAAAGTGTTTTACCAATGTTTTCCTCTAAGTATTTGATTGTTTCTGGTCTGACATCTAGGTCTTTGACCCATTTGGAGTTGATTTTTGTTTCTGGTGAGATAAAGTGGTTCAATTTCATTCTTCTGCATGTTACAACCCAGTTTTCCCAGCACCATTTATTGAAGAGAGCCTCCTTCTTCCATTTAATGCTTTGGGCCCCCTTATCAAAGATTAGATGTCCATAGGTGTGGAGATTTATTTCTGGGCCTTCAATTCTGTTCCACTGGTCTGTGTGCCTATTTTTGTTCCAGTACCATGCTGTTTTGATGATGATGGCTTTATAATATATTTTAAGGTCTGGGAGTGTGATGCCTCCATTTCTGTTTTTTTTCCTCAAGATGGTATTGGCAATTCTAGGTGTTTTCAGGTTCCAGATAAATTAAACAAACAGAGAGACCCCTCATAGAATGGGAGAAGATCTTCACATGCCATACATCAGACAAGAAACTAATCACCAAAATATATAGAGCTCAGCAAAGTTAGCACCAAAGAAGCAAATGACCCCATCCAAAAATGGGCAGAGGATACGAACAAAACATTCACTACAGAGGAGATCCAAAAGGCTAACAAACATATGAAAAACTGCTCTAGGTCACTGATTGTCAGAGAAATGCAAATTAAGACAACACTAAGATACCACCTCACTCCTGTAAGAATGGCATACATCAAAAAGGACAGCAGCAACAAATGCTGGAGAGGCTGTGGGGACAGAGGAACCCTTTTACATTGCTGCTGGGAATGTAAATTGGTCCAGCCTCTGTAGAGAGCAGTCTGGAAAACTCTCAGAAGGCTAGACATGGACCTTCCATATGATCCAGTAATTCCTCTCCTGGGGTTATACCCCAAGGACTCCATAACACCCAACCAAAAAGAGGTATGTACTCCTATGTTCATAGCAGCACAATTCATAATAGCTAAAACCTGGAAGCAACCCAGGTGCCCAACAACAGATGAGTGGCTGAGAAAGCTGTGGTATATATACACAATGGAATACTATGCAGCTATCAAGAACAATGAACCCACCTTCTCTGACCCATCTTGGACAGAGCTAGAAGGAATTATGTTAAGTGAGCTAAGTCAGAAAGATAAAGATGAGTATGGGATGATCCCACTCATCAACAGAAGCTGACTAAGAAGATCTGAAAGGGAAACTAAAAGCAGGACCTGACCAAATTGTAAGTAGGGCACCAAAGTAAAAGCCCTGTGCTGAGGGGTAGACATGCAGCTTCCTGGGCCAGTGGGGGGTGGGAGTGGGTGGGAGGGATGGGTCACAGTCTTTTGGTGGTGGGAATGGTGTTTATGTACACTCCTAGTAAAATGTAGACATATAAATCAGTAGCTAATTAATATGAGAGGGGGAAAATCAATTGTATGTCTCAAAGTTTCTCAAAACACAAACTGAATCTTTTTAATATATAGGCTGTGTATTTTATATGTGGACTCTCTCAAAAGCCTAGACCAAGTAGATTAGAAGCATCCAATAGCACAGCTATATACAAGATACTGGGTACTGTACAGCAAACCCTAACAAAAGGACTTTTCAAAGTTAACCCAATTACCAAATAATGTGATGATAACATTAACTATCGATTGTCTTTTTGAACCCTAAGACAGCAGGAACCTCACATCTCCACTATAGAGCCCCTACTTCCCCCAGTCCTGGAACCCTTGGATAGGGCCCACTGTCCCGTATGCCTCTCCCAATCCATATCAAATAATATTGCATCCGCCGACCACAACCTAACCAACGCAACGATTGCCACCTCAACATGCTTCACTTCAGACTGTGTCCAGAGACTTCACGTGTGGAATGACAACCCTTCAGCTTCATTACTCGGGTGAGAGCTTTCCTTTTATAGTATACTCTAATTTCATTTCAGGTGGTTCACTTTCTAACAAAGTCCCAAAACCTAGATATACACCAGTTTCTCTGAGAGAGAGCATATGTTCACACGTATCCATAAACTACTGCAAAATATGTACCTGAAAGCAGAAGTACACTAGAGTTTGCAGTGAGTACCTCCCTAACACTTCCTCTCCACTGTTCTAAGCTTTGGGTCCATGATTGCTCAACAATTTGTTTGGCTTTGTATGTTAACTCTCTTTTCAATCACCAGGTTCCAGATGCCACCAGGATGCTGGCTAGGCTTCCCTGGATTGAAGACCCCACCAATGTGTCCTGGAGCTCAGCTTCCCCAGAGACACACCCTACTAGGGAAAGAGAGAGGCAGACTGGGAGCATGGACTGACCAGTCAACGCCCATGTTCAGCGGGGAAGCAATTACAGAAGCCAGACCTTCTACCTTCTGCAACCCTCAAGGACCCTGGGTCCATGCTCCCAGAGGGATAGAGAATGGGAAAGCTATTGGGGGAGGGGGTGGGATATGGAGATTGGGTGGTGGGAATTGTGTGGAGTTGTACCCCTCCTACCCTATGGTTTTGTTAATTAATCCTTTCTTAAATAAAAAAAATTTTAAAAAAAGAGGTGAAGGACTCCTGCAGGTGTTTCTCTGTCTCTCTATCACCCCTTCCCTCTTGATTTCTGGCTGTCTCTATCCAATAAATAAGTGTAATTAAAAAAAGTGAGAAGGGCTGGGCGATGGTGCACCTGGTTAAGCGCACATAGCACAAAGCCAAGGACCTGCGTAAGGAATCCAGTTCGAGAAGCAGGCTCGCATCACAGGCAGTGAAGCAGGTCCACAGTTCTCTATCTTTCTCTCCCCTACTCTGTCGTCCCCATCTCTCAATTTCTCTCTATCCTATCCAACAACAATGACAGCAATGACAAGGACAACGATAAGCAACAAGGGCAACAAAGGGGGAAAAAATAACCTCCAGGAGTTGTGGATTTGTAGTGCAGGCACTGAGTCCCAGCAATAACCCTGGAGGCAAAAAATAAGTGAGAGAGAGACAGAGAACTCAGAGATTCCCACTCCTTTTACTTTTATAGTGGGTCCAGGATGCTGAGGTAGACCCTGAAGGAATTAACTATAGCCATTGTTTTGGTGCACACCTCTTCATTCTGCATTTTATGGCCTGAAGCCAGGTGGTAAACATCCTGGCTTCTAGTCTGGTTTTTCTTGTAGGCTACCAGATGAAGGTGAAGGGGGGAGGGATGACTTGACCAGTTCAGCTTGCTCTGAATACCTGGTCACATATGTTTGCTAATGTTCTTCCAATGCCCTTCAGAAATTATTCCCTAGGTAGCTCCTAATATCCGCACCCCTTCTACTCTTTAACAAAGTAGAGATGTACTCTGGAACTTGAAAAGCAAAATTAAAATGCCTTAATGCCTATGGTTTTTAGAATAAGAAAATCCCATCGATTTGATTTGATCTGGGGCCTATATTCACCTTAGGAGCCTATGTGACCTCTGCATCCCTGTAGATCCAAGCTCACATTCTGTGGTCATGAGTAAGAACATTCCAAGCTGCCCCAATATCAGGACCCATCTTCCTCAAGTGTAACATAGAGTATGTTGTCCATCCTCCCTTCGGAGGATGGAACATTCTCTATAGTTGTTGATCCAAGTTGAGGGCAAGGTCCTATGGGGGCCCACAAAGCAGTCTATTCTGTCATTCCTGATAGGGATGACTGGTAACAAGGTGAGAGGGATTTGAGGACTAGGCCCATCATGTCTATTCGGGAATCTCAGAACTCTCCGAATAGGGCCCCAGCTGATGGGATGGCCTGATAGTGACTAAAGAGTCATCATTAAAGTATGCCAGTCTCTTGCCATTATTCAGCTTTTGCAGTCCTTGCTTTGGTAAGGTTAGCTTTGGAGTCAACAATATTTTTGCCCCTTTCCCATATTAGGGAGTTACTCTCTTCCCTGATGCAACTTTCTGTTCCTTCTGTAGTCATGACATAATCTACCCAGACAATAACTTGGATCCACCTTTCAGGGTGAGGGGGAAAAAAAAAAGGAAAAAAAGAATAAAAACTAGTATAGCCACAGGCCCTTTGGAATATAACTAAAACATGCCTACTAGCTATCTGCAAAATGGAGAACCCCCCCAACTCTTCATCTGCATTATTCTAGCCTTTAAGTTCATGATTGATCAACAATTTGTTGGCTTTGTATGTTGACTCTTTTTTCAGCCACCAGGTTCCAGATGCTAGCATAATGCCAACCAGACTTCCCTTGACAGACAGCCCCACCACTGTGTCCTGGATCCCCGCTTCCCCAGAGCCCTACCCCACTAGGGGAAGAAAGAGGCAGGCTGGGAGTATGGATCGATCTGTCAATGCCCATGTTCAGCGGGAAAGTAATTACAGAAGCCAGACCTTCCACCTTCTGCATCTCACAATGACCTTGGGTCCATACTCCCAGAGGGTTAAAGAATAGGAAAGCTGTTAGGGGAGGGGAGGGGATATAGAGTTCTGGTGTTGGGAATTGTGTGGAGTTGTACCTCTCTTATCCTATGGTTTTGTCAATGTTTCCTTTTTATAAATAAATTTTTAAAAAAGGGAAAAAAAGAAAATCCCTTCTTTAAAAATTTTGATAATTAAAAACAACAACAACAATAATAATAACTATTATTATTTTACCAGAGCACTGTTCAGCTCTGGCTTATGGTGGTCCTGGGGATTAAACCTGGAAGTTTAGAGCCTTAGGCTTGAAGTTCATTTGCATAACCATAATGCTGTCTTCTCACATGCCCACCCCTCCTCTTCATGACATGTTTCTGGAAAAATTCTAAATATGCATCAGCTATTAGTACATCACCCTAACTGTTCTCTGTGTAAACCAGATTTTCCCATTTCTTCTTTGAAACTTACCACCAAGCATCCTAAATTACATTGTTGTTGTTTTTTTTTCTATTTGCCTCCAGGGTTGTTGCTGGGACTTGGTGCAGGCACTACTAATCCACTCCTCCTCACAGCCAATTATCATTTTTATTGGATGGGACAGAGAGTAATTGAGAATTGAGGGGAGGGGAGAGAGGGAGAGAGAGAGACTTGCATGACTCCACTACAGGTGGTAAGCCAAGGGCTTGAACCAGGATCCTTGAGCAGGTCCTTGGGCTTTGTACTATGTGCACCTGGTGAGCCACTGCCCGGTTCCTTCCTATGAATTCTTGATCGCACATTTACCAGAATTTTTAAGTTTTACTATCTGGGATCTTTTTTTCATATGCTCTGATTTGATGTTTTCATCAACACTATTATTGTATTAGCAATCAGGAATATTCAATATGTTGCTTCAAGAAATGAATTTATGTTTGTGAGCAAAAGAGGAAAAACATTCCTGTAAATTGGTAGAATAGAAACTTAGTCGCTAGTTTCTTACAAGTGGTCATCCGTCACGTTACAGTTAGAAATTATAAACTTATTAAGTAAAATTTATTTTCTTCTTTCTTTCCTTTCTCCCTTCTCCTTTCTTTTTTTTAAAAATTTATTTTATTTATTCCCTTTGTTGCCCTTGTTGTTTTTATTGTTGTAGTTATTATTGTTGTTGTCGTTGTTGGATAGGACAGAGAGAAATGGAGAGAGGAGGGGAAGACAGAGAGGAGGAGAGAAAGATAGACACCTGCAGACCTGCTTCACCGCCTGTGAAGCGACTCCCCTGCAGGTGGGGAGCCGGGGCTCGAACCGGGATCCTTATGCCGGTCCTTGTGCTTTGCGCCACCTGCGCTTAACCTGCTGCGCTACAGCCCGACTCCCATCCCTTCTCCTTTCTTTCTTTCTTTCTTTCTTTCTTTCTTTCTTTCTTTCTTTCTTTCTTTCTTTCTTTCTTTCCTTCCTTCCTTCCTCCTTCCTTCCTTCCTCCTTCCTTCCTTCCTTCCTTCCTTCCTCCTTCCTTCTTTCCTTCCTTCCTTCCTTCCTTCCTTCCTCCTTCCTTCCTTCCTCCTTCCTTCCTTCCTTCCTTCCTTCCTCCTTCCTTCTTTCCTTCCTTCCTTCCTTCCTTCCTTCCTTCCTTCCTTCCTCCTTCCTTCCTTCCTCCTTCCTTCCTTCCTTCCTTCCTTCCTCCTTCCTTCCTTCCTTCCTTCCTTCCTCCCTCCTTCCTTCCTTCCTTCCTTCCTCCCTCCTACCTTCCTCCTTCCTTCCTTCCTTCCTTCCTTCCTTCCTCCCTCCTTCCTTCCTTCCTTCCTTCCTCCCTCCTTCCTTCCTTCTTTCCTTCCTTCCTTCTTTTCTCTTTCCTCACCAGAGCACTGCTCAACTCTTATTTATGGTGGTGAGGGAATTAAACCTGGAGCCTCAGGTATGAAAGTCTTTTTGCATAACCATTATGCTAGCTATCCCCGCCCTAAAATGTATTTTTACATCACTGGGATTTTACTATTCTGAGCTGACTTTTTCAAGTAGAGAAACAGAGATAGAACTTGAGAGGGAAAGAGACTTGTAGTAGATAGTCTTCTCCAGTGTGGTGGGGGCCATGCTCGAATCTGGACTGTGTATATGTCAAAGCAAGTGCATCATCCAGAAAATTTCTTTTTGATTTGATTATTTTTTAAAAATGACATTTTTTTCTAAATCCCTTCCTGTGTTCTGATAAAATATAAAAAAAATAAAGAAATATTATTGAATGGGCCAGGCGGTGGCACATGTGGTTGAGGGCACATGTTACAATGTGCAAAAGCCCCATCCCCACCTGCAGGAGGAAAGCTTTGCAAGTGGTGAAGCAGTGTTGCAGATGTCTCTCTCTTTCCCTTTTATCACCCCCCTTACCTCTTGATTTCTGGTTGTCTCTATCCAATAAATAAATAAAGGTAATAAAACATTTAAAGAAATATTATTTGAAATGTTGTTTGAAACACAGAGCTTTTACTAGTTTCCATTAGCCACTTGGGGATATTTAGAACTACCGTCCCTTTTTCAAAAGTATTAAAATATTTTAACTTTAAACCAAAATCATTTAAAAGTTAAATTAAGCTTGACTTAATTTTTGCCTCTAGGGTTGTCACAGGGGCTCAGTGCCTGCACTGCTCCTGCGGCCATTTTTTTTTTTCCTTTTGGATAGGACAGAGAGAAATTGATAAGTGAGGGGAGGGGAAGATAGAGAGGGGGATAGAAAGATAGACACCTGCAGGTCTGCTTCACCACTTGTGAAGCATCCCCCCTGCAGGTGGGGAACTAGGGGTTTGAACCAGGATCATTACAAGGGTCCTTTGCCCTTCATACTGTGTGCATTTAACCTGATGCGCCACCACTCAGCCCCCTACACTTGACTTTATAAGTACTGACACCATTCTAAGTATTTTACAAGTACTTAGTATTTTACAAATACTTATTGAGGTGAAAAGAAAAAACCCTATGACATAAGAGTTACAGGACTGAATAAAAGTGGAGCCTTAAAAAGGTCTATTAATGATTGCAAGGTTAATGGTTGCTCTGACATTTGAATTCAGGTTTGTCTGAGCCAACAGTTAAACGTTTGACTAGTGTGATAGGTTTTTATTTCTGTTATTATTCAAAATATCTGTTTCTCCTTTTTTGCAGAATCCCTGGCTCTGTGGACTTTCACCTTCTCATCTCACTGCATCAGCCCTTAGCAAAGAGACCAGCTTTGGTAGGTGGACAATGCAAAGCGGCGTGTGTCATTCTCAAGCTGATAATCCCTCCATTCTGCAACTTCTTATACTGACCGCTTCCCTGAAGCCTGGCAGGCCCCAAGGATTCTACTGATACTGTCTCAGTCCCCTTGATGGCAACCACTAGCGAGGTTCTAGAGAACAATGGTTATGAGGCAGGGCTTTAGCTGCTCTGCACAAAGAAGTTTTTTTTTTTTTTTTTTTTTAAATTTTTAAATTTTTTATTTAAGAAAGGATTAGTGAACAAAAGCATAAGGTAGGAGGGGTACAACTCCACACAATTCCCACCACCCAATCCCCATAACCAACCCCCTCCCATGATAGCCTTCCCATTCTCTAGCCCTCTGGGAGCATGGACCCAGGGTCCTTGAGGGTTGCAGAAGGTAGAAGGTCTGGCTTCTGTAATTGCTTCCCCGCTGAACATGGGCATTGACTGGTCGGTCCATACTCCCAGTCTGCCTCTCTCTTTCCCTAGTAAGGTGTGTCTCTGGGGAAGCTGAGCTCCAGGACACATTGGTGGGGTCTTCAATCCAGGGAAGCCTAGCCAGCATCCTGGTGTCATCTAGAACCCGAGTAATGAAGCTGAAGGGTTGTCATTCCACACGTGAAGTCTCTGGATACAGTCTGAGGTGAAGCATGTTGAGATGGCAATCGTTGCTTTGGTTAGGTTGTGATCGGCGGATGCAATATTATTTGGTTTGGATTGGGAGATGCATACGGGAAAGTGGGCCCTATCCAAGGGTGCCAGGACTGGGGGAAGTAGGGGCTCTATAGTGAAGATGTGAGGTTCCTGCTGTCTTAGGGTTCAAAAAGACAATCAATAGTTAATATTATTATCACATTATTTGTTAATTGGGTTAACTTTGAAAAGTCCCTTTGTTATGGTTTGCTGTACAGTACCCAGTATCTTGTATATAGCTGTGCTATTGGAAGCTTCTAATCTACTTGGTATAGGCTTTTGAGAGAGTCCGCATATCAAATACGTAGCCTATATATTAAAAAGATTCAGTTTGTCTTTTGAGAAACTTTGAGACATACAATTGATTTCCCCCTCTCATATTAATTAACTACTGATTTATATGTCTACATTTTGCTAGGAGTGTACATAAACACCATTCCCACCACCAAAGGGCTGTGACCCATCCCTCCCGCCCACTCCCACCCCCCATTGGCCCAGGAAGCTACATGTCTACCCCTCACCACTGGGTTTTTACTTAGAAGTTTTACAGGTCATTTATCATTAGAAAGCAGCTGAGCCAAATTTGAATGATACTGACCCCAGTCTGTGCTTGCATTTACTCATTCCTCCCTCTGTGCAGAAATTGTTTTTAAATGCATTTTTCCCTCTATTCAAACAGACTGAAATACATCAACAAATCTTCTCCCCCAAAACCATCCTGACTACATCACAAAGCTCTTCGGTAAATATACAACATAATCAAATTATAAGGATGTGAGAATTACAAAATGCCCACTCTGGTTGGACGTTACACAAAGTGCATATGAAGTAGAAAAGTAAACCCTTCTCAGAGACCATTTTCCATTAATTCACTGTTAGTAACACCTCTCTTGGTACAGGCTGAACCATTTAAAGCTTTTCTGCAAGCATGTTTTAAAAACAGATTCTGTTGACAGGTGCAGCTCTAAAGACTACTTCATCTTCAGTGAAATTATACCACTCTGGCACTCAGCTGCCTTCCTTGAAAAGGGTACTTACGCCCACTACCACCTCAGAGCCTTTATCGTAGGCGACGAAGGAGTGATTCATCTAGTTTTTAATCTCCTGCCCTTTGGAGTGGGATGGCAGAATCATAAAAATTAGGGATGGAAATTATCTACTGCTTTTGTATTTACATTTTTTTAACCATAGCAGCTTCCCAACAATGTAGTTGAATGAACAAGGGTAGGCAGACCAAAACCTATTACAATACAGGTAATCAACTATTCACAGAACTAAGGGTGGGTGTGTGCTTTATTTGGACTTGATAACTGTCCCTATCATCTTGTTTTAAATTCAATTTTGTTTAGCTCAATAGTTCTGTAGATTCTGTTTTGGCTGAAATCTGTTTAAAAACAAGACAAATAGTCATAAATTTCTCATATGCAGCCAGTTATGTGTGTGGAAACTGACTTATTGATCTTCTAATTGAACAGTCATTGCTCACTCTTTATCAGACATGCCCAGCCATTTACCACTGTCCAGGGTTTGACCTAATGTAAGGCTCTGAGTAACTGTAGACCAGAGTGCTATTGCTGTGGTCAAAGCAGCCATATATCAAACATCTGTACACAGGCTAAATGGACACTTCAGGCACAATGTAAACAGATTTAAAATGATTACTATAACCTTTTCTTTAGGGGTTAGGCTTAGCAGGGGCACTTTGTTACCTCCTGATCCATGACTGCTGGCCCCAATACCATTTAGGGGGTACATGGGCTTTGTTTTTTGTTTGATTGTTTTTAAATAAAATTTAAACCACCAGCAGATAGGTATAGACAGTACCAGAAAACGTAAGCAGTATGTGCCTCCTCCATCTTAGTAGATTTTTCAGACTTCTCAATGACTACATAAAGTTAAAATGAGAAAATTAGTAAAGACAGAAAGCACATCAGATGGGACATAAAATAGTATCTAATTAGACTTAGATACCCTCCACACCTACTTCCTATTACAGTTCTCTTACTCTAAAGCTGCAAAAGCTGCAAAAGCTGAATAAGGGCAAGAGACTGGCATACTTTAATGATGACTCTTTAGTCATTATCAGGCCACCCTATCAGCTGGGGCCCTATTTGGGGAGTCCTGAGATTCCCACATAGACATGATGGGCCGGAGACCTCAAATAAATCCCTCTTTCCATTGTTACTGGTCATCTCCATCAGGAAAAACAAAACAGACCCCATTGTGGGCCCCCCGTAGGACTTCGCTCTCAACTTGGATCAACAACAGTAAAGAATGTTTCATCCTCCAAAGGGCATTTGGACAACATACTCTATGCTACACCTGAGGAAGATGGGTCGATATTGGGGCAGCTTGGAATGTTCCTACTCATCACCACAGAATGTGAGTTTGGTTCTACAGGGATGCAGAGGTCACATAGGCTCCTAAGCTGAATATGGACCCCAGACCAAATCAAATTGATGGGGTTTACAGTCAACAATATTTACACACTTTTCCCATATTAGGGAGCTACTGTCTTCCCTGATCCAGCTTTCTGTCCCTTTTCCAGCCATGACATCATCTCCACAGACAATAACTTGGTTCCACCTGCATATCAGATTTCAGGCTCAGGGGAAAAAAAATAAGAACTAGTATAGTCATAGGCCCTTTGGAATATAAATAAAATATGCTTACTAGCCATCTACAAGATGGAGGACCCCCAACTCTTCATCAGCACTATTCCAGCCTTTAGGTTCATGATTGTTTAACAATTTGTTTGGCTTTGTATATTAACTCTCTTTTCAGCCACCAGGTTCCAGATGCTAGCATGATGCCAACCAGACTTCCCTGGACAGACAGCCCCACCATTGTGTCCTGGAGCTCTGCTTCCCCAGAGCCCTGCCCTACTAGGGAAAGAGAGAGGCAGGCTGGGAGTATGGACAGACCAGTCAACGCCCATGTTCAGCAGGGAAGCAATTACAGAAGCCAGACCTTCCACCTTCTGCACCCCACAATGACCTTGGGTCCATACTCTCAGAGGGATAAATAATAGGAAAGCTATCAGAGGAGGGGATGGGATACTGAGAGCTGGGTATGGGAATTGTGTGGAGTTGTACCTATCTTATCCTATGGTTTTGTCAATGTCTCCTTTTTATAAATAAAAAAATATATAGCAATTTAAAAAAAGTCAAGATTTACCACTGGGGCCAGGAGACATCTTACCTGGTAGAGTGTGTGCCTTACCAAGTGCTAAGCCCTGGGTTTTTGAAACCGTGAACCGCATAACAGCATGATACACTAGGGAAATTTCTGGGATATTGAAATAGTACCATGGTATGTCTGTCTGTCTGTCTGTCTGTCTGTCTGTCTGTATCTATCTATCTATCTATCTATCTATCTATCTATCATCTATCTATTGCCTCTATCTCTTCCACTCTGTATATCTAACTCATTTATCTGAAATAAAATTAAAAGAGAGAGAGAGAGAAAGAAAGATAGAGAGAGAGTTGACCTACTCCTAGGAGGAGTAGGATTGGTCCTATGCAAGTGACTTCTACAAAATCAAGCAAACAAACACAGATTAACACTATTAACATTATACTTGTATATGGTGTAGTCTGAGGTGGATTATTGAATGGTGTATATGAATTTTCCTCCTGCTCGCTTTGCTTGGTGCTTTCAAAAGTGTCTATCAAACCCATACAATGAGAGCTCAAACCCATACAAAGAGAGCTTTTAGCAAGATGGAAACAATCTATAGTTCTGCACAACTAATATATAACCACTAGCTACATGTCCTGCTGAGCACCTGAAAACTAGTGAATACAATAAAAAAGTACGGGTGGGGGGACAAAGTCTCCCAGATGCCTAGACACCCATTATGGAGAGATGATGGGTTGTACGTATGTGTTACCACCCCTCACACTCAATAAAATAAAATAAAATAAATTGATTTTCTAATTGTAATAAATTTTAATGTCCTAAACATCTTCATGACTAATGGTTACTACATTAAATAATCAGGTTTAAATGTTGTATTGCTTCAAGCATTAGAAACAAAGAACTATAGTTCAAAAAATACTTACAGAAAATTTAACCTAAGCTCATTGAAGGATTGATGTCTGACATTGTGTTGGCAGATTTTGCTGTAATTTTCACTCTATCCAATGACTGCAGGTGATTCCAGAATCCAAACATTTCTGGTTTTCTTTCTCACAAATATTAAAATTGTATTTCTCTCTCTTTTTAAAAAAAATTTATTTATTGCTGTTTTATTGTTGTTGTTGTTGTTGGATAAGACAGAGAGAAATGGAGAGAGGAGGGGAAGACAGAGTGGGGGAGAGAAAGATAGACACCTGCAGACCTGCTTCACCACTTGTGAAGCGACCCCCCCCCTTGCAGTTGGGGAGCCGGGGGCTCTAACCGGGATCCTTAAACACTGGTTCTTGCCTTTGCGCCATTTGAGCTTAACCCGCTGCACTACTGCCCAACTCCTCCTAAAACTGTATTTCTCAATCATAACATTTTTATTATTTGATTGATATTTTGTGGGTCAATGGAACATCACAAGGCTGAATAATGAATGTCTCTCAGAGTATTAAAAATTACCTTAAATAATGTTATCTTTACAAAATTAACTAACTACATAAATAAACTCATAAAGTTTTATATCTATGTGAATTTGGGATGAAATAAAAATAAAAGCATTACCCCTGTAGAAACATTAGGAAATTTTTAATTTTTCTTATTGCTAGAAATCACATCTTACTCTGGGGCAGAAGGGAACCAGAAGTAGTAAACAGATTGTTGGGGACCCTGTGTATGATGGTGGAGGAGAGCAAAGTTGAGGGTGGAGGGTGGTGTGTACACACCTACCATCAGGAAAAAATAAATCGTACTTCATGTGTCAACAGCTGTACTGTAAACCATTATTTCCCCAATAAAATAATTTTGGGGGAAAATAAATAAATCATGTTTTATTTATCTTGGTCTGTTTAGTACTGAGCATAGTTATTACAGTGTGAGAGATGACAATAAATATATAAACTCATTAAATTTAAATGACTGTATTTAATAGAGCTGATACAGTCATGGAAATATCAGAATTTTTCTGCATTGTTGGTCGGGATGTAAAATGGAGTAGCTATCGTGGAAAACAGTTTGGTGACTTGGTTAAAATTAAGCATAAAATGACCAGATGGCATAGCAATACCATGTGTAGGTATATGCCCACAAGAAAGGAAAATAAGCATCTAAACAAAGATGTTTACATGGATATTCATAGCACCATTATCCACAGCAGTCAAGAGGCAGAAACAAATCAAACTTCATTGGTCGAATGAATGACTAGATTAACAAAAATGTAGTATCTTCACACAACAGAACATTCTTTGGTGATGGAGGGTCTGGGGGGGAAGGGGTGGGGCACAGATACATGCTGTAGGTAGGTGAACTTTCAAAGCAATTATGCTAAGTCAGAGAACTCACACAGAAGGAGCAACGCTACGTGATTCCATTTATATAAAATGTCCATATAGAAACAGAAGGTACATTTTTAATTTTGAGAGACTAGGAGTCAGGAGTACTAGGCAGGGACTGAAGTCGAATATTTTCATTTAGGGTGATAGAAACATTTTGGAGCCAGATTATGGTAATGACTACAATAGCTCTGTGAGTGAACTTAAAGTATCACTCCTGAATTATATAACTTAAAATGGTAAGCTTCAGGTAATTTGATTAATTTCATTAAAGAAGAAGAAGGAGGAGGAGGAGGAGGAAGTGGAGGAGGAGGAGGAGGAGAAGGAGAAGGAGAAGGAAGGAGAAGGAGGAGGAGAAGGAGGAGGAGAAGGAGAAGGAAGGAGAAGGAGAAGGAGAAGGAGAAGGAGAAGGAGAAGGAGAAGGAGAAGGAGGAGAAGAAGGAGAAGAAGAAAAAGCAGAAGAAGAATCCAAATGTCCACACTGAATTCCAGAAAAATTGGCCTCATGGTATAAGCAGATCTAGCAGTGTTAAATGCTACTCAGATGACTGTAATGAATAGTATAGTTTGAGATACACAATTTATTATGTAAATTACAGTACTGTGACAAGTTCAGATATATTAAAGTCAAGAGTAGACCTTGCTATTTGAGTAATTATCATAACTGGTGGCAATGGCTGTTACATTTTTAATGTTTGTTACACATCACACACTAGTACAAGTCGTGAAGTTTGTTTTTCCTTCTGCTTTCATAGTGAGCTGTGGGGCTGTTTTGGTGTTAGGGCTGAAAAGGACCCTTTTTTTGTTGTTGTTAGTAACTTAATAATGAGTAAAGTAAAAAGACTGTAGGATAAAAGGGGTACCTACCATTCTATATG
The DNA here is from genome assembly GCF_950295315.1 of Erinaceus europaeus. Taxonomy (NCBI): domain Eukaryota; kingdom Metazoa; phylum Chordata; class Mammalia; order Eulipotyphla; family Erinaceidae; genus Erinaceus; species Erinaceus europaeus. Next base: position 45,601,300 of record NC_080180.1, on the reverse strand, counting down.
ATTTCTACCACCAGAGTTCAGTATCCCATCCCCTCCATTTGAAAGTCTCCTTATTCTTTATCCCTCCAGGGGGTACAGACCAAAATTCCTCATGGGGTGCAGAAAGGTGGAGGTCTGGCATCTATAATTGCTTCTCCTCTGCTGAATATGGATGTTGGCAGGTCAATCCATACCCCAGCCTGTTTCTATCTTTCCTTGGTGAGACATCAGTCTGGGGAGGTGAGGTTCCAAGACGCATAGGTGAGGCCATCTGCCCAGAGAAGTCAGGATACCATCATGGTAGTATCTGTAACTTGGCAGCTGAAAATCAGTAAGATTAAAGAAGCACAATTTGTTCAATGATCAGGAACCTAAAAGTCAGAAGTGTATAGATGGAACTTAAGGATCTGGGTGTGGGAAGAATTCAGGCAATCCATTTTAGATATATTCCAAGGGGCCCATGGCTTTAGTCATTTTTGCCTGAGCGCAATAGTTAACATGTAGGTGGGCTAAGATGGTGTCAGATGGTGGGAAGATGGTGTCAGAGTTGAAAATAGGACCACAAAGCTGGATTATGGCAGGACCATGACATGAAATCAGGAAGAGGTTATGCTAGGAAGAGGGCAATGCTAGAGAAAATAACAAGGCTTTGAATGTGTTCTTGTCCAACGATCTGCTTTTCAAATTCCTCTCTATCTAGCAAGACCAATTTTGGAAATAAAAAAAAATCAAGTATGTTAATAAATCTTTATTTAAGGTCAGTTTGAAGAGACAAAAGAAGTGACTTGTTACAGAGCCCATGAATATAGCCTTGCATTCCATCACCAGCATTACCTGAAAGAGTGATTACATGAAACGGTGGGTTGGTGCTCTAGCCCCTCTTCTCTCTCTCTCTCTCTCTCTCTCTCTCTCTATCTATCTATCTATCTATCTCTTTATCTCTCCCCCCCCTCTTTCCCACCTCTCCTCTCTATTCTCTTTTTCTCTTTTTCTCCTTTTCTCTTTCTTTCCCACATCACAGCACTGCTCATCTCTGGCTTATGATGCAGTGGGTGCTGTGTATTAAACCTGGGACTTCGGGAGTCCGGTGGTAGCGCAGCGGGTTAAGCGCACTTGGCACAAAGCGCAAGGACTGGAGCAAGGATTCCGGTTTGAGCCCCCGGCTCCCCATCTGCAGGGGAGTCACTTCACAGGCAGTGAAGCAGGTCTGCAGGTATCTGTCTTTCTCTCCCCCTGTCTGTCTTCCCTTCCTGTCTCCATTTCTCTTTGTCCTATCCAACAATGACGACATCAACAACAACAATAATAATAACTACAATAACAATAAAAAACAAGGGCAACAAAAAGGAAAATAAATAAATATGTTTTTAAAAATTAAAAAAAAAACCTGGGACTTCAGAGTCTTTTGCATAACCATAGTGCAATGCCCTCCCCTCAGTAAAATGAAAACAAAACTTCTGTTTAAAAACATTGGCCTCCTCAATTTCGCAATGAGAATATTTGAGTAAAAGGAAATGTAGATAATTATCCAAAAGGAAAACATAATGTTGTGTTTCATTCTTTATTTTTTAAAAAGTTAGAAAATAGACACATCCCTTATAAAATATCATACCTATTCATTACAAAGTTTAGTTTATTTAAAAAATGTTTTTATATCTTTATTAATTTATTGGATAGACACAGCAAGAAATTTAGAAGGAAAGGAGTGATAGACAAGGAGTGAGACAGAGAGACACCTGCAGCACTGCTACACTGCTCGTGAAGCTTTCCCCTTACAGGTAGGTACCGGGGACTGGAACCTGGGTCCTTGCACACTGTAACATGTAAGCTCAACCAGATGTGCCACCACCTGCCCCCTGGAAGTTTAGTTTCTTCCTTTTTGTTTTCAAAGGACAGGAGATTTGTTGCATTTTCAATTGTTTTCTTAAGTCTCATATTGTTTGCTTGTGACTTTGAGGTTATACCTTTAAAGGAAAATTGTATTTTTTACAAATCAGTTCACTTAAAATCAAAGTAGCAGTCAACAGGAAAATTAAAGGTAATTTACCAGCTATAGACCTGAAGATTCTGAAAGAAAAAAATAAATAAAGGTTAAAATTGTCCTTTGGATCACTAATCTTGTCATCATTTACAGAAAAGAAAATTTCCTCTTAATGATGGTCAGTTTCCTTTATGACAGAGTACTTTCCTTTGGCACTAGTTCAAACACTGTACAACTAATAAAAGTTCCTACCACTTATAGGAAGAAGAAGGTTTGATGAAAAATTGTGAAAATTATGGAGTTAGCTAATTATTCCATTCTCTAGATTCAAGAAACAAACATCGTGGCATATATTTAAATTCATATATATGGTTCTAATTTTAGCTATTCATTATCAATGAAAGATAATATATGATTTTGGAACTCTTCATGTGAAAATATTTTAAAGTGAAATAATTGGGTTCCCAACACACGTAAGAATCAATGGATGAAGAACCACAGAAATTCATTTAAAATTCTGCATTCATATTGTTTTCATTTTGAAAGGATGAAAATAATGTAAAATGTATGTCTATTTTGTTTAAAGTATATGATTATTTAAATTGGATTATGGATAGAAAAGAAAAATGTATCTTTGCCTAAGCTTTTCCAAAGTGTAAATGAAGAGCCAGGAATGAAATGTCTTTTAGTCCTGATTCCAAATTTCTTACTTCCCCTGCTTGACAAGATGACAACATTCTGCAGGAAATCATATTCCAATTATGTAACTGCCATTAATTCAAATAGTAGCCTAAGAGAGCATATACATTTCAAGTTAGAAGTAGCATTCTCAAAAGCTATAGTCTTTATTTTTAGATATAATGTACTGGTAAAAATAAAAGAAGAAAGAAAGAAAAAAAATGAAACAGAGAAAGAAAAAAGAAAAGTAATTTAAAAATCATAGGCCAAATCAGACTTGAATGAATAACCACAGTATTTTTTTTGTTAAATGTTTTAACTTTATGTATTTGATACAATCAGAAATAGAGAGGAAATAGGAGATATAGGGAGAGAGACAGAGAGACACATGTAATCCTACTTCACCATTCATGAAACTTTCCTCCCACAGGTGGGGACTGGGGGCTTGAACTTGGGTCCTTGCACTCTAGAACATGTGAGCTCAAACAAGTGCACCACCACCAGGTCCCTCCACATAATTCCAGATAGAATAACCACAGCCTTGATGAAGGACCAAACTCAAATTACAACTTTCTTTTAAAACATATTTCTGGCAATGATTATTGCGCAAATACAGGCAGTGACAGAAAAACACTTTGGAAAATGGTAAGGTGCATGTAAGTAAACAACTATTGAACAGAGAAATGTGTTTTTTCTCATTTTGCTAAATTGTTTCTTTCTAGAAACATCAAAATCAAGATGCTGAAATGCTTAAGAATATTGACTACAGTTCCAGGTAAACAAAGGTGTAATTTTGTACAGATTTCCTAGATAAAAAAATCTAAATTCATTACCATTTTAAAATGTTCTTCGAGTGAGCTCAGAGAGATAGTTTAGCATGTAGAGTGGGCACTTTCTCAGAAGTGAGCCCCTGGGTTTGAGTCCTAATGGTTACCACATGGGAACACTTTGAACAGCACTGGGAGTAGATCCACAGGTGATAGAAGTCTGGGTATCCTTCCTCTCTTTCAACCTCTACAAACAAAACAAACAAATAAACTCGGACCCAGGGTCATGCTCATCTTACTTGAGTCTGTTCTCTGTAAAAAATAATAATAATGAAATATATTTCAAACTTGCCTCACTTTAAAAAAAAAAGGAAAATGTTTTAAATCCTAGAGGAAGCTCTCATGCTTCTAGCTTCTATAGGCAGTAAGTCCTTGTACAGCATATTCTGATCCATTGAAGACAAAATCTTAGAGACCTCCCCCACCCTGTGAATGTTGGAAGGGTGCCTGGGTGAATTTACACTCTGTGAAAAGAAAACTCGTCTTGCCAACCTTAAAAATCATTCAGGGGGTCAGGAGGTAGCTCAGCGGGTTAAGTGCACATGGCGTAAAGCACAAGGACCCACTCAAAGATCCCTGTTCCAGCCCCTGGCTCCCCACCTACAGGAGAGTCACTTCACAGGCAGTGAAGCAAGTCTGTAAGTGTCTGTCTTTTTTCCCCTCTCTGTCTTCCCCTCCTCTCTCCATTTCTCTCTGTCCTATCCAACAGAGAGCGACTCAACAATAACAATAATAACCACAACAAGGCTACAAAAGCAAGGGCAACAAAAGGGAGAAAAAATAGCCTCTAGGAGCAGTGGATTCATAGTTCAGGCACTGAGCCCCAGCGATAACCCTGGAGGCAAAAAAAAAAATCATTCAGGACTACCTCCCATCAAACAAATTATTGCCAAGTGTGAGGGGACCTCATTATGCAGCCCAGGTTCCATGAGTCATGCTTGGCTTTTGAGAAAGTGTTCTGTTAAGGAAAACCATGACATCTGAAAAATTAAAACAAACAAACAAAAAAACAAAAAAATACATTTTCTATCATTTGGAGGCCAGAAAAACTCACTGCATCCTTTCAGAATACCATTCAAGAATCATTGCATGTGACCCCAGTAAAAGTCAAATACTCACAGGACTTAGGCTGGCAGAAAATAAGCAGAAGAATCCTTCTGGAAGCACTGTTGCTATGGCAACACATCTAAAACCATTTCTACAAGATAAAAAAAATTATCAGTTAAGATATGATGTTAAAAGCTTTCCTAAAAATTTAAAGTAGGTATAATGGGAAGTTTCAGGTTTTCTTCTCAAATCCCAGTATTTCATCTCCACCCCTCTCCTATATTTTCACTTACTTCATTTGGGAGAACTCTGCTCCAAATTTCTCTGTGAGACTAGAAATGCTATTTTTGGCTCCTTCTTTCTCTTAGGAAGCAATTTTGTCTTTAGAAATTCTATCCCAAAGGAATATAAGAGAAAACTTTTTTAAAAAATTTTAAAATGTGCTGTACATGTTTCAAGTAACCTAGCACAATATCAAAATCTGTATTTTACTCAAGACCACTAGCCTGGTAATACTCTCTTGTTCTTCTCCGGCCCAAATACAGGCATTTTGATGTAGTCTGTCATCGAGGGTAAATACAGGGACCATGGAGCTGTAGAACACAACCTAATTTCTTTCTTTCACTCATCTTGTTTAATTTCTTTTCCTTTATTAGTGACCTCCATTTTTTTTAATTTGTAAAAAGGAAACATTGACAAAACCATAGGATGAGAGGGATACAGCTCAACACAATTCCCACCACCAGAACTCTGTATCCCATCCCATCCTCTCCCCTGATAGCTTTCCTATTCTTTAACCCTCGAGTATGGAACCAAGGTCATTGTGGGATGCAGAAGGTCTGGCTTCTGAAATAACTTTCCCAATGAACATGGGTATTGACAGGTCGATCCATACTCCTAGCTTGCCTCTCTTTTTCCCTAGTGGGGTGGGGTTCTGGGGTATGAGCTTCAGGACACATTGGTGGGGTTGTCTATCTGGGGAAGTCTGGTTAGCATCATGCTAGCATCTGGAACCTGGTGGCTGAAAAGAGAGTTAATACATAAAGCCAAATTCCTCTTACAGAGAAATTCCTATCACCCACCCAAGCTGGTTTCCGCCCAGGAAGATCTACCTGTGAACAAGTCCTGGCCCTCTCAACTTACATTGAAAATGGATTCCAGAAGAATTTAAAGATGGGTGCTATGTTTGTTGATCTCACAGCAGCCTATGACATGGTCTGGCACCGTGGTCTCCTAGTCAAGATCTCAAGATGCCTGCCTCCATGGGTGGCCAACACTATATCATTTCTCCTTCAGAACAGAAGATTCCGGGTGCATCTGGGTGACAAGTCTAGCAGATGGAGACTTGTCTCAAGTGGCCTCCCCCAGGGCTCTGTTCTGGCTCCTACGCTATTTAATATTTACATCAATGACCTTCCAGAAACTTCTTCAAGGAAGTTCATCTACGCCGATGACATCTGCTGTGCAACTCAGGCATCCAAGTTCGACATCCTCGAGGAAACACTCACGAAAGACATGTCTCTGATATCTGATTACTGTAAAAAATGGCGACTAATCCCTAGCACTGCAAAAACGGTATCATCTGTTTTCCATCTACACCATGCCTCGGCCTCAAGTGAGCTTAATGTGCAGCTTGACTGCACATTAAGCCCATGAAGGCGGCATGAAGCCCAGCCAGTCTATCTTGGTGTTACTCTCGATCGCACCCTGTCATTTCACGAACATCTCATAAAAACTGCAGCAAAGGTGGGCGCGAGGAATAGCATCATTGCAAGACTGGCCAGCTCCTCATGGGGCGCGAGCGCTTCCACACTACGATCATCCTCTCTGGCATTATGCTATTCCACTGCAGAATACTGTGCCCCAGTATGGTTCCATAGCCCCCATGTCCACTTGGTCGATTCCAAATTATACTCCTCCATGAGGATAATTTCTGGAACCATCCGTTCCACCCTGGTTCCATGGTTGCCAGTTCTTAGCAACATCGCCCCGCCAGATATTCGTCAGGATGCAGCATCACCTAAGTTCATTTCCCACGTCTATGCTCTACCGGACCTGCCAATGTACACGGATATCTTCGCCCACCCTGTCATCCAATCTGGTCCCCTACGCCTACATTGAACTTCTCTGTTCCAGACTCTTGGAAACAGAGTTGGCAGTCAGCTGAGATAAAGAACAAACACCTCATCACAGACCCCTGCAAGCATCAACCCGGCTTTGACCTAGCATGTTATGATTGGGCCCTCCTCGATCGCTATCGAACAGGCCATGGCCGGTGCGCTGCTATGTTCCATCGGTGGGGAGTCAGAGACGACCCGAACTGCCCCTGCGGCTACAGACAGACTATGACCCACATAGTCAACGACTGCCACCTCTCCAGATTCAAAGGAGGTCTCGAAACTTTACATCAGGCTCAACCTGATGCTGTTGACTGGCTACAGAAGAAGGGCAAACGCTAGAAGAAGAAGCCAAACAAATTGTTGACCAATAATGAACCTAAAGGCTGGAACAGTGCAGATGAAGATTTTTTTTTGGGGGGGGGAGTCTCTATTTTGTAGATAGCTAGTAGGCATATTTTAGTTATATTCTAAAGGTCCTGTCACTATACTAGTTCATTCTCACCTGAGTAGTTACTTTGTGTTTAGCTTTCTCTTAAACTTCTCATAGATTTGTTCTTGGTCTTATTCACTAAGTGAGACACTGTGTTTTGTTTAACTTTGCTTCCCTGTGCTGCAGACTGGAAGGTCTTTCCAGGTAGAAACTTAGTGCAATTGGCAAACTCATCTTATTTGTTTCCCTAACCTTAGCGGACACAATTTGAAATACTTTTCTTATACCTGAGTACAATGGTGTATCATTTGCATTTTTTTTTGTAGATGCTTAAAGGGGAATGACATCTCTGGTTCTAAATTATTCCAATATTATTTTTGGAATTATTTCAATATCAGAAAAAAATGAGCCAACTTTAGTTTTCCCTCAATGTATGTATCTATCTGGATGTGGTGTATTATACCAAAGAGAAGGACTTGGGGTGGGGGGGTGAGAAAGGGAGGGGACTGAAGTGGTTTTAGGTCCTGGTATGTGATGGTTGGGAAGGACCTAGGATGGTGTTGAGAGTTTTGTAGACAGGTACCATGGGGAGATGAGGGGTTGTACATGTGTGTCAGCATCTATCCTGCAATCTATTAAGCCCCTAACAAAAATAAGTAAATAAATAAAGCAAAACAAATACATTTTGCCTGGGTGTTGGGCGGTAGTGCAGCGGGTTAAGCGCACATGACGCGAAGTGCAAGGACAGGCGTAAAGATCCCGGTTCGAGCCCCAGGCCCCCCACCTGCAGGGGGAGTTGCTTCATAGGCTGTGAAGCAAGTCTGCAGGTGTCTTTCTCTCCCCCTCTCTGTCTTCCCCTCCTCTCTCCATTTCTCTCTGTCCTATCTAACATGGACAACAATAATAACTACAACAATAAAAACAACAAGGGCACAAAAGGGAAAGTAAATAAATAAAATTTTAAAAAACATTATTAAAAAAGAAAAAACAAACAAACAAACAAAAAAACCCAAATACATTTTGCCTAATAAAAAATAAAAAAGAGAGCATCTGTTCCTTGCAAAATGTTAGTCTTATACAAATATAAAAATAAAATAAGGTTAGATGCTGAAGAAATCTTAATTAGTACTGCAAGTAACTTTCAATAAGTATTCCTTTATTTTCAAAATATAGCAAACATATTTACATGTAATTTTAAAAGCATTAAGATCAACATTTTTGTCTAGTGAAAGGTAATGTGTCAATCTAACTATAATAAAATTTATCAAAGAAGCCTAACCATGAAACATTTAATAAGGCTTCAAATGTTAATGTTGCCTGACTTAATAAGACATTTTAAAACCCTAAAAGTGACCTCTACAGGGATTCTGTAGGAATACCTGTTTCACTTTATGGTTATACAACTTTGAACGAACACAAGTGAAAAGTTCACCTGATTAATAATAGCTGAGGTTCTGCTCTGTTAAATTTCTCAACATTTCCATTTTACTGCCTGGCATTTATCCCATAACTATCTCTAATGGCTGATAGTTTTGAAGCTAATTAAGAAAAAAGTAGCAGTGTGTTTTGTATTTCTTCCTTGCCTTTGTGTCTAGGATGACATTTGATGAGATTTGTTCCTCTAATCCCTAGTACAAGTCTGTGACTGCAGGAAGAAGGAAAGCTCTCTTGCTCTCTCGCTCTATTCTCTTGCGTGAGAAAGCATTGTTGCCGGTCAGCTGGCTGTTCTGGCTTCCACACTGCTCACTACACAGAGCATATTTTCTTTTAAATACAGGTTTTAGTCTGTGTATGCAGGAGAGAAGATAGTTTCTACCAAGAAACTGGGCTAAAGGAATCCATGTCTCCACTTCTCTCTCTCTCTCTCTCTTCCTCTTCCCTCTCTAGTTTCTCTTCCCTCTGTTTTTCTCTATCTCTATAAAAAAAAAGGTAAAAAGAGATTACATCATACATATTTTTTCAAAAAGTAAACACAAAGTTGACAAGTGCAAGGAATACGTTTTCATGATATTTGTCAATGATATTTAAACTGTACAATGATATGTACCTGCCTTATTGTTCTTAGTCCACTATAAGCTCCTTTTGTGCTCTTTTTGTGGCTCTTACTGTCCTTATATTTCCTTCCTCTATGGTTTCAGTTTTTAATGCATCATAGGAAAAGTTTTCTAAAATTTTACCTATTGGTGAAGAAGCTAATTTAACTAAACTAAAAAATAGTTTTAACTATTTAACTGAATTTAACTGAACTGAAAATAGCACCTAAATTGCCCAGGAGTTATGACTGTCAAGATATTTCTAAGGTAATATTTCCAAGCATACTCCAAGGCTGTCACTGTTAAAGGTTTAACAGCATAATTGAGTAGTATTCCTTGTCTAGAAAACTACTGTTGTCTGTTGACATAATCTAACATAGACACAGTATTCAATTACTAAAGGTGAAAAAAATTATCAGATTCTCTCACTGATTAAAAATAATTTCAGTAGTTTCAGAAATTGTTTGGTGAATAGATACAGACTTGGTTATTGATAAGGATCATAAGGGAGTCAGGCAGTGGAGCAGCAGGTTAAGTGCAAATGGCAGATAAGGATCCTCTATTTAGTAAATGAGTCAACTTCAACATCCAAAACTACAAAGTTCAACAAAACTTGATTATCTTCCATATTCTAATTGCAGACTGCAAACAGAAATGTTGGCGTAATTTATGCATGTTAACACTTTAATATTCCACAGAGGAATAGTAAGATAAATAAAATCTAGCACAGTATATGGGGTAGCCCTGTTTGGCAATGAGTGTCCAACATTGCCTAGTAAAGGTGTTAGTGAGTTCTCTGTTAAATGTGGAGGGCAGACAGCTGCTTCAGCAATTCCCCTTCTACAGTACAACAATGAATTTAAACAGGATGGTGACATTTGAATACAAAAGAATATTCATTCTTCTCCAGACCAAAGCTGAAGTCTTGCAAATATCTAATGCAGGCTGACAATCAGTTTTAATTTATAAGCATATTATTATTCAAACTAGAGTGTATTTGTTTTTTAATGACAGAGTTAAATGGTCCTCTTTTAGAAAAATTTAATAGGGGAGTAGGGCGGTAGCCCAGCGGGTAAAGCGCAGGTGGCACAAAGCACAAGGACCAGCGTAAGGATCCCGGTTCGAGCCCCCGGCTCCCCACCTGCAGGGGAGTCGCTTCACAGGCGGTGAAGCAGGTCTGCAGGTGTCTGTCTTTCTCTCCCCCTCTCTGTCTTCCCCTCCTCTCTCCATTTCTCTCTGTCCTAGCTAACAATGATAACATCAACAACAACAACAATAACTACAACAATAAAAAGGGGCAACAAAAGGGAAAAGAAAAAAAATTAAAAGAAAAAAATAAAAAGAAAAATTTAATAGAACTTGAGTAAAACAACTTTTTGTTTGCAAGTTGGAGAAGACAAGGCTTAAATTTGCTTTTGGGAGGGGATGGGATACGGAGTTCTGGTGGTGAGAATTCTGTGGAGTTGTACCCTATTGTTTTGTCAGTATTTCCTTTTTATAAATAAAATTAGAAAATTTCTTTTTGCCATAGACAATTTAAATACAAACACCAACAAAATTTTAATCAGTGAATACTACTGAATGCCTCAAATTACCCAGAAGTTCTAAAAATACACATTTCCTTTATATATATATTTAAATATATTTTTCATTTGTTATGAATAGTTTGTTACATGATTATAAAATTATAATGTATAGTTCCACACCATAGCCACCACCAAAGTTCTGTATCCCCATCCTCCCAGCTTCCAAAAATAACCACCATGGTTCTCATCAGTCTTATAAACAAAAACATTCATTTCTTAAATGAAGAATAAAATTACCCACCTACAGGGGGAAAACTTTGCAAGGGGTGAAGCAGTGCTGCAGGTTGCTCTCTGTCTCTCTCCCTTCTCTATCACCCTTACCCCTTTTAATTTCTGGTTATCTCTATCCAGTAATAAAGACAATAAAAGATAAAGACTAAAATTGCCTTTGGAATCTCACATGGGAATTCAAAGGGGGTAGTCTCACTATAATGACCTTTTTTTCTTTTTCTTTTTTTTTTTAATTAAGAGGTTCTTTGTTGATAGCACAATTGTTGACACATGGATACAATTTCTCAATCACCAAGGTAAGCATCTGTAAAACATCTGCACTTCCAAATTAAGTCCATCATCACATACCTGGACCTGAAAGCTTCCTCTCACTCCCAACCCCATTTCTGCCCTGCTTCCCCAGTGAGATCATCCAATATCCATCCTATTCTTTCTGGCTTATCTCACTTAACATGATTCCTCTTCAAGCTCTATACAAGATGAGGTGAAGAAAATGACTTCACTTTCTTACTGGCTGAGTAGTATTCTATTGTGTATACCAGAGCTCAGCCATTTATCTTTTGTGGGACACCTTGGTTGCTTCAGGGTTTTGGCTACTACAAATCATATTGCTATGAATATAGGTATGCATAGATTTCTTTGGATGGGTGTGTCTGTCTCCTTAGGATATAGCAGAGAGTAGGTCCATTTCTAGCCTTCTGGGAGTTCTCCAGACTTGTTTCCACAGGGGTTGAGCCAATTTACATTCCTATCATGAGTTCAGCAAAGAAATAGAATTCCATGAAAAGAGATTGATTTGATAAAATTTAATCACAGTTATGATTCTGTTTATTTACTGAAACAATCTGGAAAATGAACAGAGTAGATTATAGAATTTATAGTGTTTTGTGCATCAAAACAAAACTGTTGGGTAGCTGTGGCTAAGTGAAATATTTCAAGAGAATATCATGTTATCAATATGCTTTGGCTGCCAACGGTCTGGGTTCAGATCATGCTGCCACTCACACATGCACTTTATCTCTTTGTAACTCTGATTAATCAATCATAGAGAAATATCCACAGCAATGAAACATTTATTGGGTTTCTCTGATAAGTAAATATGTTAATCCATAAATGCTTTGCACAATATGTTATTATAGCATATATTCAGCACACAATGAATAGGATGAACTTTAATGTATAGTAATTTAAATTCAAAAACACCAGGCAGGCTATTACTGAAAATTATTGATTCATGTCTGGAATATTACATTTAAAAGAGGCTGGGTTGATGGTGCATCTGGTAGGGTGCACACATTATATTGTGCAAGAATGCAGATTCAAGCCCGTGATCCCCACCTGCAGGGGGTAGGGGAACCTCACAGATAGTGAAACAGTGTTGCAAGGGTCTGTCTTTCACAACCCCTCTATCTCTGCCTTCCCTCTCAATTTCACTTTGTTTCTATTCCAAAGAAATAATAAATAAATATACTAAAAATTAAGGTGACTATAAGATTGCAAAGCAGTATCATTTTATCAAGTATAAAGAAATCTCTATTTGATCTTGTTTCTTATAGTAAAGATGAACAATCACTTACTAACATTTAATGTTACTTAATATCACAGTTTGTTTCCTTATCTCCAGAGAGTTACTAGATTACACTAGGATTTGTTCCCAGCCTTATATAGTTGAGGCAAAACATTTTTGCCTCATGTTATTGCAAATAAACGTACTTAAGGATTATGGTATTGATCAAAATCAAAACAGAGATATGACAAATGAAAATGACTAAAATTCATTGAAACAAGGAATTTAATGCTTAATATTTAAAGAGAGAAAAATTACTGACAACTTTGAGAGAGAAATGAAGAAAATCAGAGCACAATCATGGTTTCACACTAACAAACTCAGACAGCACTTTCATCATTATTTGTTATCTTCACATTTGGGGAAAACTTACAAGTGAAAGATCATCTTAAGACAAATTTTATTCATGTCTGTCAGAATACAGTTAATCTTGTGGAACAAAATAAGTAAAATAGAGAGGGGAGAGAGAGAGATTAGAGAGATTTTAGCTTATGGCTATTACAAAGGGAAGGATTATTTTAACTTTAGAATTGCTGAGAGTTTACTAAACACAGTTGAAAAAAGGAACATTTCTGATGGTATTTTATTTTGAGAAGTTTGCTGTTCCAGTCATTTGATGAAAAGAAAAAATGACATTATTTTATGAAAAAGCACTCATCCTACATTTCACATATTCATAATTACATATTCACATTAGAGTTTCCATGGTGTTTCAGCATTATGTAAATTATGTCTGACTATCATCAAGCCACTTTTGTAAATTATCTTAGCCAGATCATTTCAAATCATCTTCTCTTAATTGGTACCTCTCTGCAATGGTTTAATCACTACCCTTTCACACCAGGAAGAGTAAGGGCAGATTTAGTTTGTTCCCTCCAGAAGATCTCTTGTAGAATTGAAACTTAAACTTGTCTATCAAAATAAAGTCTGCAGTAAGGTTCTGAGCATGGTGCATGGATAATGGACAGATATAGCAAAGACTCAAGGAAAACTGAAGAAGGGGGTTCCAGGAGGTAGCACAAAGGGTTAAGCACACATGGCACAAAGCTCAAGGACCAGCATAAGGATCCTGGTTTGAGCCCCTGGCTCAACACCTGCAAGGGGATTGCTTCACAAGTAGTGAAGCAGGTCTACAGTTGTCTTTCTCCCCCACCCCCACTCCGTCTTCTCCGCCTTTCTCGATTTCTCTCTGTCCTATCCAACAACAAACACTGATAAACTACAAGCACAATAAGAGGGAAAATAGCCTCCAGGAGCAGTGGATTCATAGTGCAAGCACTGAGCCCCAGCAGTGTTGGCGTTCACGTGGGGTGACGTCCAGCAGGAAGGCAAAACCGACCGGCTCTTTCTCGCTCCTTCAAGGGACGACATGAAGCAGAGACACCGGGGAGAAATGATGTGTTTTTAAATCTCGTTTTTTAGGAGGTGGGCAAGAGTTTAAATAGAAAAGCAAACGAAGAACATTTTTCAAATATGTCAGGAATTACAGATTTCTTAAAGGTCAGCTTGCCCCTATGGTAGGGGGCTGGTATGACAGGAATTGATGAGCTACATAGAGGTCAAGACAATTATTCTCCATGATGCAAGAAGGTTAATTATCTAAAGGCATTTGAGAGAGGCATAGGGGTTAAGTCAGCAGGGTGAGATAGAGAGAGGATAAAAAAGCTTAGTATATCAAAAGGCTATAAGGAAATAAGATTTGGTGCTTCACTAACTGTTGTCAGGGAGGTGTTTGATGGAGTATACTTTCTCTAGTGATCAAAAGTGAGGTGGTTGTGTGAACTCTGGCTGACCATGTGAACTTTGAGTGAACCTTAAGGCAGGAAGCCGTGTGGCCTGCAGTTACTGGAGAGAGGCAGTGAAGTTTCTGTGGGCTTGAGAGTCTGGAAGGAAAGAACTAAGTCTGAGAGACGTGGTTTCTCCCCTTTGCTCACCTCGGCAAGGGAGACTTACAAGGGGTGTCTTTCCCAGACCTCCATCCAGGGATGGGGGGAGTTCTCCCTAAGCTCTATCAAGCTTACACATAGCCCCACACAGCAGTAACCCTGGAGGCAAAAAAAAATAAAAGAAAGAAAGAAAGAAAAAAAAAAACTGAAGAAGATCTAAGTCAGCAGGAAACCACCAAATGATACAGACCATAATGAGAACAGTCAATCCATAAATTCACCTGCTAAACATATTAGCAAAAAATGTACATGCAACATTCAGTGAAAACACAAAGGACATTGATTTCCTCAAATGCAAATTGAGCAATCCCTCCTTCAATACCAGTAAGGATACAGTGACTCATCCAAACTCAGAAGTCCTTTTAGGAAAGCAGGAGAAAAAGAAATGATAAAGGAGATAGATTTTCCTTTGACCATATATTTTCCCCCAATGACACCATGTAGCTTAGAAGAATGCAAGACTTTTTATTTCATAAAAAATGTAAGTTGGACATCTACCATCTTACATTAGTGAGAAGACTATGGGTTATCAGATAAATTACTTATACACCCAGGTTAGCAAGATTTCCATCTCCAATTCATCACAGCCTGTTTTATCACTACATCTAGGAAATATCTATTATGGAATCTAGAGCTAAGTACTTTAAAATAAATTACTCTAAAATAGTTCCAGTTTCAAAGAGTGCAGAGGCATTGCTGTTAACTGATGTAATGAGATGGTGGTTAAAATGCCTTAACAGTATAGCCTGTGACTAACCAACACAAAATAACTTGTTCTTGGTTCTTGAGGATGGAAATCCCAAGATCGGAATAGTATGTGTATAATCAGTTTGTGGTGAGGACCTTCTTCTTGACTTGGAGATGGTCATCTCATATACCCTCAGGTTACCTAAAGTTACAGAGACCGGGGCCAGGCTGTGGCACATCTGGTTAAGCGCATACATTACAGTGTGTAAGGACTCAGGTTTAAGTTCCTGGTCACCACCTGCAGGGGGAATGTTTCAGGAGTGATGAAGCATCTCCCTCTCCCCCTCTCTACTTCCACCTCTCTTCTCAATTCTTTCTGGCTTTATCCAATAGTAAGTAAATAAATAATATTTTTAAAAGAGATACAGAGAGACTTCAAATTCTCTGGTATCTCAAGACGTTAATTTTTACATTGTCAAAGTCCCACCTTTATAGATAGATACATCTAAACAAAATTACCTCCCAAGGGTCCCATTTCCAAATATCCTCACACAAAGAAAACAGAGCTTCAGTCATTTGAATCTGGGAAGCCACAATCCATACAGATTATATAATTACTTGGCTGTATTCAACAGTAATCTTCAACATGACCTACAGCTCTGATATTTTTTAAATTTATTTATTTATTTGGGGATAATGTTTTACAGTTGAAAATAAATACAATAGTTTGTACACGCATAACATTTCTCAGTTTTCCACACAACAGTACAACCCCCACTAAGTCCTTGGCCATCCTGTTCCAGGATCTCAGAGCATAATTTTAAAAAATACAGAAAATGTTGTATCTGTGGGTTGTGCAGGGAAAAAAATGACTAAAGAAGGAGACTAACAATCTACAAAGAAAGATGAAAAGGAATTAAGTAAGGACCCAGATGTACAGGCCTATAATGGTAGTAGACTGATTGCTTGTGAATCCATCCCCATGTGAACTGTTCTTTGACTAGGGCTACAGAAGTCCAATAGTGTACAAGAACCAGTTCTGCCCACCCTCATCAAAACCCACATTGCATGTAAGACATCTCAAGAGCATGCCAGGACCCACTTTATAAAGTACCGCATTAGTTCCAGCAGTCTCAAAATGAATGCTTGGATAGTCTCCAGATTCTCAAGGAAGATAAAGGTAGAATAAGAATTTTACAGTGGGGGATGGGCAGTAGTGCAACGGGTTAAGCATACGCGGCACGAAGTGCAAGGACCGGCTTAAGGATCCCTGCTCAAGCCCCCAGCTCCCCATCTGCAGGGAGGTAGCTTCACAAGCGGTGAAGCAGGTCTGCAGGTGTCTATCTTCTCTCCCCCTCTCTGTCTTCCCCATCTCTCTCCATTTCTCTCTGTCCTCTCCAACAACAACAATAGATATAACAACAATAACATTAACAACCACAACAAGATCTACAAAATGGGAAAAATGCTTCCAGGAGCAGTGGATTAGTAGTGCTGGAACCAAGCCCCATGGATAACCCTGGAGGCAAAAAAAAAAAGAAAAAAAGAAAAAAGAATTTTAACAGTGTCATTTTAGGATCTTTATCCTGTGTCTTGAATAGACTGGGGAAAAAACATTTTGGGAAGCAATCAGGAAATCTTGTGAGTCATACTGCACTATCGTTTATATAATTTTTCTGCTATTTGTTGCTGTGATACTTATGAAAAACTGGGCATGGTTTTTATATAATACCAATTTAAAAAGAAAAATATCCTAGGGTAACCCTAAACAAATGATGAAGGTTTTGTTGCAGAGTCATTGTCATAGAATAGAAAGTTAAAGCTTAGGTTAGTGTCTTGATGCCAGATTACCTCAGTTCCCTTAAATAGCTGGGTGATGATGGCTATTCAAGAGACTTCTAAATGACCATTTTCATCTCCTGGTAATATAACTTTAACCTCTTTCACTCTACATTTACTTCTTTATATGATTACTCAATAGGATAATGTCAATAAGAGGGATTAAAACTAGAATGTCATAGATAGGTGCAAGATATGGGTTTTTTCCTTCCTCTTCTTACTATACTACCTTGAAATGCTCTAATTACTCTAAAACTAGGGTAAGAATGAGATGGTACAGGTAAAAGCTAGAAGCCTAGGCACCTGGGTGCATATCAGATCACCTGAGATACTTTAGTTTTAGCATTTTGGCAGTTGCTGGAATTATTCTGGCCTCCTAGGGACTGCCCTTTGTTATTTCTGCCTTTCAAAATGCCAGATTATACTATGAAGGCCATCCCGGTTACTTGTGTTTCTGTCTGAATTACCTTATGAATTCTGGTTATCCTCTTTTTTTTTATAATAAGAAAAGTTGCTTCTAGCGTGATGTTTTATTATTATCATCATTTCATGATTACTTTTCTATAGTAGTACCACTTAGAACTAGTGGTTGGTGCTGCCAGGGATTGAAATTGGGACCACTCACATTTCTGTTGTTTCACTATGTCCCCAGTCAGTCATGTTCTTTTGTTGTTAGCACTGTTACAACTTAAAACTTGTTCATAGTTCCTTTTCCCTCTAATGACATTAGCTTTAGTCATCAGAGCATAAGAAACCCACTATCCTTTATCCTAAATTCTTTGGTCACATGTACTTAATACTTCAGAGAGTTTTTGATCTTTATAAAGATATATATTGCAGACATTGGATAACATGATCACTTTTTAATTCTTCTCAATCCAAGGAGTGGAGGCAGCACCACTGGCTCCTAAGTAAGAAAATATTCCCAAGTGTGATAAATAAAGACTAGAAATAGTCTCACTCTGGTTCAAGTTAATGTTTGCAGCCAAAGAAGTTCAAGGTTAGCCAGGTTCAGCAGCCAAACCAGTTATAGAAACTTTGATTTTCAGTATTGTTTAGATAGCAGTACTTCAGATAAGTGAATACATAGAAATAGAAGGATTGACCAGGGTTCACTTTTTATAGCCAGTCTCAAATCCAGCCAAATTTCCAGTTTTTCCAGTGGGAAAAACAAATCAGCTCTCAGCTTCCATATATGTTTCTCTTATTTTTTTGCAAAAGCCAGTCATAGATTTCAGGTTTTTTGTTTTTTGGCAGAATCTGCCTGACTCACATGCTCTTGCCTGACTTTGTTTGATTCACTCAGACAGAGACACATAGGAGCTGGGGAGGTGGTGGAGACACCTTCCTGCAGTTTCATGGCAATTTCATTTGGTGCCAGAGTTGGTGCTAGGTTACACATTTGTCAAGGAAGCCACCCAGCCATTAAGCTATATCCCCAACCCAATATCCTGATTATCTTTATACTTAATTTGGAAAGGGAACTAGAATATGTTATCCTCCATAATTTTCTTTCTTTCTTCTTCTTCTTCTTCTTCTTCTTTTTTTTTTTTTTTTTTTTGGATAGGACAGAGAGAAATGGAGAGAGGAGGGGAAGACAGAGAAGGGGAGAGAAAGAAAGATAGACACCTGCAGACCTGCTTCACTGCCTGTGAAGTGACTCCTCTGCAGGTGGGGAAACCCAGGCCTCAAACCAGGATCCTTACACCGGTCCTGGTGCCTCATGCCATGGGTGCTTAACCCGCTGCACTACAGCCCGACTCGCCCTTCTTAATTTTTCTAACTATAAACATGGCTCATAGAGCTGAGGAGAAACTGTGTATGTATGGTCAAAGCAGAATCTCTGAAATTTGACTTGTTTTCAAATCTTGTCTCTGCTTCTGGCTGATATTATGAAGCTAAGCAAGTTCTCCCTCTTTTTTTTTTATCCTCAGTGTTCTCATCTGTAAAGTAGGAGGTCATAATGCTCTCTTCACAGGCATACATATTCACTAATGAATGCTTTTTGGACATCTGTTGCTCTAAGTACTGGAGATCTCTAAGCATTGTGTGGGGTACTGAATGTGTGGCAATGTATTTAAAGAACATAGCATGTGGTGTGGTCCTGGAAGTGGCACAGTGGATAAAGCACTGGACTCTCAAGCATGAGGTCCAGAGTTCAATCCCTGGCAGCACATGTTCCAGAATGACATCTGCTTCTTTTTCTCTCTCTCTTTCTCTTTATCATTAATAAATAAATAAAATCTTAAAAAAAAAAGAACATAGCATGTGGCTAGCACCTTGTAGGTAACTAGTAAACACTACTATCAGCGATTATTATTATTTTTTAATATTTATTTATTTATGCCCTTTTGTTGCCCTTGTTGTTTTATTGTTGTAGTTATTATTGTTGTTGTTATTGTTGTTGTCATCGTTGGATAGGACAGAGAGAAATGGAGAGAGTAGGGGAAGACAGAGAGGGAGAGAGAAAGACAGACACCTGCAGACCTGCTTCACCGCCTGTGAAGCGACTCCCCTGCAGGTGGGGAGCCGGGGGCTCGAACCGGGATCCTTATGCAGGTCCTTGCACTTTGCGCCACCTGCGCTTAACCCGCTGCGCTACCACCCGACTCCCTAGCAATTATTATTATTGTTTTCCAGTAGTTGAGTGATGGGGAAAGATCAGCTCTTGGGGTTCATGATTTACTTAATCTACAGGGGAAACTGGGGAGCATTGAAATAGAGTTGAAGTTGTTGCCATAGTCAACATAGACAGGATTAATAGTGGATTTACAACACCACAGTATTAATGGTTATTGGAAGTGATTATCTGATTAGTGTTTGGAGCTAGCCAATCCTAGACCTCCATTAAAATGACTCAGGGTTAATAGTAGATTTACAATACTGCAATATTCATCTTTATTGTAAGTGATTCTGTGGTTAGTATTTGGAGTTAATCTTAGACCCAGTCTTGGGAAATGTCTTGGGTAAAGAAGCATAAACTAAAAGACTAAGTCACGCACTGTCCATATTCATTTTTTTTAAAAGCTTTATTTATTGGCTTAGTGTGTGTGTGTGTGTGTGTGTGTGTGTGTGTGTGTGTGTGTGTGTGTGTGAGAGAGAGAGAGAGAGAGAGAGAGAGAGAGAGAGAGAATATGGGAGGGAGAAGAAGAGAGGGGGGAAAATGAGTAAGGAAGATAATAGAAAAAAAAAAAAACACTGCTTAGTTCTGGGATCAGGTGGTGCCAGAGACTGAAATTATAGTCTCTGGGGTCTCATACATGTAAGTTGTTCATCTAACCAAGCTGAGCTATCTCCCTCCTGTTTCTAAGTTATTATTATTATTTTTTTTGGTCAGGATCATGTCCCGATATACTCTGTCATTTATCTTCTAGCTATTTGAAATAAAATTTAGGTAACCAAGTGAGAACACAGTTATGTCTAATAACCCAATTTTCCAATATTTTCATTACTGCCAGGAGGCAATAGCAGTTGCTTGAGAGGGAAAAATAATGCAAATAATGAAGAGCTTATGAAATAATAAAAGCTAATGAAAAAAAGGTCTAATTGTTAGAATTCCTTTGCCAACATCAGTAAATTGTCAGCACCTTGCAATTTTTGTTGGAGTAGGTGCTATATTAAAAGAATTTAGCAAGATATACAATTTATGTTCTACATGAAATAGAATAAATATCTCACATTTTTGCCTCTTCAAGAATTATCTAATTTTTCATAATTTTCTGTGCATGATGTTATTTTCAGTTCAAGAGAGAAACAGTCATCAGGGCTATTTTCTACTCTGTAAGACACAATGTATGGTATGCATCTCCTTTTCACTGGAACTTTTATTTTTTTAAATTTTTTTTAGTAGTTATAGAAGTTTTGAAGTATGTGGGAGCAAACTGGCAGTCATCTTAGTAGAAATGTTCCCTGCTGGGAGTCGGGCTGTAGCGCAGTGGGTTAAGCACAGGTGGCGCAAAGCACAAGGACCGGCATAAGGATCCCGGTTCGAACCCCGACTCCCCACCTGCAGGGGAGTCGCTTCACAGGCGGTGAAGCAGGTCTGCAGGTGTCTGTCTTTCTCTCTCCCTCTCTGTCTTCCCCTACTCTCTCCATTTCTCTCTGTCCTATCCAACGATGACAACAACAATAACAACAACAATAATAACTACAACAATAAAACAACAAGGGCAACAAAAGGGAATAAATAAAATAAATAAATAAATAAAAATATTTATTAAAAAAATGTTCCCTGCTTTGACTCACATCATAGAAATAAGTGGATAAAAGGGAAGTATTTCATTCCAATATAGAATAATGATACATGCAACAATCTGAAAGGAGAGAATGCAAGACTTGTGAGTCATAGTATATGGCTCCTAACATGAGTGAAATAGCACTCAGTCGACTGATTTGAGCTTCGTATGTGTGCATGAAAAACGCTACAAACTAGTTATTAGCATCTGACTTTTTAAGTTATACTGAGGAAATTCACTCTGATATGAAACAAATTCTATTTAACTTACTAGATCTTATTTTCAAATATAAACTAGTTTCTACATACTTTTAAAATTTGAGCAATTTTGAATTTTTCTTCTTCTTCTTTTCTTTTTTTAATGAGGGTTATTATTGGGATTCAGTGTCTACAGGACTTTACCACCCTGGTGGTCATTTATTTTTCTTCTAGTTAGAGAGTGAAAAAGAGGGTGAGGGAGATGTAATTAGAAAGAGAGAGAGAGAGAGAGAGAGAGAGAAGAGAGACATCACAGCTCTGCTGCTGATAAAGTTCTCATCTGGTGGGCTTTCTCATTTAGTAACCCTGGACCCCAACTTGGTCCCTTGTGCATGGTAATGTGTGTACCCTACTAGATGAACCACCTTCTAGCACTCTTGAATATTTTTTTAATGGAATTGAAGAAGAATGAAGGAAGTAGATCACTTTTATTTCCACAGTTTTCTATTTTCAAAATTGGTCTATGATGATTTTTGTTTCAAGAGAAAATACATGACAGTTCTCTAGGAATTTTTCAAACTTTTCTGAAGGTTATAAAATATCATCCCTCAATTTTGAAAAGCAAAATAGCACAGGAATCATATATTTTGAAACATTTAAGGTTACAGAAATACTTTACAAAGTTGCTCTCGCATAACTAATGGCAGATGAAAACCAAAATATAAGTAATAATGATTTTCCTTGGACCAATTTTTGCAAAACAGTGCTCTGTTTGTGGCAAAACATGCCTGAATAAAGTCCTATAGGCAGAAGAGATAACAGTACAGTCTGACATTGTTCATTATTTTAATCCTCTATGTAGGGTTCAGTGCAAAATAGGTTTCAATAATAACTATCAATTCCATGTTCTTTAATGTAAGGGTAGTTTATCTAGGCAAGTTAAAAACTAAGTAAGAAACTTAGAAACCTAGTTAGATGATTACCTGTGAAGTAAGGTATATAACACTAAAAGAAATTAGAAATACTAGTATCCACTTTAGAGCCCCTACTTCCCCCAGTCCTGGAACCCTTGGATAGGGCCCACTTTCCCATATGCATCTCCCAATCCAAACCAAATAATATTGCATCCGCCGACCACAACCTAACCAACGCAATGATTGCCACCTCAACATGCTTCACCTCAGACTGTGTCCAGAGACTTCACGTGTGGAATGACAACCCTTCAGCTTCATTACTCGGGTGAGACCTTTCCTTTTATAGTACACTCTAATTTCATCTCAGGTGGTTCACTTTCTAACAAAGTCCCATAACCTAGATAGATATACACCAGTTTCTGTGAGAGAGAGCATATATTCACACGTATCCATAAACTACTGCAAAATATATACCTGAAAGCAGAAGTTCATTAGAGTTTGTAGTGAGTACCTCCCTAACACTTCCTCTCCACTATTCCAAGCTTGGGATCCATGATTGTTCAACTAATTGTTTGGCTTCATATGTTAACTCTCTTTTCAATCACCAGGTTCCAGATGCCACCAGGATGCTGGCTAGGCTTCCCTGGATTGAAGACCCCACCAATGTGTCCTGGAGCTCAGCTTCCCCAGAGACACACCTTACTAGGGAAAGAGAGAGGCAGACTGAGAGTATGGACCGACCAGTCAACGCCCATGTTCAGCGGGGAAGCAATTACAGAAGCCAGACCTTCTACCTTCTGCAACCCTCAATGATCCTGGGTCCATGCTCCCAGAGGGATAGAGAATGGGAAAGCTATTGGGGGAGGGGGTGGGTTATGGAGATTAGGTGGTGGGAATTGTGTGGAGTTGTACCCCTCCTACCTTATGTTTTTGTTCATTAATCCTTTCTTAAATAAAAAATTTTTTAAAAAAAGAAATACTAGCATCAGAAAAAATAAATCTTGTAAAATATAAATATTAGCATTAGGAAAAGTCTGTAAGTCCCCATCATTTCAATTTTCCACTGTGAATATATACTTATTCCTAACATTTTAGTAGTGTGGTGGCTAGTGTATAGCTATAGCTATTGACACATAGGCTCAATTTCTCATATCCCCTTGTTAGATGTTTGCAGAACACCCCCACCTCCAGCTTAGTTTCTTTGCCATCATCCTGTACCAGGATCCCAAGACCTCTTCCATCACCTTCCTTCTCCTCTTTCCCCAGTCTTTTGCTTTGGTGAAATGCACCCCATACTGGCCAAGTTTCACTTTGTGTTTTTCTTTCCTGTCCATGTTCCTTATAAGTGATGTCAGCTAGTATTTTTTCCTTCTCTTTTTGGATTATTTACTTCTTCTTCTTCTTCTTATTATTATTTAAATTGGGATGTGGCTGATAGCTCAGATGTGTGGAAATGGTGTGATATGACCTTTTTTGGCTTATTTATTTATTTTAATTTATTTATTGGGGGATTACTTACTTTTATTACGTAGAACAAGCAATATAAACTTTTTGGATATAATAACTTCCTTTATTCCATTTTGGTAATGGTATTGGCGGCAGTGGTGAGAAAGGGCAGATAGGTGGTGTAAACTCAGCCTTTTTTTATTTAACAATGCCATTTACTATCTTAAATAAAATCCCCAAAGTGGAAAAAGATGTATTTATGCTATAAATGGCTAGTCTTCCTTCTTGACGACTAATAGAGTATTTGTATTATAAAAGTTTAACTGCCCGAGTGTTACTCATTGCCTTAGGTATTGCAATACTCAACACAATTGCATAAAGCTATCTATATTGTTAGCTCTTTAGTTACTCTTGAAAGCCAATATATTGTTTGACTAGACATAAGGTCAACTTATTGTATTCACATGTGATAGGCTCTAAGAATACAATTCATGGTTGTAAAATAGAACCAGAGAGACTTTTCTCTCTCTCTCTCTCTCTGTATTGTATAGGCTTACCAGCCACACTTAGAAAAAAAAAAATCACATAATAGGAGAATTATTTTCTCCATTCTAAAAGAATAATTTTAATGATAATAGGATAAAAAGGGAAATCAGAGTGAATCACACCTATCAACAACAGAAACATTCTGAGGAGGACAACTTCCATCACTCCTGATAGCTTATAAATGACAAAAGCAAAAATACATTTTTTGCTAAAGATATGAAACAAAGTAGGTTTGAGAGGAGGAGGACAGAACCATCCTTCATGCCTGCTTGGCACCACATAACAGGCCAGAGAGAAATAAAGTAATCTGTCTCCAAGGAGCAGAGAGCTCTGCTCAAAGACCTAATTAGAATGTAGGTAACAGTGCTGAAGGCAAGCAACAGATTAAGCAACAGAAAGGTAACAGTCATTTTTACTGCATAATTTTATTTTCCCTTGAGAAGTTACACCAGTTGGTTGAAAACTACAGTGTTCCACTTTCAGTAGTGTCTCACAGACTTGTCAGGAAGATAGGACATTATTCAAGGCAATAGGTTGAAAACTCTTCTTGCCACTGAAAATCTAGGTGTGATAAAATTTCCTCACATCAAAAAAAATTATCAGTTTGCTCAGATATGGAATGTGTTTGTACATTGCATTTGAAGAAATAAAATTTATTTTCTAACTGCCCTCTATGAAGAAAAAAAGCAAATATGAAGCACTGATTCAAGAGTATTCAGCTCTTCTCTGAACTTCTAATGCTAAACACTTCTAGAAGGTCAGCTCAACTTAAGATCCTATGACTTCACTATGTTTAAGAGGAACTACAATTTGGACTATTTCCCACCTGCTGGGTTTCCTGTTGTTCCTTTTCTAGTTGGTTCAGTTGGGTTGTGATGTGGCTTCTAAGCAAAGTCTCATCTTTGTTAATGCCAGTCTGTATTCCCTGTCAGGACAGCTTTCACTGCATCCCACATAGGGCCTGTAGCTGGTTCCTTCATATTCATTGATATCAAGGTAGTTTTTTTTTTTTATTTTCTTATTTATATAATGGAAATATGGACAAGACCATAGGATAAGAGGGGTACAGCTCAACACAATTCCCAATACCAGAACTCCCTATTCCATCTCCTCCCTTGAAAGCTTTCCTATTCTTTATCCCTCTGGGAGTGTGGACCCAGGATCATTGTGGGGTGCAGAAGGTGGAAGATCTGGCTTCTGTAATTGCTTCCCTGCTGAACGTGGGTGTTGACAGATTGATCCATACCCCCAGCCTATCTCTCTCTTTCCCTAGTGGGGCAGAGATCTGGGGAAGCGAGGCTCCAGGACACATTGGTAGGGTCATCTGCCCAGGGAAGTCAGGTTGGCATAATGGTGCCATCTGGAATCTAGTGGCTGAAAAAAGAGTTAATATATAAAGAAGAACAAATTGTTGACTAATCATGAACCTAAAGGCAAGAATATTGCAGATGAATATTTGGGGTCTCCATTTTGGAAAAAGCTAGTAGGTCTATTTTAGGTCTATTCTAAGGGGTCCATGACTTTACTAGTTTTTGCCTGAGTCTGACAGCTAACATGCAGGTGAACCCAAAGTATTGTCTGAGGAGACTGTGTCTTAGTTGGGAAAATAACTAGAAAGCTGGATCAGGGAAGAGAATAGTGCCCAATTATGGGAAAAGGTTACATAGGTTCCTGTGCTGAATATGGGCCCCAGATCAAATCAATGGGGTTTACAGTTAACACTATTTATATGCTTTTCCCATATTTGGGAGCTACTTTCTTCTCTGATCAAAGTAGTTTTTAATCTCTTTAATTTCTTCAGTGCTCAGCTACTATGAAATGATAAAAAGAGGAACTCTACTGCACAAAAAGTAACCAAGTATGAAATATAGTAAAATATTTTTGCTTCTAATTACGTCTCACCCACTTGAAAAGAAATAAGTCGTCAGAGATGTCAGTATGAGATGTAATTTAATGTAGTAATTGAGATAAATGTGACAGATCTGCCACTGCACTAAAGAAACTTATAAAGACAAAGAAGATGATTCCAATCATCCTGATAAATAAGGACAAAATTTTCTCTGGCTACAGATGTAGCCTGGGATCATTTGCAGCCTCTGTGGAGCATAAATGTACCTGGGAAAATTATAATATGAATGAGTAGGTCATAACACATTAGATTCTCTGCATTTAAAATTCTGGCATCAATATCAATTATAAGTCACCCAAGAAGTTGTAATTTGTATCCCAGTTTGACAGCAATTTATCTAGACTAAGAATCCCCATTTTATTTATAACACACAGAGAAACACACACAAACACACACACACACACACACACACACACACACACACAATACCAAGGTTCTTTTTGCCTCCAGGGTTATCCCTGGGACTCAGGACCTGCACTACAAATCCACTGCCCCTGGAGGCTATCTTTTCCCTTTTGTTGCCCTTGTTGTTTATTGTTGTCATTGCTATTATTGTTGTTATTGCTGTCCTGTCGTTGTTGGAAAGAGAAGGGGAAAACAGAGAGAGAAGAGAAAGATATACATCTGCAGACTTGCTTCACCACCTGTGATGCAACTCCCCTGCAGCTGGGGAATCGGGGCTTGAACCAGTATCCTTTCTCACATCCTTGAGCTTCCTGCCATGTGTGCTTAACCCGCTGGGCTACCACCCGGCCCCCAAAACCAAGATTCCAAGATTTAATTGAATCAAAAGTGAAGCACTGTAGTAGACTGAACTAATCTTATATTTTAAAATATAACTGGTTGACAGTTTTAAACTATTTTTTAAATATTTTATTTTATTGAGAGAGAAATACAGAGAGAAAGAAACCAGAGCAATCTTTAACTCTAGCTTACTCTTATGTTGGGGATTGAACATGGGACCTTGGAGCCTCTGACAAGAATATCTTTTGCGGGAGTCGGGCTGTAGTGCAGCGGGTTAAGTGCAGGTGGCGCAAAGCACAAGGACCGGCATGGGGATCCCGGTTCGAACCCCGGCTCCCCACCTGCAGGGGAGTCGCTTCACAGGCGGTGAAGCAGGTCTGCAGGTGTCTATCTTTCTCTCCCCCTCTCTGTCTTCCCCTCCTCTTTCTGTTTCTCTCTGTCCTATCCAACAATGACGACAACAACAATAATAATAACTACAACAATAAAACAACAAGGGCAACAAAAAGGGAATAAATAAATAAAATTTTAAAAAAGAATATCTTTTGCATAACCATCATACTGTACCTCAAGCCCCTAATTTTTTTTATTATATATATCCCTGACTTGGGATTTTTTTCAATTTTATTAATGACTTAATATTGATTTACAAAATTTATTTATAAGATAGCAGGGATATAATTACATGCATTTCCCACCACCAGAGTTCTACGTCTCCATTCCCTCCACTGGAAACTACATTAGTTCTCCTAAGATCACAGGTATGGGTTGACCATTATTTCTATAACATATTTGCTCGCTTTTTCCTATGGTCCTGTCTTCTCTTCCTTTCTAAGTCACTCCTCCTACTGCTACTGAGTATCCTTTTTTTTTCTTTTCTTTTCTTTTACTTTTCCTTCACTTCTCTCTCTCTCTGGGTCCTGATAGAATTGAAGTTCAGAGCTCCTCTTCCCCTAACACTTACTTCTCTTTATGAGGGTGCAGAAGATGGAAGGTCTGGTTTCTGCAATTTCTTCTCTGCTGGACATGGGCCTTGGTAGGCTGATCCATACCCCCATATAGTCTGTTTCTGTCTTTCTTTAGTTGCCTGGGGATGAGAGGTGAGGTTCAGGGACACATTGATGAGGTCATCTACCCAGGAGTTCAGGATGAAATTATGGTAGCATCCTCAACTTGTTGTCTACAAGTCAGTAAGATATAAAGCAGGAAAAAATGTTTAATAAACAGGAACCAAAAAGTATGAATTGGGCAGATGGGAATAGAGATTTTAGGGTGAAAAGAAGCAAGGAAGTCTATTTTAGATAGGTCCCCAAGGGCGCATGACTTGGAGAATGTTTGCTGGAGTTCTGTTGTTAAAATTTTCGGAAGCTCTGGCCGGGCTGGCTAGCTTCACGGCGGGTAACAGAGACGCAGAGACAATGGCTGGGCAGGGCAGCTGTATTTCTTTATTCAGGAACAAAGATTCACAAACTAAGACAAACTAATCACCAAACAGAACTCTGCTGTCTCTTTGCGGCGGCACAAGCACTCCCTCTTACTCTGTAACTCGGGAACTCTCCAACTCTGGAACCCTCTGGCCCTCTCTCTCTTCCTCTCGAACTCAGGAACTCACCAACTCTGGAACTCTCGTACTGGGGAACCCTCTGAAACTCTTCCACTGTGGAACTCTCTCTTACTCTGTAACCCTGAAACTC